>NW_004524821.1:3060329-3094877 GCF_000260255.1 Octodon degus | reverse complement strand
CTAAAAAGAAAATAAAAATATTGCAACGCAACATGAAAAAATATCCACGAACTCTTGCACGATAAAAAACAAGAAATACCATTACATTGATCAGAAAGAATTAAAAATCAGAGAATAGTAGAGAGGGTCTTTAAAAAAAATTGGTCAGCAGAAAAAAAAAATATGGGCCTGTGAGCTCACCTCTTACGAGGCTGAGGCAGGAGGATCACCAAAAATTGGAGGTTAGCCAGGGCTATATGAATTTACGGCCAGCGTGACCAACATAGAGAAACCCTATCTCAAAAAAATAAAATTAAAAAGTAATATAAAACTCTGAAGGATAGAAAAAGAATTTAACAACAGATAACTGAGTCATATACAAGTCCAATCAGACATGTTACAAAAAAACCACAACAAACAAGAAAATCACCAAGATATATAATGCTGTTTTTTTTTTTTTTGTTGTTTTTGTTTGCTCAGAATGCCTTCAGGGGAGGTTTGCCTGGCTTGTTTTGTGGGGATTGAACCACGGAAACCTGAGCCTGACTGCTTTGTTGAAGCAGTCACTTAAAGAACTGAGGTAAGGGGCAGGCCCCCGGTATATAATACTTAAGATTCAAGAAATCCAATCCTTGTAGTAATGTTTTAAAAATTACTTGTAGAGCTAAACAAATAGCTAAGGGTATTAAAATGCATGCTTAGGCAAACGCAGGGGACAGGGGGTTCCATCCCAGCACCAAACCTGGGATGCCCTCATGTGGTGATTGAGAGTTGATGTAGTGGCATGTGCCTGTAATCCTGGCACTTGGATGGCTGCAAACAGGAGGATCACTAGGAGTAGTACCTACATATTGACACCTGGTACTAAATACATAAAAAGAAATTTACTTTTACTGTGGAATTTTATTCTACATCAATAAATGTTTTATTCTATTTTCGGTTATAAGCCAATGATCTGTTGATTATATCTCTTATCCATACATCATAGAAAATACATACCTTACATTACTCATTTGGAAATTACTGCTTTACTGAATTACACTGATTTAGCATATGGTATGTGTTTCACCAGACATTATTAAAACTGTAATTTTTATTAATATTCCTTTTTCCTTTTGGTGGAACTGGGGATTAACTCATGCACTTGCACTTGTCAGGCAAGCACTTATTCTACCAAGTTATCTCCCTGGGCCTCATTAATATTCATTCATTAGGAAAAAATGGTACATATTGCAAAACAAATTTTCCATTGTTTTCATTTTTGCATGCCAATAAGTTACAATTCTCATTGGTTAAAAAAAAAAGCAAAGTCAGTTGTTTCTCTTGAACTCACAGGCTCACTTGTTTTATCTCTGAGAAAATATCTGTCACATAGTCATAGCTCTATAAGCATACTTTGTCAATCAGTTCTTTCAAACGAAAGTCATCTTCTCTTAGCAAAATGAATAATTCAACTTGAACTCAAACCATACATCAGTAGAGCAGAAATTATTTTATCACACAGAGTACTAAAAAAGACATTACCTGCGTTGCATGGTGTGAAGACTACTAATATTTGATAATGTTAGTTATCTTTATTATTTGTCAAACGTTCTTGAGTAGAAATTACTGGGGAGGGAGAGGGTTCCAGATTTTTTTTATTCCAGATATTTAACAAATGAGAAAATAAAAAAAATAGAACCCAAGAGGCTGAGGCAGGTGGACTATCACAAGCTCTAGCCAGCATGGACTACTTAGTGAGTTCAAAGTCAGTATGAACTGCATAAGAAAACGCTGTCTCAAAATCCCAACAAAGGACACTCATACAATAAAGGTTAAAAGCTGGGAAAAAATACCCCAAATGACAGCAACCCATAAAAAAGCTATTCCTCAGACAGAAGAATAATAATCAAAATATATAAATAACTCACAAAACTCAAACCCTCTATACCTATAGATACAATAAAAAATGGGCATGTGAAATGCACAGACTACCTCTAAGACAAAGAAATGCAAACAGCACATAAATATATCTGAAAAATTCTTCAACACCCCAAGCCATGCAAGAAATGAAGTGCAAATTAAGACAGCACTGAGATTTCATCTCAGTACAGAAAGAATGGCAGCATCAAGAAATCAACCAATAGGGGTCAGGGAGATGGCTCTCTGGAATAAGCTCTTCCCTGGCAAGTGCAAAGGCCTGAATTCAATCCCTGGTTCCGAAAAAAAACATTTTTTTTTCATCCAATAACAACTGCTACTGAGGAAAAAGAGATGCATATCCACTGTTGATGAGAATATAAATTGATACAACCTATAAGGAAATCAGTAAGGACAGTCTTCAAAAACCTAAAAGTAGAAGTTTTATTTGTCCCTGCTATTCCCCTTGTAGGTATCCCCCAATGCTTTAAAGAAAAAAAAAGCACAGTATATAAATAAAATATATATATATATTTTTTTTTTTCAAAACTAATAATAGAAAAATGTTGGCAGCAGTCCAGGTGCCCATCAAAATAGTCATGTCCTTAAATAATGTTACAAATACAAGTAAATCAATGCAAAAAAATGAGAAATCTGGAAGATTGCAATGAACACTAACGAAAGTTATTAAATACTTTAAAACATGTACTCCAGTAAATTGGAAAATAAAGAAAAGAGATTGATTCCTAAATGCATGCAAATAACCTAAACTGATTCTAGAAGATTCAAAGACCTTGTATAACTCAATGACAAACCACAACATTTAATCAGCCAAAAAGGAAAAAAAACCCCACAAATTAAGAAAAGCCCATCATTACATAGATTTGATAATAAATTGTAAAAACACTCAGAGAAAATGTAATGACAATATTCTGCAAGATATTTAGTAAACTGAAGAGGAAGGAGTAGTATCTAAGAGATTACTGGAAACTAGGATTACTCCAATTCCAAACTCTGAAAAGGAACAGAGTAAAAAATAGAGCTACCAACAGATGTTTTTAATCAATACACATACACAAATCATCAACAAGATTCTTGCAAAAAAGGGGTGGAAATACAGCTCAGCAGCATAAGTGCCTGCCTGGCAAGTACATGAGTTTGATGCCTGATACAAAAAAAAAAAAAAAAAAAAAATGAAGCAACTCAAAAAGCCACACATTAGCTGGATGTTATGTAAAAAAAAAAAAAAAAAAATTAGAAAAAAAAAAAAAAAATGAAGCAACTCAAAAAGCCACACATTAGCTGGATGTTATGTAAATCTAGCATTAAGAAGCCTCAGTCTGAAGGATTACCATGACTTGGAGGCCAGACTGTGCTACATAGTGTCCAAAGACATCCTGAACTATATAGTGAGACTCTCTCAAAAACAAGACAAAACTAAACAAAAAACCAAAAATCATGACTAGTCAGGCTTCATCACAAGCATATAAGGATGCTTTCACTGATTTACAAATCAATTAATGTAATATACCAAATAATTCATACAGAAACAAAAAACAAAAATCACATAATCAATCATATCCATACAACCATAACAATCTTGACAATATCCAGCATTCACACATAATGAAAACCCTTAAGAAGGCCCTTATCTGATTCTGGCAAAACTCATTCAGGGGGTGGGGGGAGAAAGGTCAGTATCATATTGAAAGGGGAAAAGATGAAAGCTTTCTCTCTAAAATCGGGAATACCCAAAACCACTACTTTTGTTCAATACACTTCTTGAAACCCTAGCTATAGTAATCAGGCGAAAGACTTAATGGATATTTGTAGTAAACGAAGTCTAATTATTATTTGCAGAGAACATAATGTTTGATACAAAACTCATCAAAAAATTTCAAAAAGACTGCTAGAATAAACAAATTCAGAAGGTAATACAATTCAAAATTTATACACACAAATTAAAACCATTTTCGTAGACCAAAAATAAAATGATGGAAGCATTGGGAAAAACAACACCATTCACAATAACATAAAGAAAAATTAAATAGGCTGGGCATAGTGGCACAGGCCTATAATTCCAGCACTTGAGAGGCTGAGCCAGGATGATCACTTTGAGGTCAGGCTAGACTACAAAGAAGTTATAACCCAATTTGAATTGCATAATAAAACGCTGTATCAAAAAAATAAATAAATACATAAAAATAATAAAATAAATAAATTAAAATAAAAATAAGGAAAAAAAGAGGAAATAAAGAGAACAAATTAATTAAGAAGTACTTGGTTTTGACACAGTGAACTATTATGACTGATCTGTAAATTCTTTCCTCATTTTCATTTTTTACAGTTTTTATTGTTATATTCATTTATGTTTGTAAATAATTTATTTTGAATTTTCAGTCTATTAAAAAATAAGAGAAAAGAAAAGAATTAATCTAACATAGAACGTAAAAGACGTCTACAACAATAACTACAGTACTCTGAAAAAGGCAGAAAATGACATCAGAAAATCAAAAGATATTTCCTGCTATTGGGTAGGAAGGATAAATATTGTCAAAATGACCAAAATTTCAAGACTGATATATAGATTTAACATAATCACAATCAAAATACCGACAGCGATCTTCACAGAAAATACATAAAGAAATCCTAAAATTCAAATGGAACCAGAATAAACTTAAAATAACAAAAGCAAACCTGAGTAACAAGACCAAAGCAAGACGCATCACAATCTTAATCAAGTCATAGCACATAAATGGGGAAAAACAGAAGGAGTTGCTGGCATAAAAACACGTGTGAATCAGTCAAGTGGAAACAATCTCAGGCACATTCAGTCATCACATCTTTGCCAAAAGTAATACAAATCCATACACCAGAGCTAGCATAGCATCTTTAGGCATGATGCTAGGAAAACTGGCTATAAAACGTCAAAAACATACACTGGGTGTAATATAGACTTAAAATACGATGCTACAAAAATTGGCGTGCACATACAGAAAATAGAATTCAGATATGTTTCTCTCTCCATGTACTAACAGAAAAGTCAAATGAAGCTAAAATCTAAATGTTGAGCCAGTGTGATAGCAGCTTAAGCACCTGACTGGCAAGCTCAACTGCCAGAGTTTGATCCCTGCTACTAAAATAAATTAAATAAATTAAAATAAAAATCTAAGTGTTATAACATAAACTGTCTTCTACAACATAAAATAGGTGAAACTTGGGGAGACATAATGCATAAATAAGCACCTTCTAAACAAAATTTCAATTGCACAAGAAACTGCTAAATTATCTTGGCCCTAATTCAACATGGCTGAATACCCAAAACAATAGCTTATTTTGCAATTGATCACTTCCTCCTCCTTCCCCACTTCGGCCCTGGATTCAACTTCCTTTTACCATTCCGCGCAGACAAGGGAGCCTCCAATCAGACCGTTGTGCGTCACTGAACTTGCCCCAAAAACTCTGCCCCTAGCTCAAGTGCATAGTCTCATCTCAGCCTTCCATCATCTCAGAACAGAGTATGCCCAATCTCCATGCCTGCGAATTGACTCTCCCCTTTTGTTCTGCTTCTCTGCTGCGCCGCTGCCACCGATAATCCTAACAATAACATCAGATATTTTATTTCTTTTTTGGGGGAGGGGGACGGGGATTGAACTCAGGACCTTATGCTTTCCAGGCTGGCGCTTATGCTGCTGAACCATCTCCCCCGCCCCTAAACATAACAACAGAAATCAACAAATGCAATCATGTCAAATTTAAAATTTTCAGGAATGGAAACGATTAACAGAGTGAATAGAAAAATCTACACAGTAGGGAAGACTTTTGACAGAGGACTAATATTTATAATATTAAAAGGAATCCCACACAATAAAAGAACCAGTCACAAAATAGGCAGCTAAAACGAATAAACACTTTTCAGAAAAAATATTTATGGGACAAAATACACTTCATTACAAAAATAAAAGTTGAAAAAGCAATGAGAATACATCTTACTCGAAAACCAATGGCTATTATCAAGAAATTCAATAGTACATGCTGCCCACTCAGGAAAAATAGAACCCTTCCACACTGTTAGTGGGAACGTAAACTAATACAAGCACTCTAAGAATCAGTACGGAGCTTTCTCAAAGAAAATAAATATACAAACTCCATTTGACCAAACCATTCCTATTGTAGTTATCTTCCCCAAAGAGTTACAAAACATTACCTTACAACAAAACATACACACGTTTAGGGAAATAGCTAAAACATGGATGTGGCCTATATGCCCATCAAAAAATGAATCCACAAAGAAAATGAGTTTATGCTATGTAACATAGTACTGTTATAAAAAAAATGAGTATTTTTGAGTCTTTTGTTCAAAAAACTCAACCCAATTTGAGAACTTGTTAACTGGCGTAAATGACACACAAACATAAATATGTCATGGTTCCTCATATGAGCAACCCAAAGTACAGACAAATTCAAGAACCAAATAAAAAGACACATAGGAAACAGGGGGACTGATCTTTTGCAAAAGGGTAGGGCGACTAAGTGATGGAGGAATGAAGGTAGGATGGAGAGGGTAAATGGATGAAAAAAAGAGTTTTGTACATGTACCTTGCCGATTGTTGTCAAGATGAGCTCTTTGGCGAAAGTTTGGGGGCATCAGCTCTCTGAGAAGTCCTCTAGAGCATAATATGCTTGCGCTGACACCACCGTGGAGGAAAAGAACTCATAACCACAAGAAAAATTTGGCGTGTTCACAACAAAGAAACTCGATTCCTCCTGCTTTGTGGCTGCTCCACGTGTTTCCAGCCTGTACCGTCTAATGATACCACTGGGCTGCGCTGCTGCGCCAGCTCCAGTGCGTCTGCGCAGCGCAAGCTCCAATGCGCCTGCGCAGCGCCAGCACTCCCTAGGGTTGGAAAGACGGAGTTAATGTTGTCTTGACAAACTTTGGCTCTGGGTGGCGCTATCGTATCATACATCACTTATTGAGACCCAAACTTGAGTGGATGGAAAAACACTGGGCATAGACTATAACATTAAAAAGCTGGGTGTTTAAAAAAACCAAAAAGGTGGGTTCTGTGGCACACGCATGCAATCCAAGCCATTGCGTGTTTGTGTGTATGTTGGGCTGAAGAAGAAGTAGAGCAAGACTGAGGCTATGCTGAATTAAATAATGAAATCCTCTCTAAAAACACAAACAAAGCCAGAACATCAGCAAAACTTAACAAAAATATGCCGCTGTGGAGGCAGGGGAGTGGGTTGTGGGGCGACTCAATTTTTCAGCGCTTATGTATCTAACATGGGCAAGGCCTTGTCTTTGATCTGCAGTTCTAAAAAAGCTAAGGAAATTTTTGATTTCCCACTGTGAGAATGAAAACCTGTGTCCATATTCCGTGATTGGTCATTTCTAACTTGACTGTTTCTGAGGAGGCTCAGGGGTGTGCCTTCACAAACCATCAAAAGACTGAAGTGTGTGAAAAGCTCCCCTCTCTGTGTGTTTCTGCATGGTGTAAATGCAACTTAATAAAAATGAACATTTGGAATAGAGAATGACTTCTCATTCATTTCGCAAAGTTTGTTATGTACTTAAATTCATGTTTCTTTCAACATGAGGTATATAGAAAGAATAATTAAGTTAAATTCATTTCAACAAAAGCAATCAAAATTCAGTGGTTTATATGGAAAAAAATTAGTTTTGATTGAAGCTCCACACTCAGCTAAATTGTCAATATAAACTGAACATGAAGCCAATGGTATTTTTCTGCGCAAAATGGCTTGTGAGTCCCTCTCTTGTGTGCTTCATGTCTCAGAAAACACTGAAGACTATGTTCTGCCCAAGCTAAGATGTTTGCTAGAAAAGAAACAGCACTAGGCACCTGGAGGTCACCCACGTGCGCCTGCAGCCTGGATGCATCATGTCCTAGAGAGCATGGGGGCTTCGGTGGCGCGGGTGCTCAGGAATTTCAACCTGGAGAACCGAGCAGAGCGGGAAATCAGCAAGGCCATCCAGAAGTTAAGGGAGAAATTGCTAACAAAAATGAAAAACTGCTGTCATTGCTGAAAGATGTATATGTTGATTCCAAAGATCCTGCATCATCCCTGGTGGTAAGAAGTGCCGAAACACAGCAAGAGCCGAAGGAATTCAGGTTGCCAAAGGGCCAGCACTTTGGTGTGGATATTAAGAACATTCCCAAGGGCAGAGTTTCCATCGTAGAGGCCTTGACGCTTCTCAATAATCATAAACTTAATCCCAAAACATGGACTGCGGAGAAAATAGCACAGGAATACCATTTAAAACTGGAAGATGTGAATGCCCTTCTCAAGTATTTTGTTACTTTTGAAGTCAAGGACTTTACTCCTGAAAAGAAGAAAGCAATAGAATCAAAGTGAGGAAAATCATGAAATTACTTCTGTGTATATCTCGCCCCCGTGTCCTGTTTATTTCTGTTTTAGCATCCTAAATTATAAAAATTACTGAGGATATGATGCCTTACTTTGAGAGAATTCTATTTATTGAGCTCTGACTTCAGATTGCTAATAGAAAGTATTTTATTTTTTTAAATCTTTTAATTTGGTTTAGGCATAGTACCTATGTAATGTCAATGTGACTAATCATAGCTACACGTTTATTGTAAATGAAGGGAATGTGTTATTTTGGGCACATGATACCACTTTAAATGTTAAATGTTTTTAAAAGCCACATAACTTTTGGTTCAATAGAGTGCTTTTATTAAAAAAAAAGGAAACAACTCTAATCAGTATAAACTTGTATTTTAAGACGATAAACCATTTAAAACCATTTTACTTGGGTCAGAGGATTTAGCTCAGTGGTACAGCACCTCCCTGGCTACTGTTGAGATCCTGAGTTCAATTCCTAGTGCCCCCTGCCAAAAAAATTTTTTTTGCTTTATGTAAAGATCAGTAGTTGAATTACCAGCACTGCTGTTTCTGAGTGATCTACATTCTGTGGTTAGGCACCTGTAAGTATGGCTTCTATTGCATGGTGTCACGTAATAAAGTACTGCTGTGTCACTCTTTAGCTAAAAAAAAAAAAAAAGAAAAGAAACAGCACTAGAAAAAGCAGGTACAGAAACAAAGAGGGCAAGAAAAACCGAGGACAATGACTCCCAAGTCATGAAGGACAAACTGGTGAAATTTTAAATATTAAAAAATTGGTGAGGGAGATGCAGGGCAATGTATCTGTGCCTACTCACAAATGTTAATGGATCATGTATTTCATCATTGCTCATCAGGGTCTTTGAGACCAAAAAAATTAGTCAATAAGTTATGACTATCCATATGACAGGAGTATCTATGTGGAAGTCTTCTATTTTGTTTTTACCTGATCTTCATAGATTTTATATGGCAATAAAATGCAAGTCTGAATATGTTATTTTGCTGTTGTTGTTTTTGAGAAGCACAGTCTCTCAGGAGATGGAGTAGGAGAGAAGGATCAAGGAGACAGGAGGAGAAGGCAAGTTCACTAGCCATATCCCTTACTTGTCCAGAGCACAGAGTATCCAGCATATGAACGTATGATGGATGTTAACCTATAAAATCCATAGAAACTGGAAACATAGCATGAGTACTTACCTGAAATCTCAGCTGCCAAGTGAAGCCTTCCTTGGCTAAAACAGATGCAGGTACTGCTTCTCCTGCCCCACTTCTTACTCAGCATTAACCACATTCTGCTCATGGGATGTAGTTCCTGTTCACATTCTTTAACACCTACTGTAGCTCCCATCTCATCCTGAGTAAACTTTTTCAACTCAGCCACAAGTCCTATGACACAGAACTGGACTTCTCACAACCTCAGTCTTTTCATGAACCCTAACATGAATTCATTTCTGAGGGCTCTACTTCCTCCCTTCTTTGGCATCTGGCCACACACTGACCTGCCCCTCTTCACAGAACAGATACCTACATATGGAGACCACGAGGCTACACAGTAATTTTTGAATGATATTAAGTATTATCCCAAGCACAGTGCTAACAAGTGTCTACAAGTACCTAGAACCAAGGAGGTGACCACAGCTACATAAGCATAAGGGGATAGAGTATCTCCAGTTTTTCCAGTATTGCATTGTGGTTCCAAGTCATCTCCTCACTATCTACTGGATAGATTCCCATTCACTTACTCATTCATTCACTACATATTTTCTTCCTATTTAGGGCTGCCTGCTGACCAGGCAATGACTAATATTTGATGCTTCCACTCAACAGAAGTAACCTCATTAGTGTATTTCCCATGTGTTTAACCTGCAAAGAGGACAAAATTAAATTACATAAAAGCACTTGTTTAAGGGCTGGGGAGCTGGCTCAGTAGAATAAGCACTTCGCTGGCAAGCGCAAGGGCCTGAGTTCAATCCCCAGTTCCACAAGAAAAAAAAAAAAGTAAAAGCCCTTGTTTACTAGGAATGGTGGACCACATCTGTAATCCCAACCTGGGCTGCATAGTAAGACCCTATCTCAAAAAATAAAAAAAAAAAGAAAAGAAAAGAAAGTAAAAGAAAAGAAGACCTCAATTTATTAAAATCACTGTAGTACCAAAATGCATACACTAATAACAAAGAAGACATATTTGCAAGTACATAGGGCAGGATATTTATAAAAACCAACCACATGTTAATGTACAAAAAGTTTTCTAAGTTCCATGAGATCAAGCTCATACAAACACTTATCAACATGCAGTAAAACTACAAATTAATTGTAGAGATGAAATATCCCATAAAGCTGGAACTACTACTCATGTCTAAATGACTGCTGTCACAAATTACTAGCTAAAAATGTGAAATATATGTAAAAATGTTAACACTTACATCGCAGTCCCTAATACATAAAAGCAATCTTGAAGACAATTTGACCAGATATGATACTAAAGTAAATTCAAACTCTAACTAGAAAACAATCATTGAAGTAAAAGAGACAGCAGTAAGTGCATAAAGAAAGCAGAACAACCAGTTATAGGACAGAAAAAAATACAGATGGTAAATCAGTTTCTAGTTCTTTGAAAACATAGAAAGGCACACACCTATATCTAATCAGATGAAAATAAAAAACAAACACACACATCAAATAATAGGAAATAATAAGATAAAAATTATTGAAGGGCCATACTCAGGGTGGCAGCAGCAGCAACTGCAGAAGATGTGAGGCGTTGGAGGGGGTGACCAAGGGGTTACAGTACAGGAGATGATGCCATTTACAGTTACAATGCAGGGATCACAATAGACTCAGCCAACGTGGAATCACCATGGCATTTAGCAGACACCAGGGAGACAGACTGGGTACTAACACAAAAACTCACTGAGACTCTGAAGCCCTTTGGGGTTTTTGAGGAGGAAGAAGAGCTACAGCACAGGTAGATAGGCCTCTGTGTTTCTGTAGTTTCATTTGTATTATTTTATTAGCACTGAAATTAGTTTTTTAAAATTTTATTTATTTATTTATGTGTGTGTGTGTGTGTGTGTGTGTGTGTGGCCAGTTCAGCCCACCAGGGGGCAGGACTGGCTGGCATGTGGTGCTGGGGGATTGAACCGCAGTCCCTGTGCTTTGCTAAGCTTGTTCTAAGTAGGTGCTTTAGACCACTGAGCCTTCTCACCAGCCCCTGAAATTAGTTTTTTTTTTTTTAATTTGAAGAGATCACAAAAGTTTTTCTAGTTACACTTCTGCTAAAGGACTAATACTTAGAATATATAAAAGCTCAAATATTATTCCCCAATAAGACCCTCTCAAAATTACAAGTTCTGTATTAAATGACCATTCTATGAGTACCTGCTTCTGTCTATGTTCTCATTTGCAATACTGCTTTAAAAAATTATCTATTAATCTTTAACATTGTTTTTTATCCAGATGGATTTTTGAAACAACTTATTGAGTTCAAAATACTTGTTTGAATTTTAATTATAATCTGTTATATTTATGTTTGAAAAAAAGAAGTCATGTATTTTCAAGATTAGCTCTTTCCATAGAGGAATATTGTCAAGCCTTCTTATGTACATTTCACTGATTTAAAATTGTCTTCATTCATAATTTCATACACTTGTTGATTTTTAAATAGCTTCTGTTACAAGTGTGAGAGACTTTTTTTTTTTAGGGAAGGGTCTACATGGTGATCAGTGTCTCACTACTACATCGGACTTGTAGAGATTCTCCTGTTTACAGCCTTCCATGTGCTGCGTGCGATTACAGGCTCACACCACCACGCCCAGTCTCAACTGTGGTCTCAGCGCGCCCAGGGAACAGGGTTGGCACGGCAGGCCAGGGTATCGAACCAGACATCTATTCTTTTACTAGTATTTTAAGTTGGTTATTGCTAATTAAAAGGAAGATAATAGACTGGAGTGACAGACAGAACTAGCTCAGCTTTAGCCATGAAGGCATGCCTAGAGAAGATAGCAGATCAAACCCTGGTCTTTGTGCTTACCTAAGCAAGGGTTTTGTCCGCTAAGTTTTCTTGCCAGCCCTAACCATTTATTCTTGATATGAATGCTTTGTAGTAGGTGGATTCAACATGTTGTATAACAAGAAGCCTGTTATGTATGTTAGTGCCGCTGCGAGACCTGTGCTGGACCAGTACCTTTGTTCCAACTTTGTATTGCATAATCATCTGAACTTGCCCTTTCCACGCTTGTGTCCTGTAGCACTCCAGCACTGTGTTTGAGTTCAAACATCAGATGGATGTTGCCTTCCTGGAGAAACTGATTAAGGATGATATAGAATGAAGAAGACTGCCCTTGTTGCTTATTGCCAATGCTGGATGGACCTGCAGCAGTCGGAAACCCACAAGAGATTAGACTTTGAAAGAGCTCTGTGAACAGAATGTCATGTGGCTGCATGTGGAGGGTGTGAGTCTGGCAATATTGGCTCTAGATTATGTCTCTTCATCAGTTTTGGCTGCAACTAAATGTGACAGCATGACATTAACTCCTGGCACATGGCTGGTTTGCCCCCTGTTCCTACTGTAACACTGTATAAACCTGACAATCCCACCTTGACATTAGTTGCTGGTCTTGCATCACATCATCCAGCAGACAAATTATATACCTTGCCTCAGTGATTGTCTTTACAATATTTGGGACTCAATGGGATTGTGGAAAAGATGAAGCATACCTGTCAACTCAGTCAGTGGTTGTAGTAATTGAAGAAATTGAACCACGTCAAAATTTGGGTGGAGGACCAGCTCAGTTCTCTAGTAGTGGTTGGTGTTCAGATTTTATAGGAAATTACCAAGCTCAGAGTCAGTCATAAAAGTCACAGTGCCTAACATGGGGAGACATTCCTATGATGCTATGAATTGCTGGTTAGGAGAGCAATTAAAACAGTTATATAATATCCTAAATGTATCTTGGTGCCTGTGAGTGGCCTCACTGTCATAGATCTGGAGGTCAAGGGCAAGTGTGTGCAGTTCAGCCCTTTGATGATAACAGTGTTAGAAACATGAAGAGAAAGGGCTGGTGAGATAGTTCAGCAGACCAAGCACCTACTTTGGCAAGCACAAGGATCAGGGTTCAATTCCTGGTCCCAAATGTCATGCCAGCCCCACCCCTGGGGTGTGCTGAGCCAGTGATCTACTCCACGCATGGTGGTACATGCTTGTAATCCCAGCACTAGGAATGCTAAACATAGGAGGATCACTGAGTCTAGGTTGCATAGTGAGACCCTGTGCCAAGTATATAAATGAAAGAAAGAAACAAACAAACAAAGAAAGGCAGAATCAGCTTATGAACTGCATTCAAAGTAAATTGCCTGTCATGAACCATGCACTGCAGCTTTGAGAAAAATTAAAGCAGAAAGTAGAAGGGACTGTCAATTCATTCACATTGATGACCCACCCCAACTGATCAGGAATAGGAGTTATGAGGTATGAACACTCAAATTATGATAACAGCAGTTTGAGATCAGATCCAGAGGGATAAAAACTCCATGTTTGACTCCTAAAAAGTTAAATGACCTGGAATTTGACATTAGATTTAAAATGGGCTCTGAGTACAACAGCATGGAAAGTTGCATTTACAGCTCACTCTGAAATGGCATCCCGAAAAGTCATCACTCCCTGGCGGAAATGACGGGAAGTAAATCCCCAAATTCTTGTTATCTCCTATTTTCTCAAAGTGCTACATCATTTCCTCTGTCCTAAGTTTGGGCCCCTGCACTTTTTTAGTCCTATTGATTGGAAAGCTTAAGACAGTAGGGGATTTACATGAACTTTATGGACTAATGCGGGTAGCATTAGTTATACCACATTAAACCACATTACTTTAATGTGATGTGATTTTTCATATTTTCCACCAAACAAAATGTAATTTTCCTTCTTTTTTTGGTGCAGATTAAACAGTCTTTCATGTTTATTTCGTGTAGTGAAGCAAAACAGGTAACATAGGAGGGGGTAAATTATCACCTTTAAAAAGATTGATTTTTACATATATACATACATGATTGTTCATCAGTTTTGCTGAAGTAGAATTTCACCCTTAAGGTACTATTTCAGTGTTGGTTTCAATAAATATTCTTGAAATTATTTGAAAAAAAAACTTCATTTCTCTATCTTACCTTACAGTTCAACAATTTCCTGTTCTAGTAGCTTTTCAGTTGGGGTTTTGGTGTTTTCTACATTAATAATCATATTCTATAAAATGCTGAAAAATACTTCTCTTCTTTGCCAATGTTTCCACACCATATTATTTTCTTTGTATATTAGTCTATAATCAGTATAATGTTAAATGGAAGGAATATAGACTTTGAACTTTTATTGAAATTGTTTTCATTTCAAATGGCTTTGACATACGACCTTTAAGAATGTTATTTATGGTTGGACTGCTATTGTGAGAAATTATTTATTTATTTATTTTTTTGCTAGAACTGGGAATTGAACTCAGGCCCTTGTGCTTGCCAGGGAAGTGCTTATTCTACTGAGCTCTCTCCCCGGCCCTATGAGAAAGAAATTTTACCAGGTAGAAAGTTTTTCTAGTTCATCAATTTTTATTATTTAAGAAGGCTGTATGTGAGGAAGACATTCAATGAAAATGGTACAGCTGTGCCCAGTAAACAAGAATATTTAACCAGCAGAGCACAAACTTTATTAGCCCATTTGTGCCACCATAAATCAATACCTGATGTCACACAAAAAATAGCCAGTTATTTCTTACACTTTTGGAGGTGAAAAGCCCAGGATGAAGATGTTGACCCTGAGATCTGATGAGTGTTGATCTCTGCTTATAAAATCTCTCCTTGTGCCTGTGATCTCACATGGGGACACAAAGGGAACTGCTGTGTACCTGGTGATCCTCTGTCTTACTCCCATTCCCAAAAGCCAGCCTGTATGGCTTAACTACCTCCCAAACATCACCTTCTTGTAATGGAAATAAGGTTTGACATGAGTTTTAAAGAGAAAAACATCATTCAAACCCTAGCTCCATACTGTTCAGTGAACATCTGAACACATGATGAACAACTGGAACAATGTTGATTCAGTTTTTCTTCCTGATATGGGGAGAATGCACACCAGAATATCCTTGGTCATACCACTTCAAAAAAATTAAAATCTGTCATAATGCCAAAACTTTTTGGGTTTAATGAAAAAATGTGTTAAACTCTATCATATTTATTTCAATATGCACTGAAATGTGCAGAATCTTTTAAAAAATTTGTTAATATAAACTGTTTAACATATTGGAATATTAAAATTTATTCTGGCAGTAAATTAAAATAAGTATATTTAACTTATTGATGAGTTTGGCTTTTCATCCTTTTTTTTGCCTTTTGATTTTAATAGTGAAGTTTTCTTTTGATGTCTTTTTTCTTTTTGTGCTACTCTTGGCTTAGGATCAGGTAATAATAGTTCACAGAATTAATTTGGAATATATTCATTTACTTAAATGTTCCTAAGTACTTTGTATAACTTTGGAGTGAATTTTAACTTGAAGGTTTATTGGAATTTGCCTGAAATTCCTTAGGTTCTTGTTTTTGACTCTTGCTCCTCTTTGAGACTAAATTTATTCTCAGATTTTCCTTTGCTTGGCTCTGAATTTCAGGAAAGTAATTATTCAAGTCAACATGCCTTCTGGATTTCAGATGAGTTTGCCAATAGAAGGCATTGGTTTACAATGGGAGACAAAAGTAAGAAAAAAGGGGATAGCTCTCCTTGTATCTACCTCTTGGAGTAACATCTCAAACAGTATCTGAGTCCCCTTTATGAATTCCATCACTGTTTCATCTTTTCCCTCACTGACCCAGTTGCTAACGGAGAAGCCCATGATACTAGTGCCTCCCCCTTTGTCCTACCAGCTGCTGATTGTTGCTTAGTGACCCTATTATGTTTCTAGGCTCTGCCATCAACTTGTATCCAATGCCCTACACTATGCTACCTTGGTTTGAGATGTCTATATTTCTATATTCCTACTGGTTTCTGATTTATAAAGACTAAAATGTGATACCTTTTAAATTAGTTTTTATTATTTCCTTTTTACTTTAAAAATTATTTATTGAAGCCTGGGGATATAGTTCAGTGATGTAAGCACCTGCCTGGCAAGTGCAAGGTCCTGAGTTCAATCCCTGGTACCACCAAAAAATATTTATTTATAACTTTTTTTTTCTTTTTATTTATTTTTTTCAAAGTTTTAGTGATAAACAGATAGCAATGAGACAGTTTCAAATCAAATCGGAAGTACAGTTTCAACAAATAATACACTGCATATATTCTTCTTAGTGGTTAATTGCTGTACAAGATGCGGACTTGTGATCCTATTTACAAACACCATTAGAACAAATCATTCTATTCATTAAGAGAATGCAACTATATATCTATCCCAACCTCTTTGAATACACAGATACAAAATGGACATTCATCGGTATACCCCATTTTTTCTAAGTTCCGTTATTGAATATTATAGGTGTGTAAACTCAGCAAAATATTCTAAAAGAGTCCAGTAGCCCATAATAGCATTGGGTCTTCTGTTTAACTGGCAATGTCAGAAATTATTGACCTGAGTCCCCCACAGCTCAACTTAACAGCATGGCTTTATTTCTTATATTTCAACTTCATACTTTTCTACTGGATGGTTAAGACCAAGGTAAAGCAGGACCTATGCAACAAGAGTTGTACCTTTTTGGTCTGAGAAGGTCAGTGAAATGCCCTCAGGATTTGTCCTGAGATCCTGTACCTCAGATTGTAGAACCTTTATCAGTGAAGCCATGTGGATGAGTCACGGCTATTGCTTGGCCAATGTGCTCTCTGTGAAAGCCTGAGAGAGTGTCTTCTCCCCATGTGACTCTCCTTAGGCACACTCTACGTCATCGATCACTTTCCTCTTTGGCCCCATAATCTTCTTGATCAGAAAATTTGGGACACTACCGAGGTACATGACATTACAGTACAAGTTCTCATATGTCCTGAGTCTTAACTGACCTTAGAAGGCTAGGGCCAAAATGTTGGCTTTCCTTGTATCCCTCCTTTTTCTCTAATTTGGGTCTGCAAACTGAGGTTGTTAACCATCCAGAAGAAAAGCTTATTGTTATTATCAAACTATTTGGGCTATCAATCTTAGCCTCACTATCTCACTGCATTTAAAACATCTTAGGCATAATAAGGAACAGGGAACAGGTATTTATTTATCACTTTTATTTTTTTTTTATTTTTTTATTTATTTATTTTTATTTATTACATTTATTTATTGTGTGTGTGTGTGGCCAGCTCAGCCCACCAGGGGGCGGGTCTGGCTGGCATGTGGTGCTGGGGATCGAACCGCGGTCCCTGTGCTTTGCCAAGCTTGTTTCAAGTAGGTGCTTTAGACCACTGAGCCATCTCTCCAGCCCTATTTATCACTTTTAATTGCATGCATTTATAGGGTTCACTGCAATAGTATATTTGACTATAGTAATGATTAAATCCAAATAATAACCCTATTCATTACCTCAACCATTTGATATTTTCTTTTTGTGTATGTTTTTAGGGAAGGGTCTACAGGGTGTTCAGGTTCTCACTACTAGATCAGATTCATAGTGATCTGCCTGTTTACAGCCTCCCAAGAGCTTGGATCACAGGTGCATGCCACCACCCAGTCTCAATTCCTATCTTAGTGTGCCCTGGAGGAGGGGATGGCACAGCTGGCCTGGGGATCAAACCACCAGCCCCTGTGCCTACTTGCAGGTGCTTTAATCCACTGAGCTATTTAGCCAGCCTCTTTTGGATATTTTTGCTGGCAGAAATAGTTGAGCTTTAGTCTCTTGGTCACATTGAAATATCATTTCATTTTTTCCTAAGAAGTCTCCTATTTAATAGGGCTCTTCAAATTAATTACAAAAAGTTGTGTATAATATTTTTCAATAGATTTTAAAATCCATTTTACTTTTGAAGCCACATTCTCATTGTTGTTCCTAAAGTTGCTCATTTGTATTTGTATTTCCTGATCAAAGTTGTGAGACATTCATCTACTTTATTATACCTTGGAGGATACTTTATATAAATTCTCATTTAATCCTTGAATCAGTTTCACAAAGAGGTTTACATTTCCTGGAAACAGAAACAAAGAAAATTGATTTTCATGCCCAAGACAACTGTGTGTGACTGCTGGAGTGAAACTCAGATCTTTCTTGGTTGAAAGCCAGTGTTTTCCTCACTTTCACAGAGAGCAGAATGCACAGAGCCATTTCAAAGGTTCATCATGTACAGACTTGATATTTCTAAAAAGAACACAAATTTACTTTGTTTTTTTGTTGTTGTTTTAGGGAAGGGTCTACAAGTTGTTCAGGGTCTCACTACTAGATCAGACTCGTAGTGATCTGCCTGTTTACAACCTCCCAAGAGCTGGTATTAGAGGCGCATGCCACCAGGCCCAGTCTCAGTTGCTGTCTCAGTGTGCCCTGGGGGTGGGTCATGCACAGCAAGACCAAGGATCGGGCCCTCAGGCCCTGCTCCTGCTTCCAGGCACTTTAATCCGCTGAGCTATTTGGCTGGCCCTTACTTTGTATTTGTTAAAGAATTACTCATAAACAATAATTAAAACAATAGTTCTGAAGGAAGGGAAATTCTGTTGCATAGCAGCTTAATTTGGAGTTTGGAAATATTGGCTCAGATCTTCAGGTAGCCAGCTTTATCTTGGTTTTCTCTGATTTGACAGTTGATTCTCCAAATGTAAACTCTTTCTCTCCACCAGGTTTTTACTTTTTTGATACTGAAGTTTCTCAAATAACTGAACATCATAACAGTTGGACACATGCTTCTCCAGGCAACATGGAATGAAGTGGCCCTTTTGCCATAAGCAACACAGCTCAGGGAAGTTAAAAGGTCCACTCTATTCTTTCTCTGAGGGGACTTCCCAGAATGGCCAGAGACACTGAGATTCCTTCTGGGCACTGGGCCAACCCTCACCAGCATCATACAGTGGCCAAGTTTCTTGGCTGCGGCAACTAGAGAAGGATTATTTTGTATTGTTTGTATATTGTGAGTTTGTCAGTGAGGGGCAGGGTTGAAACAAGGGAATCTTCTGGAAGTCATACTATGAATGTTAGATATATAAATTCAGACATTTAATTTGACTGAAGGTGTTGCATGTATACTCTTGGTGTCATGACCATGCACTAAAAATCATATTTTAAGAATAGGTATAGAGAGTGACTCTGTCATGTGAACATTTCCTGGCATAGT
The DNA here is from genome assembly GCF_000260255.1 of Octodon degus. Lineage (NCBI taxonomy): Eukaryota > Metazoa > Chordata > Mammalia > Rodentia > Octodontidae > Octodon > Octodon degus. The sequence goes on along the minus strand of NW_004524821.1, from coordinate 3,075,364 downwards.
GTTCAGCCCTAGAAGGCTAGAGATAATTTCAACAATCACTGGTCAACTTTGTTTTGATTCTTAATTCATAGGTAGATCAAAGCCCCTGGAAATAGACTCATGCTGTCATCTAGCACCAAATGTGAAATACGTAGAATTATTTATAACTTGAATATGCTAATAAACACTTGCCCAAACAGAGTTCATTGTCCATAGAACAAAATGTAAAGCAGCACATGTTAGGACACAGGCGCCACACATGATGCTTTTGAAGGTTTAGCACAGAGATCTGGAATTGCTTCATTTATTTCTGTGTTAGCTCTAAAAACTTATGTTATATCACTACCATTTGTCATCCACAGCTCCAGCATCTGGATACAAAAGATGAAAATTTGTGTGTTCTTTCTTCTATTATGCACATATAGGTTTAGTAGTTACTATATACCTATGGAAATAATAATGTGTAATTTATTACCCATGTTTGTATCTGTATAATTCATTAACTTCAGGGCTCTTGCCCTTGAGGATTTAAAAGTTCATTGGCAAAAACCTGTGAAAAATTATGATATAGTGATAAAATAGCTTTAATATAAACAGGACCAGAGAGCAGAGGAATCTGCAATAAGAAATTGCCAGGACTCCTGGGGAAAATGGGAAGAACTTTTAGGAAGAGAATAGGAAGGCTGAGTGAGAAATTTCTAGATAGACCAGGAACACAAAGACTACCCAGGAAGGAGAGATTTCCACTGGCTTAATCATTATTTTTTAGTGTATCTGCTCCATGTTAAAATGCATTTTTTGCTTTTGATTAGAATATATATATATATATATATATATATATATAAAGTTTCAGAACAATCCCACTTCTCTACTTTCTATAGTAAACATGAAAAAAAGATGCATGAGCTACATAATCATGTCTTTTATAGTACTTCAGAGAGCTGAACAGAAGGGAACCCATGACTGCAATAATGGTAGATGAAGGGCTAATGCCCCAACAGGCCGGGGAAAAATAAATAATCAAAAGTTCAATAAACTTCTAGTGGTCATATGAAGGCTGATATAACATATTTGTTTGCTGTGGCGAGTCCCCTCATGTTCCAGTTTTTTCCCATGTACATGACAGTGACTGAAGGTAAGTCAGTTTAGAAATGTTCTTACTGTTTGCAGGACAAAATCAAGTGCAAAGCAGTGGAAGCTAAATGATAGCGAGGAGCCAGGGTGATAGCTTGGTGGTTTAAGTGCATGCCTGGCAAGCATAAGGACCAGGGTTCAATCCCCGGTACCATGTGCCATGTCAGTCCAGCGACAAGGTGGCCACTGAAATTACACACCTGTAATTACAGCTCTGGGGAGGCTGTGACAGGAGGATCACTATGAGTTCAAGCTGCATAGTGAGACCCTATACCAAATAAATAAGTAAATGATTTTTTTAAAAATTAAAAAAAATGATAGAGAGGAGCAGGCTGTAGCTGTTTCTAAAGATGCACTGAAATACTCTCAGCCATAAATTACATTGTCTCTCCTTTGTCTCTGTGAATAATTATGTATTTAACCTCTACTGTTCCTTTAAGCAATATCTGAAATAGAATTAAAAATTATTTATTTAAAAAGTATAGAACACTTAATAAAGCAGAAATTTTTTTCTATAATGAGGAAAATTTTCATATGATGAGAGTCTCAGAAGGGGAGAAGCAAAACTTTAGCTGCCTCAAATGGTGCAGTGAAATAGCAAGAACTTTAAAATGATAATTCAGTCCATTTAATGGATCCAGAGATGTGGACGTAAATAATAAATGTGAATAGACATTGAATTTTTGTGAAAAGCTATTAAAAATATTTTTAAATGAAAATGTTTTAATTATAAATAAAAATTTATCTCAAAAGGCAAAAGAGCTCACTGGATACAGTAGAAGAAAGGACCACTGAATTTGAGGATGGATCAAAAGAAATCATCTGACTTAAAGCAGAAAGAGATGACAAGAACAAATGAAGAGACCATTTGAGCCCCCTGAGAAATATATGATCAGAGTCTCAGAAGGACTGACATTGCAGCTGAAGAAATATTTGAACAGTAATAGTCAAGAATATTCCAAAACTTATCAAGAACATCATCCCACAAATTCAAGAATTTTACTAAACTTTAATCATTGTAAGTAAAATCAAAAACACACCTTCCTGTGTCATATATACTCAAACTATAAATGATCAAAGTTTATATCTTTAAAGCCAACAACTAAGAAATGACTAAAACATTAAGAATAATAATGTTAGAATGATGAGTTATATCCCATAAAATTTAAGCAAGTCCCAGGAAAATGGAATAATAACATTTTGGTGTTAAAGACAAATATCAAACTTTCAATTTGAGATCACAAAACTAGAGCAGTGCTTCCTGTAGACCTGGTCCACAAGAAGTGCTACAAGAGGATTTGTAGCCTGGAAGTGAAATCATACTACACAGAGGGTATCGCCTGTGGTGGGTACACACAAATGCAAACATCTAGATAATTAAAAATTGTGTTTGCATTGGGTAGGAACTATTGACTAATGTAAAAACTGTATGAATATTTTTGTGTTTATTTCTCATGTAGAAGTGAAATATATAATGGCAGGACCACATGAAGAGGTTTGTAAACAATCGTGAGTTAGCCAGGAAGGAGCTCCACCCTCAATGAAATTGCACCCCCAGAGTCGCAACATCTATTTCAGTTGTCCCCAAGGGCAAGAAAACCCGTGGAATTTTCTTCCCACCAATCTCTGCAACAGCTTTCCTACCTGGATTCCAGGAGGGAGGTGTAACATAGATGTCTTCAAAATTGAACTCCAGGCTTGTCTTCTTATCACAGACCCTGTCATGTAGAGAACAGTCAGGGAAAAAGATGGAGAAGAGGGAACGTCATTCAGAGGACTGCCAGCTTGACAGGTGGGCAGCATGACCAAACAACACTGCACCTTTTAATGTGAACCATTACCCCATCTACTAATTAGGACTCTGTAATGGCTGGTACATTGTGTCAACTTGAGAAGTTTAATTAAGTGACTCAGCAGAGAGCCAGTATTCTTAGTTTGTAAACATCCTCATCATGTGCAAGAGGAGGGCATAGACTTTGTGTGAGTTCTACATCCCCAGCCCCAGGGTAGCTTGTTTATAACATAAAGAGGGGAAAGAGGCTAGACAGAAGCTGCAGCTGCTGTCCTTCCCTTTGCTTGTCCATGTTTTCTGCTGCCATGAACTGCTGCTCTCTGCCATGTGCCACTCTGCCTGAGAGCCAGCCAAGTATAGACTGAAACCTCCAGAAACTGAGCTAAATAAACCGTTCCTTCCTTAAATTTGGGTGTCGGGTATTTGGTCCCAGCAATGAGTAAAAAGTAACTGAGACAGAGACTAAACCTATTGACTCCTTTTCCTGAATGAATAAGAGAAGAAAAGGCTGCTGCCTCCCAGCCTAAGTGAAGGTGAATTTGGATTACATTCTGCAGATGAAGATACATTAAAATGAACACTAGATTTGACTGAGAGAAAGTGTAAAAAGTTAAGATCTTCAGCAAAGGCGGAATCTCAGATTTTCCAATAGATGGAATAAAATTAGAGACAGTAGAATGTGAGTGTGAAGAATATCCTCCAATTTTCTTAAATAAATGAAGCAAGTTATGGAATTACTTAAAAATATTCATAACAGTAAACACCAACTTCAAAGTGAGAGGTAAAAGAATAATCAATTCTAGAATAGAAAAACTGAGAAATGTAAAAAAAAAAATCTTACTGGGACTCGAATGAAATCACACAGAAAAAACTCAGATTATTTTAGAGTCAATAACGATTTGAAACTCCTGTAAAAAGGAACAAAATTGAAAGGGCCTGCCTGGCAAGTGCAAGGTTCTGAGTTCAATCTCTAGCACAAAAAAGAAAGACAGAAAGAAAGAAAAATGGAAAGAAAGACAGGCAGGCAGGCAGGCAGACAGACATACAGACAGACAGACAGAAAGAAAAAAAGAAAATGCCAGTGAGATGAAGGATCTGTGCTACTAGGCTAAGGGATCTGAAATGGAGCCAGGAAGTGATCCTCCAGGTAAGAACTAGAGCTCCCTGAAAAACCACCACAGCCATTCTCAGAAAAAGTAAGGTCCTGAGCTCCTCCAGTGATGAGGAGAGCTGAGTTCCTATCAGGAAAGCCAACGTGTATCTCCAGGAGGCTGAGCAGTGCACCATCTTCCACTTGTGACACTGACATGGAGCCAAAAACCAATGATCAAGATGAGGACCAGAGTTCCCCAAATGACTTGTAGTCATTTTTAGCAACAACAAAGGTCCTAAGCTCCTCCTCTGACAAGAACAGTCACATTCATCAGGAAAGCGAGCATGACAGGGCCCTCCAGCAGAATAGCTCCAGAGAGCCAGCAGCTTCCAATGGCTTCTCCAAACAGCTTCCTTAACAGCCTCTCAACAGCTTTTCCAGTTGTGCCTCTTATGCTGCTGGCAACAATCCTCAGGTGGCCTTCCATGCCAGCACCATGCTAGTTCAATTTAGCTGGGTGTAAGAAGTTGACTATTAGTTAACAATCTACTACATCTGTTTTGCTAAACTGTTACCTTGTATATTTCTTATAAACTGTCAAAAACCATGTTTCTCTTCATCAGTAACAAGACAGTCTTGCTCAAAACTCTATACTCTTAGCTGGTAAAGTAGACATTATTATTTCATGCTATATCCAAGATTGTTTAGGTTCTATATGTGTGCCTAAAATATCCCAGTGATGTTAGTAAATTGTAACATGGATTTACTGATATTTTTCACACCAGTAAATTGTGTGGTTTATGCCAACTGGCAGTTCATATTAACTTAATAAAGAAGGACCTTTTACAGTATTATTTTAATATACACTTCAGGGAAAACTAAGCTTGCTTCAAAATGACTTTGACTTTCTTTCATTAACTTGGTCACTGTGTTTCTTAGTTCAAGTCTATTGTACAGAATAAAATAGCTTTGTGTTATTCAGCTTGTTTTATATGTGTTTATGGCCATTATAACTATTGGTTATAAAAGTTCTAATATTTTAAGGTGCTAACTACAAAATAGAATGGGTTAGACTTGACCACGGACACTGCCTAAGATCCACTCTTTCTAAATCTCTGACATTGCTCACATTTAACAAAAATGGGCTTATGACACTGACCATAATCATTTCTCATATCTGCTCCAATATGGGACATATTCTAACGAACCATATCTAAAGACACGATACAACAGCGCTATATGTGGTTAGTTGATATGATAATGTCTTAAAAACACATTCAGGGATGGGGATATAGCTCAGCAGCATAAGCTCCTGCCCGATTCAGAGGCAAGGGGGAAAATTTTAAGTATCAGAGCATCACCTGTAGGGGCAGGGAGATAGTTCAGTGGCCTAAGCACCTGTGTGGTAAGCCACACACTGCATACTGTGCTGGCCCCAGAACCTGGGCCCACAGTGTGGGCCCTGAAACCAGGCATGCTGGCACACGCCTGTGATCCCAGTGCTGTGGAGGCCAAGACAGGAGGATCACTATGAGTCTGAATGCATAGCGAGACCCTGTATCAAAAAAAGTCACATGTATATCAACCCTACCAAAATAAGTAGACCTGCAGAGTTTATGAAAAAGGGTCCTTATGCATGACTATCTAAAAGCAAAAAGGTCTTCTAGAAGGTGTGGCTAAATATCCTCTGAATTTGGCTTTCTTTTATAATTAATGGTACAAGTTTTTCTGACTTTCTTTTGTTTGTACTCTGGCTACCTTAGATGGACTCAACACACCCACCCAACATAAATCACAAGGTCACATGAATCACAAGGTTAGATGATGTGACACTTCAAGGACTTAAGGACAGAGGGCTGAAATTGGAAAGGAGGGGAATTATAAGTGGCAGTATTATTAAAATTTTAAATGCTATATTTCTTTCTCTTTAGAGAAAACTGGCTTAATTAGTCTTAGGGCATAAACAGCTTCCTCAATATCTCCTTAGCTCAGATGAGTAGGAAACTATGAAGATACTGACCTCAAAAAATCTGGAGCTCAGTTTCCTTTCTACAAAAATTGAACAATGAGCTGAAGATGGCTAAAAGTGATTAATTTGAATTATCTCTCTATATGCCTCTACTTCTATTTCTTACTATACAATACCCTTTCCTCCCTGCCTACAGTGAGATGGTAATTTGAGACAATGAGCCACTCTATCTCAGAGGAAGTTTTGAATAAATCCTTCTTGCTTTTTGTCCTTATATATGGCTTCCTTTCATTTGACCAGCCTTGAGCAAACCTAAGCATATGGAACTATATGTCTGGTAACAAGTAGACTATGGATCAGTAGATACCGAGGATTATGAAGAACTCAGCAACCAGCCATCTACTACATAGCTTGGTATAAAAATGACAAAGCATTTGTCCATCACAACTATTTCAGAATCAAATGGGAGGCTGAAAATTCACAAGCATCTTGAAGAAAGAATCTTGACCAAAAGTGTTTAATGGAAAAGAGAGAATATCAAAGCAAATTGGAATATAAAGTAAATTTGAAGGTATTAATAAAAGTATTTTTCCAGAATCCTGCACCCAATTACCAGATTTCCCTGTTTGTACTAAATAGTCACAAAATTGACAATTGTAAAATAAAAATCTTTAGCTCCCACCCCTTTGGTCCCTCGGAATGCTCATTAAGCCATATCTATCTTTATTTCCTTTCTATTTATATTTTTTCTAATTTTGAGAAATCACCTTGCTAAATTGTCCAAGCAGGGCTTACGCTTGGGATCCCCCTACTTTAGCATTCCAGATGCTGACTTCACAGATATTTTCCCTCTTGTGCATTGTTTTAGCTATTTTTTCTAAGAAGTTCATTCTACTGCAGTTAGTGAAATAATTCTGTTACTTGATAAGAAGTCTAAACACAACTATAGGATGTAAGATAGAATTTTATTTATTCTAACAGATCTATTGTAAAAAATCATTTACTTTTCAGGTGTTATAGCATAGCCAGAGATTTCCTTTCAGTTACTAAGTGTCATTTCATTTAATCTGGAATTGTATTTTTCAGATTTGCCTTGTTCATCATAAAAAGTCACAACTTTTTTTGTGGTACCTGGGATTGAACTCAGGGATTGAATTTGGCGCCTTGTGCTCTCCAGGCAGGTGCTTAAACCACTGAGCTATGTCCCAGGCCCCCAAAACTGATATTTTTAAAAAGTCATCAAAAATGTGTTTAATTAATTCTTTTTTTCCATAATTTTAATGAGAAACAGCATTGAGACACTTTGAAACCAAATTGGTAGGACAGTTTCAATGATTAACACATTGCATACATTCTTCCTAGTGGTTAATTGCTGTACAAGATGTGGACTTGATATCCTATTTACAAACACCATTAGAATAAATCCCTCTATTCATTAAGAGAATGTAACTATATATCTATCCTAACCACTTTGAATACACAGATACAAAATGGACACTCATCTGTATTCCCCCTTTTTTGTTAAGTTCCGTTATTTGAATATTATAGGTGTGTTAACTCAGCAAAATATTCCAGAAGAGTCCAGTATTCCATAATAGTATTGGGTTTTCCACTTCACTGGCAATGTCAGAAATTGTTGACCTGAGTCCCCTATAGCTCAACATAACAGCATGGCTTTACTTCTTATATTTCGTTTTTATACTTTTCTGCTGGATGGTTAAGACCAAGGTAAAGCAGGACCTATGCAACAAGAGTTGTAGCTTTTGGGTCTGATAAGATCAGTGAAATCTCCTCAGGATTTATCCTGAGATCCTGTACCTCAGATTGTAGAACCTTTGTCAGTGTCAGCCATGTGGATGAGTCACGGCCATTGCTTGACCAATGTGCTCTCTGTGAAAGCCTGAGAGAATGTTTTCTCTCCATGTGACTCTCCTTAGGCACCCTCTACATCATTGATCACTTTCCTCTTGGTTAATTAATTCTTGTAAATAAAACTACTTACCACTTATTAGAGGCAATATTTTATGGGCAAATAGTGAAATGATTAAGTTTGTGCACTTCTTGATACAGTATAATAATGAAAATGGACAAAATAATGAAAAAGACTGTATTGACATCATAAAGCAGGATTAATAGCAAATGTTGTAGAGACTAGCTATACCAAATCTCATTCATTTACACTCACAAAACAAGCTACCTTCTGTTTAGATGTTTTTATGGAGATTCTGAAAGAATAATGTATTAAAAGTTGGCAACATTGATGTTGTGAGTAATCTGGGGATAATTGGAAAACAGCTTTATTTTTGAGTTTCTTTTCGCTACTTGAAACATTTCCATAACTCAATGCTCAGAAGACCAACAAATCTTTGACAAGACAGTAAGTATTAGCTTGGTTAGCTCATGGCAATTTCTAGCAAAGAATAATGAGATGAACCAAGAGTTTATCTCATTATATACATATGTATGCATATATATATATATATATATATATATATATATATTTTTTTTTTTTTTTTTTGTGGAACCAGGGATTGAACTCAGGCCCTTGCATTTGCCAGGGAAGCACTTATGCCACTGAGCCATCTCCCCAGCCCCTTGCTTTGCTATAAACAAAACTTAAATTTAAAGTAATATTTATAGTTTTAATACACTTGTTTTTAGATTTTTCAATTATTGTAATATAGTAGGACAAGTGGACTGTATAAAATTCATCCCAGTATATACCAGTGAGCACACTTATTTCCTTTTGCCTCAGGCTCTCAGTTGGCTATGGCAGAAATTGTTGCAGGGCACTGGGCTAATAATACTTCAGGTTCTTGTGTATGATGAGGAAAGAATTGTGAATTGTACAACCAGTAGTAAGTAGTACAGTAGCTATGTTTATTTAAGATCATAGGAGGTTGTGCTCAGGGCTTATCCATGCCAAAAAATTTGTAAAATATACCAGGTGACAGAAAAGCAACAGCAACAGATAAAAAGAGTTGGCTGATAACTCAGGATTTTATAACTTAAAGGCCAGACACCTCTGCTTTATGTACCTTCAACTGAATCTTGAGATGTAATTAGCAGTGCATATTTATGAGCCTATAATGAGGTGGGAATAAGGTAATGTTGAGCAGAAGGTCAGTCTAGCAGATCTAACACCAAATGTGCTCTCATCTACAAGATCGTCCATTTCCTAAGACTCTGTTTGTTTGTTTGTTTATTTATTTATTTATCTCTCTTAGGGCAGTGGAGGCAGGAATAACCATAGGGGAGAGTATTCAATTAAATGGTGAGGAGTAAGTGGCTCATTCAGCTCCATTTCTAACTGCACTACAATGGCCTGACCCATTGATGAAAAATTCCTGCTTTTATATATTTGCTTTTTTTCCTCCTCTTCCTCCTCCTCCTCCTCCTTCTTCTCGAAAGCCGTCTCCTCTTTCTTCTCCATCTCCCTTTCCTTCTTCTTCCTTCTTCTCTTTCTCCTTCTCCTCCTCTTCTTTTTTTCTGAGACAGGATCTTACTATGTAACTCAGGTCAGTCTCAAATTCACAATGATCTTCCTGCCTCTCTCCTGAGTGGTGAGATTACAGGTATTTGCCACCATGCTCAGCAGGTCTAATAATTTAAAAAATACACATAAAAATAAAAATTAGTAATATTTTAAATAATCACAGTATGCAGTGTATAATCAATGGAGAACAAATCCAGGAGATACTTCATTAAGCATTTGAGATTTACATTTTCCAGATACTGTTGATCTTCTGCCATTCATGGGACATTGTGGTTTAACATTTTCCCTACTCCTCAATTTGTTTTAACTGTTTGTTTTTTATCTGTATGACCTTGTTTTTTTCTGAGTGTGTTTATGGTTAGCTTCACGGGAGGGGATGAAGGAGTGAGTTTATCTAAAGTTTAAATGAAATTAAATGACTTAAAATAGAGTTACTGAAGAAGATGGACTCTTTAGCCCCATCAAGAGGATGTATTCAAATCTTAATGTACACTACCACCAGGGGGCAATAGTTCCTATTTCTTGAAGGCAACCAGCATTAGGGTTTTTCTAAGTTTCATAGATTTATAGAAAAATTTATGCCTTTTAACATTTTTCTGTCTCGTATGCATCCATCCATCTTATGTGTTTTTTCATTTTCTGTGTGAGTCCTCCTATAAAAAATTTTCTTATATCATATTATCATACTTGTGATGATTATGATAAAATCTTGTTTTGGGTATTTCTTTGCAACATGTAGAGATCAACATGACTTCTCATAATTTTTCCATCTGCATGCTAATTTTCTAATGTATTTTCTTCCATAAACAGAAATTATAAGTAATTTTTTGTACCTTCAAAGTCACATAAATATTTATGGCTTTAAATTTTATTTCCGAAGATTTACTTAGTTCTAGATTTTGTTTTATTTCAGTTTTTTGAAACATGGTCTCACTATATTTTTCAAGCTTGCCTCAAACTCATGGCAGTCGTTTTTGCCTCAGCCTCTCAAGAGTTGGAATTACAGCTGTGCACCACCATACCTGACCTGGATTTTATTTATTTATTTATTTATTTATTTATTTATTTTCATTTATTTTGTGTGTGTGGCCAGCTCAGCCCACCAGGAGGCGGGGCTGGCTGGCTTGTGGTGCTGGGGGATTGAACCGCGGTCCCTGGGCTTTGCTTAGCTTCTTCTAAGTAGGTGCTTTAGACCACTGAGCCATCTCACCAGCCCCGGCCTGGATTTTCTTATATGCTTTTTCTGCATATTTTGCTACTATATTTATCTATTTTTAACGTCCCTAGAGTGCACATTTGAATATTTGTTATACAAAAATCAGATTCACTTTGCACATAAAATGACCAATTCTCCACTATAAGAAGTGATGAATTATATTTTGCACTTATTTTGTACTACTAGCCTGATTAAATCCTAGTTCATTTAAAGCAAATGTATTTCTTGGTACTTATAAATTGAGTGTTTCCACAGGTTGCTGAGTTTCAGGTTTGAGTAACTATAACTGAATATCATGTTCCAAAGAGTGGGAAAGAATATCTCTCCTTTATTTATTTTTGGAGATTTGATAAATATAACACTTTCCTTTGATTTTCAGACTGAATTCTAGTGGATATTGGTTAAATTTTAGTTGTTTTAGTGGTATTATACATATAGTTGTATTTAGTATATACTTTTTTAAATTTCTAGCATAATTCATTATCAAATCTGGGTCTGTACATTATTCTCCTGACATTCCGATCATCTTCCCCTTTTATTTATAAGTATGATTTTTATCTTTGGAGATGAAGACTTTTAAAGACTTTGTTGATGTAATATACAATAATTCAAAAACAATTTTTAAACTTGGTGGAGTACGAGATCTTTTCTAGGTATCAATAATGTCCTTCATTAACAAAGAACATATTAGCAGAGACTGAGTTAGGAACCAAATGGGAGGCTAAAAATAAATCAAAACATTGAAGCAGTCAATGAAAACACAAATACTCTCAGAGAATTAGGTGCATTTTTTGCTGTATAACAAAGTATTTGATGATAAGTAACAAACATTTTTTTCTTGAAAATATCATAATATTTATTAAAGAACAGAAACATATTTATAATTTTGCATAAATGTTTACTTTTTCTATAATTTTATACCTACAATAATTAACAATGTATCAGAATTGTCATCCATGACCAAGGTAAACCAGTGTATTATGAATAATCTAGAATTATGTTGTCGCTTTCCATGACTTTTTAGATTTATTTTAACAATTTTGTGGAGGCAAAAATAAGTATATTTATATGTGCCAACGCACATACATTTTCAATACCATTTAAAAGCATTTACGGGGTCAGCCAGATAGTTCAGCAGACTGAAGTGCCTGCTTAGGCAGAGCTCAGCAGCTGGGGTTCAATCCCCAGTGTGCCAGTCCCACCCCTAACTTGCACGGAGATAGAGATTGAGACTGGACGTGGCTGCACACACCTGCAATCCCAGCGCGTGGGAGGCTGAAAACAGGAGAATTACTGAGTTCGATCTACATAGTGAGACCGTGTAGACCCTGTATTAAATAGAGAAAAAAGGGGAAAAAAATCTATATATAAATGCATTTTTTTAAGGAAAGGTTTAAAGGGTGTTCAGGGTCTCACTACTAGATTGGACTCATAGTTATCTGCCTGACAAACATATTTCTAAGCAGTAAATATATGAATTCTTTCATCCTAAGAAAGAGAATTAAAAAAAATATAACAACTGGGAATCAAACTTAGGGCTTTGTGCTTGCCAGGTAGGTTCTTGTGCCACTAAGCTATATCTGCAGCCTGAAATAGAAAATTTTTGTCTACCTTTTAATGTAAAAAAAAGTCATGATATGATATTGGTTCACTCAGTGTCTTTTCTTTCTTAATTAGAAAAAAACTGATTAGTGTGGAAAATAACATGTTATTAAATTTGAGTTCAGTGAGAATAAGAAACAGTATTTTGCAAGTGATTCATTGAAGAATCAAGTGTATCAAAAATGTGGGAAGTCATAGAAACAAACTTAAATGGGCTGACACCAATAAAATGATTTGGTGCTGCAATTATTCCATGGATAGAGTAAAAGGGAAATACTAGTGTAAGACAATTGAGTAGAGTCCTGGTGAATTTGGCCTAGATGCCAAAGAAAACCTTCATCATAATTATTTATTGGGTCTGAACAATTGTATTTGGGGAAAAAAATGGACTCTACATGAAAACTTTTTAGTAGGTGCACAGATATATATTAAGATTCATGTTTTAATATTAGCATATTTATCCCTGGGAAGGTGGTAGAGTGGTGAGCAGTGGCAAGTCAACTTCTCCGAGATTGGGAGTCCAGACATGGATTCTGACAACCTGGAGAAGAAGGAAGGAGGTGGATCCCTAGGGCCCAGGAAAGCTCTGAAAGGCGAATTGGAGATGTTAAAGGAGAAGCACACCAGTGGAGTAGAATAGACACGGTGGGCTTCATTGGCTCATGGGGGACTTCATTACAAATGTCCTCATGAGAGAGTGATTGACTGGATGCCACTTGGGGTGGGGCTGGCTTGGGACTCACAATAGTTGTGGGTTGGCTCCTTCTCAGGCCTACTGGTGTCTGCTGAGGCACAGCCTTGATGGACCTCAAGAAATTAATCTAAAAAGATGAGAATGTGCACTATGTGCTTAACCTCAAAACAACCAGTCAGCTTGCAGTTAACTTTATAGCATGGCATTTAGAGGATATTTTACTTTGAATCCATAACAGTGTTGAAATACATAGAAATGGTGGGTTTTATTCACACCACAGAGTATTATTTAGTCTCAACAAGCATTTCCTGAAATTAATGCCAACATGATTAATCTGGAAATCATCAAGTAAAACATTCTAAATGTGAAAAATTATGCCATGATCACATTGTACTTAGCACCTACAATCCTGAACAGAAGCAGAACTTAATGATGGTTGAAATGTGTGGATATTTAAAAATAGAGAGATGTTAATAAAAAGGTACAGTGTTTCTCTGGTATAATACAACCAGCTTCTAGAGATCTCATAGAGCCACAAGAAATGATACTTATGAAGCTAATGTCATATAATACTGAAATTGCTAAGAGCATTTTCTACCATATTTAGTCAATACCCAAAAGATAACTGTGTTAGACGACAGATATGCTGAATAGACAGGATTTGGGAATCATTTTGCGATACATATTTGGACATATTGTATGTTTTTTTATTAGTATATGTTTACAGGAAGTTTATCATTTTCTTGTGGAGGGGCTACATATGCACAATACAACTTGATGCTTTTAAATCCATTTCCTTCCCACCTCCCTCTATGCTCCTGCAAATCATCTTTCCCTATTTTTGTTCTTGTTAATATTTATTTTATTTTATGACTGAATGTTTACATTCATTGATGTTATTAGTTTCCCTTATGTGGCATATCTTTATTTTATTTATTTCACCTTCCCCTCCCCTTCTCCTATCACCCTGAGTACCCAGAACAACTTCCCCTCTGCAAAAGATATAGCCCCTTCTCTCCTTCTAACCATCCTTTATTGTGTTTTTTATTTGTATTCTCTTATGCTAAATAAAAGTACTATATGATATATAAGCTTGTGTGTTTGATTTATGTCACTCAGTGCTTTACCTTCAGGTGCATCCATTTTTCTACAAATGTCTTAAATTTTTCTGTCTTTATAAGCGAATAATATTCCATAATATCTAGATACCTTACTTCTCTATACAGGCTGATTCCAAGACTTAGTTGTTTTGAATTGTGCTGCTATAACCACTTGTTCGAAAGTGCTGCTGTAGCATGACAGGGAAGATATTTTGGTTGGTCTTTTTAGTGTTGTATAGTAGCTGGTAGGTTGGATTTCATTGTTCTTTGGTGGATTCTTTGATTAATTTTTCTAATTCACCATTTTGTCCCCTAATACTGACTTGAGTTGAATGTGATTCAGAGGTCACAAGCTTGAAAAAATTCTGAGAGATTTAGTTAAAATTAGACTAATAAGGTTTTTGTTACAAGTGCCCATTGACTTAATGTTTTATGAGGCAAACTAGAAAATTATGTCTGGCCTTGTTATGGAACAAAAACTTAGGTGAAAAATTGGAGAATGATCTAAAAGTCAAGAGTATTCTTGAATGAATTCAAGACATTTGTTTTGAGGGACATCACATGAATTTTTGGTTTTAGTATTATTATTTAGTTTTGGTAGCAAGTCTCTGTAATGTGTAAGCTAGGAATTAAACTTCCTGCTGCCTCAGTATATGACAGTAGTATGAATACAGATGTGGAGAACAAAGCCCAGTTATGGTGTAAAGTTTATAATCATGTCTCTTTATAAGATCACATTGTAGGGTTAAATTAAACCTCATCAAGTATTTGTCTTTATGTATAAAAAATATAATTTGCATCTATAGAGAATATGTAGGTACCAATGTAAAATCAATCTTTGGAATTGTCCACATTTTACATTAGTTCCTGTAAATTTCAGACTAGTGATATGTGTGTAATATTTTTTAAAAATTATAATTTTCTTCAGTCTGGAACAAAGAACCTAAAATTATTACAATT
>NW_004524821.1:2998082-3034569 GCF_000260255.1 Octodon degus | reverse complement strand
TCTGGCTTAGGTCTGGCTGCTGTGCTCAGCTCCTTCCCGCTGCGGACCAGTGCTGGGACTGGGTCTGGGCGTTCCCGGAAGTCTGTAGAAATCCAGCTGTAGGGTTTAAACACCAAATGTCAGATCTATATGAATATGAATTAGGATATAAAAGGATTTTTAGTGCAGGGAGGAGGAAAGAAGGAGCAGATAGAATGTGAGAAAAGAGGGTCTGATGGAACGTAGGAAAGTCAGCTCCTGGACTAGAAAATATGCACATGTGAGGCCAAAATATTTTAGCATGATGTTAAACAAGTTCAGCTTAGGGAAATCAAAGCAATTTTACTCTGGAAGGATGTTCAGGTAGGCTGTGAGGAAGTCCTAGAGTTAAATTCCCTGGTTTCTCATATCTTACTCATGCATCATTTGGGAGCCACATATTCCTGGATGTATATGAGAGTGAAAGTGATTTGTAAGCCAGGAATATTTTTAACCTTCTGCATGTATGGTACCTTTTGAACTGCAATGAAGCAGTCATATTCCCTGTCTTATACCCTAATGCTTCTTTACAGTAAATTGTGTGTAAAGAATAGAAGTTACCTTAGTGACTTAAAAACTTTTAATCATAATTTAACCAAAAGAATTTGATGGCTTTATTTGGAAATTAGAGTACTTCATCTAAAGAAACAAAACATAAAAATTACAAGTAAAATATTTGTTTTACTTTTAACACAGGTATGTATAAAGATTCATAGAATCATGATGCAGGTAAATAGAACAATTATGATTTCTTTCAGTGCATCTCTGATTTCATCTAACTCCATCCAGCAAAGCCACACAGGGGATGTTTTGAACATACTTTGTGGCTTTACCATTGCCTTACTAAGAAGAGTATTGCTGGGGTACATTCTTTGAAATTTTAAATGTTAATAATTGAGGCTAAGGTAGTATTATTATCCTGAAATGATTATTTGCGGTTTTTCTCTTTCAGGCTATTATGTAGAGGTTTTTAGGGAAGTTCTCATTTCAGTTGCTTCACTCACTTTTTCCACTGGCTCTGCTTTTGGGTTGTTTTCAATAGTTTTGTAGTGTTGTTGTTGTTGCTGTTAAATACAGCATCTATTGTCTTCAGTGACAATGAATTAGGATTTTTAAAAGAATGAAAAATTGCTGGTGTGGAAATTATGGAAAAATTAGAAATTTATAGAACATAATATGAATTTGTTCTCTTAATATTTTATGTATAGGTGCAAACTGGAAGGATCACTTCCTTCTGGTTCTCAGCTCCAAAAGTGTGTGCGTGTGTGTGTGTGTGTGTGTGTGTGTGTGTGATTCAGACCATAGTGATATGAGGTTGATGCAAAATATTCATTCCTGAGGAGTGTCATTCCTTTTCTTGAGAACAAAATACATAATAGTAGTCAGGGCACTGAGTAAGGGACTTTTGCTCCTTGGTAAGAAGAGAATCAAGACAGGAGAAGAGCTTGAGAATTCTTTTTCCCTCAGGCAAGATGCAACTTTTGACCACTTTAAAAAGGAAAACCCTTATTCCTTAAGCTCAACCTTTCTTCATTGGTTAAATCTTACCAATAGACGGCTTCCAGGCTCTCACCTTTAGGCTCCATGCAGAAAAGCCTCCTTGGTAGCACTTTCTTCTTATAAAGGGGAACAAGGGTCTATTACAGTTGTCTCAGGCACCATCTCTCACCTGGATTTTTTCTCTTCCAGTAATGGAGATCAAAGCCAGGAGGAGTCTACCACTGAGCTACACCCTTCCCTGTATTGGACTTGTCTAAATAGTCCAGGTTGGCCTTGAGCTTCTGATCCTCCTACTTTAGCCTCCTGAGTAGATGGGGTTCCAGGTTTTATGCAGACACCATGCATGGGTTCATTGTGAGTTTTGTTTTGTAAGGACTATATGCTTATCATAATAGCTATCACTGAGCCATGTCCTCAGCTTTTTCACTTGAAGTGCCCTCTTAACTGGGTGCCTTGTTTCATCTATCTCCCCATTTAATTTATCCTATGAGCGAGTGTGGTGGTGTACATCTGTTATCCTAGCACTCTGGAAGGCTAAGGGAGGAGGAGCATAAGTTGGAGCTCAGCTTGAGCCACATAGTGAGACCCTGTCTTAAGAAGATGTGGTGATGTAGCTCAGTTTGAAGGGCTTGGCTATTTAATTTCCGGTATATAAAACGAAAAGAAAAATTATCCTCTGTATAGTAGTTAGAAGGATCATCAAATAGCTTATTTCATTCTGTATAAAAGGTTCTCTCTCTCTCTCTCTCTCTCTCTCTCTCTCTCTCTCTCTCTCTCTTTCTCAGTCTTTTTGTGTTTTTGTTTTTGAAACTGGGTCTCACTGTATAGTTCTTTTTTTCCTTTATGAATAAGTTTATTGGTCTTTATCTGAAAAATCTTCATAGAAATTTGTTTTAATTCTCAGCAGCCCACTCCTGAGCTCTGAGGAAGCTTGCCTTCTTTTGAGCTACCCGATCTTTCTTCTGGGCAAGGGACATTTTGGGATGGTTCCACCTCTTAACTTCTCTCTTCGGCTTCTTTTCATAGACTGGATTCTATCATATAACAGCATGAGCTTTCTTATACATCTCTTCCAACATGTCTGGAGTTACACTGTTCTTTATGTACTGAGAGAACTGTTTCTTGGAAGCATCTTCATCTTCTTCCATTAGGTAACACATATAGTCTGCGACATTCTGACCAATGATGTGCTTCCGATGTACTTCTGCATTGAACTCCTTGCTTTCAGAATCATAACCAGGGAATCGTTTGGTACTGTGAGGGATAGACAAGCCTCCATCCACAGCACCCTTTAGGGCTCCAAAAACTTTATTGCCAGTTGTAGTTCTGGTGAGGCCTGCATCCAAATAGCAGGTGAAGGCACCAGGTTTGCCATCAATGCTGTCCACATTGTATTCATCTCCAGTAACCTCCACCTGGCCTTCATAGATCTTATCCATGCCAAACCTATTGAGAAGCCTGCGGGCCAGCAGCAGGCCAGTACAATATGCTGCAGCATAATTTGTTAGGCCAACCTTCACACCATACTTTGGTAGTTCATGTGCATATGCCGCACAGACTATCATATCCCCTTCAATGTGGGCAAAAGCAATCTGACAAATGATATCTGTTAGTTACATGAACTATCATCCTGTATTTAGGTGTGTTGTACTTATTTTTGTCCTGTATTACCAAGCATTTCCTAGCATAGTAATCAGTTTTGCCCTCTCATTGTCTTCTAAACTTCATTTGGTATCTCTTAAGGTAGGCCTTATTCTTGACAACCTTAACAAAACCCATCCTGTGTAATATAGCCACATGTCTGCAGCCCTATACAGACCTACAGGCCAAGCAGCACCACAGGGAGAAAAAGCTTGCTGTATAGTTCAGACTGGCCTTGAACTCACTATGCAGCTAGGCTGGCCTCAAACTTGTGGAGGATCATATGGATGACACTCCTTGAAAGAGCAACTGTCTCCATTTTGGCTTATCCTGGCCCTAATTCTATGTATTGATATATACAGAGCTGGCAAGGATATTTCTTTACCCCTCAATTGGCTTTAATCAATGTAAGTGTATCTAGTAGAGGTGCTAATATACAACCTTTAAAGCAATGCGACAGATCAGTGAAGCCCTAACTGTAGCTCCCAAATAATAAGGATGAGCTAGGCCTAAGTTGCTATGGTATTGGCTGAGAATGAGGCTCAAGAAAAGAGGCTGTGATGTCTTAGGGTTTGAAAAATTATACATCAAAACTGAAGTATTCAGGGGCCAGGGAGATATCCCAGTGGAATAAGTGCTTACATAGCAAGGACAAGGTCCTCAGTTCTATCCTTGGTACCAAAAAACGCCCAAAAGACAAAAAACTGAAGCACTGACCTGAAAACACTAGAGACTGCTCCAATCTGTAATGCGAGATTTCTCTTTCTGCATATCTTTCTCTTTGCATATTTTAGAGGCTATTTCAGGCCTCTTACCTAGCCCAGCTCACAGCCTTATGTACTTCCTGCCACTCTGAGTCACTCATGCCCAAGCCACTTCCCTCTTCACAAAATAATAAAATCCAGATTTGCCCCTGGGTCAGTCTTTTTTCCTGGTTAGCCCTTATTCTGACTGGATTTAGGACCTCTTGGGACCTCTCAACTACAAATATGCCTTAGTCTCTATTCTTGCCATGTGTTGCACTGGAAGTGATGGAGCAGAATTAATTTATTAGAACTGCAATAACTTTTCAATGGCATTACAAGTGCAGAACCCATTTGCATTGCTTAAAGCCAAGTAAGCCCACATCAGTACATGGAAATAGGGCCATGTTTAGCCAAAATGGAGGCAACTGCTCTTCTTTCAAGAAGAGTCATCCAGGTGGTCCTCCACAAAACTTGAAATGATTTTCCTGCCTCAGCCTTCTGAATGCCAGGATCACAGGCATATACCACCATGCCTGGCCAAAAATCAGGTTCTAAACTAAGAGATTATGTCCCCAGGGAGATAGCTCAGTAGAATAAGGGCTTGCCTGACAAGCGTAGGGTCCTGAGTTTAATCCCAGGTACCGAAAAGAAAGAAAGAAAGAAAAGAAAAGAAAATTCTCAAGGGGCGGGGGAGATAGCTCAGTAGAGTAAGTGTTTGCCTGGCAAGTGCAAGGGCTGGAGTTCTATCCCTGGTTCCGAAAAAAAAAATTAATAAACTAAGAGATTATGCCTGATGGCACAACATGAACTCTCCTTCCTTACTGCTTCCCTGCGTACCATTCCTCTGATATTTAGATATGTTAAGCACCGGCCAATCCAGGATCTTTGCATCTTCTGTCCATTCTGGTAGCCATTTTTCTTTCTTTTTTTTATTTTTATTTTTTAGCCATTTTTCTTATACCCATGTAGATTTGCTTACGAGTGTGTGTGTGTGTGTGTGTGTGTGTGTGTGCTCTGTGCTCAAACAGAAGCTAATCTGATGGTTTCCCTCAAATGTAAAGTAGTGCCTCTACCTCAGTTTGCTGCACTCCTGTTTCTCTGCTTTTACTTTGTAGCATGACCTTTCCTGTGATGTATTTGCTCATCATCTATTGCTCCATCCATCTGACCCACTAAGAATATAAACTTTGGGTATTTTGCAGACATTTCTTTGTTTCTTTGGAATAAAATGGGAATATGCCATTTTTATTTATCTTAATTAAATTTTAAATGTTCTTTTAACACAAAAAGGTATATACATTACACGACATTTTTTTTCAACTGGAGAAGCGTCAATAGTGTGTGGATATATAGGGTAAAACAAGATTGGTCAGGAAGAGAGAATTGGAATTAATTTATTAGAACTGATAATCTGACACAATGTTCTATTGCATTAAAAGAAGGGTCCTGGGGCCGGGGAGATAGCTCAGTAGAATAAGTGCTTGCCTGGCAAGCGCAAGGGCTTGAGTTCAATCCCTGGTTCCACAAAAAAATAAAATAAAATAAAAAGGGTCCATTTTTATCTTGCCCAAATTTGTTTCATGGTTTTTAATTCCTCTTGATTAAAAAAATTAGACTTGTAATTTGTGTGTGCTGATTTTGATCAAAAGGTTTCTTCTCCAGGTCAGAGTCAGTGGAGTCAGAATATCTATAATGATCAGGTTCATTCTCACTAACATTTGGTGTTGTGGAAATTGAACTGCTAACCTCTGGATTTGACGGCTCCTCTACTATTTTTGTGAAGTACAGCTTCACTTTAAAATTTGGAGAAAGGGCCAGGGATATAACTCAGTGGCACAAGTGCCTGCCTGGCAGGCACAAAGTCCTGAGTTTGATTTTTAGAAAAAAAAAAAAAAAGAAAGAAAAGAAAAGAAAAAGAAAGAAATCAAAATTTGGAGAAAAATATTGGTTTGTCTTTATTTTCTTTGTCAAGTTCATTTTTTGTTAAAGTAATATATATTCTTTAGTACTATCTCCACAAAGTGTATTACAGTCAGTCTTGTTATGAAACTTCACACCAGCTTCTTGTTCCTTTCCCTAGCTCTTCAGACACATGGTTAATGCTCTGTTCTCTCCCACACATGAAGAGCCAGCAGCTAACCTTGTTGGACAATTATGTAGGCCTATGTACATTGTGAGGAACTTACTACATTTTCTCACTGATCCTAACAATAGAAGGGAAGGACTATTATTGTTTTATTGATATGCTGCTATACAGAGGGCTTAAGGAGTGACAGGATGTAACTATGATTGGCACTCAAGTAGTATGACACTAAACCTGTACTCTTAGCTACAAATTGTGGGTGGCAAAAGCTTCTGTGAGGCATGGTACTCACAGATGAAGAAAATAAGAGTAAAAAGGGCAGAGCAACAATGGCCCAATAAAATTGTGAAGATGTTTATGGCTGCATCTGTTTAAGCCAGTAGTTGAATTTTTCATTGTAAATTTAAATAGTTTCAATAGATGCAAATCCTGGCAAACTGATACTTTAGAATAAAACTATTAAATCACTTTTACAATGTATCCAACAGAACCTACACATGATAACAATTATATAAAAATACACAAATGAAATGTTCAAGATTGTTATTTTATCATCTAAATTTATATTTCGGCTCTACACTCCCATGAAATATTATTCAGAAAAAGAGCTGGTACTCATATAGTATTTTGATGTTTGAAAAGCTTTCATTGATAACTTCTTTGTAATAAAATATATGGCTCTATGTGTTATAATTCTTTTGAATTACAATAGTTGAAATTATCTTTAGCATGCATAGTAGTTGGTCAAAATGACATAACTACAAACTCTGAAAGCATATAAATAAATATAAAAGGTAAGATGCTATTGAGAGTTCATCTCACAGTGAGGTGGCTCGGGCTTTTACACCAATCACTTCGTATCTCTGGATGAATATTCCTGACTGCTAAATCAACAGTTTAGTTTCTACTTCTTTTTGTTTTTCATATACACAAGTGCTAAGAAATATTAAATATGTAGATGAGAATGCTAGTAGTGTTAGTGATAACCAATCTTTTGGTTTCTCTCTAAATTATGATCCAAAAGTCAAATGCTATTCCTCCTCCTCCTCCTCTTTTTCCTCTTCCTCTTCTTCCGCTTCTGCTGCTTCTTCTTTCTCTGATATAGAGTCTGGCTATGCACTTCTGGCTGGCCTTGAACTCACTATGAAGGCCAGGCTGACCTCAAACTCACAGAAAGCCGCCTCCCTCAGCCTCCTGAGTGCTGGGATTACAGGCGTGCCCCACCACAGCCGGTCTAGCTTCATTCTTAAGACATCCCTGGGATGCACCTGACACCCCCTTAACAGCACTCTCCAGTCGAGACACGATTTGAGGGGGACTTCGGAAGCCAGTTACTCTGTCTTCCCAGCTACCAGCCGGAGGGTGTGGCCGCCCATTCTGTCAGTTCCTGGTACAACTCTCGTCAGTCGGCTACAGACAGGAAAAGTACAGCAACTATTTACAGCCGGCTCTGGGCAACCCGCAGATGCAAGTGACCCAAAGGCACTGCCGCTCGGAAGTTAGCGGACGCCTGGGCAGCGGTGCTGCGTGAAAGAAGCCACCTCGCGGGGAAGAAAATCCGAGAGATGCGCCTGCCGAGGCCGGAACCTGGCGCGCGGGCTCCGGCCCTTTTTGAGCCGGAAGTGAAGAAAGTGGGGCTGGTCCTTCCCTAGTAGACACGCGGGAGGACGTGGGATTAAAGCCGGTGTCTGTGTGGAGGCGCTCGGAAGGGACAGATATCGCTGTGACACCGCTGGGGCTCTTGGAGGGGGACGGGTGTCGGTGTGGCGCCGGTGCACGCTGAAGGAGCGGGTGGAACCGGGTGGTCATGGGGACGTGGGCGTCGTTGGACGTGGTGTGGGAGCTGCCGGCGGAGAAGCAGATCTTCGGCGCGGTGCTGCTCTTTTCCTGGACAGTGTATCTTTGGGAGACCTTCCTGGCCCAGCGGCAGGTGAGCCTTGGCCGGACCGGCTGACCCAGCCCCCGGCAACCCTCGGCTCGCCCGGGCCTGGACCGTTAGCCCCTCGATGTTTGCTCCGGTCCCGGCGCTGTCTCGCCTCCGTCACCCGCGCTCAGCCTCCTAGGCGGGCCGGCGGCGGGCTGTGGGGTTCTTGGTGCCACATGGAAGTTTTTCAGAACGTTATCATGGGACTGAAGCCTGTCAGGGCCTTAAGAAAGTGAAAAAAGGGTTTCTCTCCTCAGGCTCTAGATTGTACCCATTCCAAAGATCTTTTTAAGATCTTTGGGTCCAGACTTAGCCTTCTTTTTCTTTAATACAAGCCATCAAAAGGAGGATGCTACATTTTTGAATAGTAGCTTCTCCGTGGCAGGATTAGGGAACGATTTTCTTTTAAAGATTTTGCAATTCTTCCAACGACCTGTACAACTAAAAAAAAAAAAAAAAAAAAAAAAAAAAAAAAAAAAAACCTCCAAGTGCATGTGTTTATGTTTAAAAAGCAATTTATTGTTTTTCATAAGTGTTCATTATTTTTGTTTCAAAATTTTTAAATAGCTAAGCATTGAGGCCCACACCTGTAATCCTTAGTCCTGGGGAGGCCGAGGCAGGGGAGAGAGTTGGAGGAAAGCATAGCCAAATTAATGATACTCTGGCTCATAACAGAAAGTAAAAAGGACTAGAAATGTATCTTAGTAGTAGAGAGCTTTCATAGCACTCAGGAAACCCTGGGTTTAAAATTTTTTTTAAAAATAGAAAGTGAAAATTATTTACAGTTCCCAGGGGATAACTATAGTTAACAGCTTGACAGAAATCTGAATTTTAAATGAGATTAAGTTTAATTGTTTACCTGGTTTATTGTGATCTCACTGCTAAGGTTGGCTTTCTTTCTTTTTGAGAGAGTGGCTTTTTTGAGACAAGGGTTTCACTGTGCAGTTCAAGTTGGCCTTGAATGCACTTTGTAGCCTAGGCCGTTCTCACACTGGCAGCCATACTCCTGGCTCAGGCTTCCAAGTGTTGTGGTTCACCTTTCCTAGGTTTATGTTGTCATTGGATTACAGTAAGTCTCAGACTTAGGAACATTTATGTTGTGAACTTTCATGGATCTTAAAGGACGTTGCATTAGTAACTTTCATAGATGTGAACAAATTGTGGAAATAGCCTAGGTGTTCATAGGACATTTCCACAGTTGTGCTTTTGTGTACTTACTGTACAGTGTAATAGTGTACAGTTGTAAAGTACTCAGTCAGAGCCCAGGATGTCCAGAAGCAGGAGGAAAAGCCCTGGTGATGTAAAGGAGACAGCTATTGTTCAAAGCAATATACATACACGATATACTTTGGTCAGAGGTGTTTAAGACTCGCTTTGTTAGATTTATGAAAAAATGTGGCTTACTGATGTTCTCCCTAAACAGAACTCATTTGTAATTGAAGACCTTATGTGAGTAGTGATGGTTAGGAGAACCTTTCTAACTGCTGGAACTTTTTCTTGAACATAAGTGTTTTTCTTCTGCAGATGTCTCCTGTCAGTTTACATTCTGCATCAATCTGTATACAAAGTTTTAATTTTCTGTATCTGTCAATGTCTAGGTTATGTGTTAATCCATCTTTAGTTCAGTATGTACAAATACATATTGATTTGCAGAGTTTAATACTCTTAATAGAGCTGTTTCTTCCTTAGTACATACTATTGTTGGCCTATAGAAGATCCTTTGTATAAAGTAGAAAACATAGTATGTGGTGTCAAAACTGGCAGGTGAGGCAGGCATGGTAGCACATCCTGTAATCCCAGCACCCTGGAGGCTGAGGCAAGAGGATCATTGTGAGTTCAAGGCCAGCATGAAACATAAGGTGAGGCCAAATTTAAAAAAAAAAAAAAAAAAGAGAAACAGATTGTGAGATTTTCTTTCTTTCTTTCTTTCTTTCTTTCTTTCTTTCTTTCTTTCTTTCTTTCTTCTTCATCCTCCTCAACCTCTTCGTCCTTGTCCTCCTCCTCCATTTATTTTTAATGTATTTGGTATAGTGTCTCACTGCGCAGCTTGAACTCATAGTGATCCTTCTGTTTTCAGCCTCACCAGTGTTGGGAATACAGGCCTGCACCACCATGCCCGGTCTCCGTGGTCTACTCAACATGGCCAGCTCCGCATGCCAGGGAGTGGGCCCAGTACTGGCACTGCATGTGGTACCCAGGATCAAGCCCTGGTCCCTACACTTGCCTAAGAAGGCAGCTTGATCTGCTGAGCTATCTTGCCAGCCCCCGTCAGTCTTTCTTTTTTTTTGAGACAGAGTCTCACTATGTAGCTTAGCTAGGCCTTGAACTCACTAGCCTAGGCTATTCCTAGAACTCATGCTGATCCTCCTGCTTCAGCCTACAAAGTGCTGGGATTACAGATGTGGGCCACCACACCCAGCTCTGTCTTTAATTACTGTTAGTACATTAATTTTTCACTAAGTTTTGTTTTATGTATTTATTTTTGAAAGAGAGTCTTGCTTGTTGTTCAGGCTGGCTTTGAACCAGAGTGATCTTTCTGCCTCACAGTGCTAGAATTACAGGTGTGTGCCAACACT
The DNA here is from genome assembly GCF_000260255.1 of Octodon degus. NCBI lineage: Eukaryota > Metazoa > Chordata > Mammalia > Rodentia > Octodontidae > Octodon > Octodon degus. Next base: position 3,024,081 of record NW_004524821.1, on the reverse strand, counting down.
TCAGGTTCTTCAGTAGTATCTTCTTTTTTCTTTTGTCTTTTTTCAGACAGTATTTCACTATGCAGTTCAGGCTGGTCTTGAACTCACTTTGTAGTCCAGGCTGGCCTTGGACTTTTGTTAATCCTTCCTCGGCCTACCAAGTTCTGGGTTCAGTAGTGTCTTTATAATAGTATCTTTAATACCTTCAGCTTCTGTTGACACAATATAAGATATGATCACAAACTACAGTGAATGTTTCAATAAAAATAAATTTATTACAGTAGAAGACTTATTGTCATTAATTCCCCTGAAACTTTTCTTTTCATTACACATATGTACGCCATTGTTCTTGCCACTTTCTAGAGGGGTTTTGGATGTTTTCTTTTGGTTATATCTTTTCATGGCTTTTAATGTCCTGAGTAGATTCAAAATATCTATGGCATTTTCTGTCAAATAAAAACATTACTGGGCTGGGGAGATAGCTCAGCAGTCTAGGCACCTGCCTGGCAAGCTCAAGGACCTGAGTTAGATCCCTGGTTCTGCATGCTGTGCTAGCCTCATGTGCCAGCCCAAGACCAGGTGTGTGGCACATGTCTGTAATCTCAGTACTGGGGAGGCTGACACAGGAGGGTCACTACAAGTCCAAACTGCATAGTGAAACCCTGTAACAAATAAATAAAAACATGAAAATTAAAAGATAAAACATTACATTGTGTCTTTCTTTACCTTATTCACTGGATTTGGCACTTGGAACTTCTGGCTCTTTCCCAAAGTCAAAATGACCTTGAAAGTAAATATTTTCAATCAGTTTAGGACATACAGGCAGCCATGACAGCATAAGTAATGACATTCATGAGAGAAATTTCAGGACTGTTTCAGAAAGTGGCAAGAATGATGCACAAAAGGGGATATTTTGAGAAAAATTAATTGCAATGTCTTTTAATACATTTTTAAGAATTTAAGCGGTCCATACATTTTGATCATAACTTGTACACTGAGAATACAATTGTAAAATCATTATAGAAGATGCAATCTATTATATTTTTGTTGTCTGTACTCTGTGTTATGTCCCCATGGTCCAAGATTTTCTTTTAGAATTGGCCTAAGAAAGTTGGTCTTGGAAACCTGACATTTTCTGTTGTTTCTGAAATCACTTAAGGACCAGCCCCATTATCTATGAATACTCATGGTTGGCCTCAGACCCTCTTGTCTGCAGCATTTGTTTCCATAGTCACTGTACTTGAGAAATGCAGCATTTGTGTATTATGAAATATTCTATAGGTTTAAAACCATCCAGTGTTTGATTATAAATTTCTAATATAATAATGTTTCATTAAAATGTTTTCTTCAAAATATTTCAGAGAAGGATATATAAAACAACAACTCATGTACCGCCAGAGTTAGAACAGATCATGGATTCTGAAACATTTGAGAAATCTCGACTGTATCAGCTGGATAAAAGTACTTTCAGCTTCTGGTCGGGACTCTATTCAGAGGCTGAAGGCACTGTAAGTAATTTACTTTCTTGGAAATACAATCTCTCAAATTCATACTTTGCAACACATGTTTTTAGTTTTGTATTTTTGTGACACAAAAAAAGGTAGTAGGTCCACAAGTCCCAGAATGCTATCTTAACCTTTATTATTGTTAATAATAGATGTGGAATAAAAGAGGCAAAAACATAACTAATTAGTCAGTTTAAATTTGTAGAATATGGTAACTGTCACTTGCTGACCAGGTGTAAGAAGAGTCTATGGGCTGAGACAGTGGAACATACCTGTAATCTAAGCCACTTGGGAAAGTGAGGCAGGAAGACCACACATTCAAGGCCAGCCTGGGCAACTTAGTGAGACTGTCTCAAAACACAAACATACAAGAAAACAAAACAAAACAGGGTGATAGTGCAATGTAGCTCAGGATTCAGGCCTCAGTATCACCTCCTCCCCTACCAAAACAATAACAAAAAATTGTATGTTGTGTTTTATTTTTATAAATCCCCCATTGGTCTTACATTTACCTTAAATCTCAATCTCTCTCTCTCTCTCTCTCTCTCTCTCTCTCTCTCTCTCTCTCTCCTTTCTTTTTTGAGGCAAGTTCTTTCTGTGTAGTCCAGGCTGGCTTTGAATTCACTGTGTAGCCCAGATTGGCTTCCACTTCCCAAATGCTGGGACTACAGGTGTGTGCTGCCATGCTTGGCTTACCTTGAATTTCTAATATGTCCTTCACACTAAAGTCAAAGGAATCTTTCTGGAACACAGTTTTTATCATGTTTTCCTCCTACATAAAGCCTTTCAATGCCTTCTGTTTTCCATAGAGTAAACTGAATTTCTTGGCTTGGCTGATGAAGTCCTTATGACTTTTGTCTTTTCTCATGCTAGTATTTCTGTCTGAGGAGTCAGTCTCCTCTTTTTTCATCTTCATTTTTTCACCTGCGATTCACTAATCTCTACTAGTCCCTTTAGGGTCCAGCTGAGACATCTGTTTCAAGACACTAAGGCCCAGTTTAGAATGGTGCTTCATCTATTATTGTAAGTGTTCCAAGTTTGGGCGAATCCTAGTTTTTCATCATCTTTTTTTTTTTTTTTTTTTTTTGTATTTTAGGGAAGGGTTTATAGGGTATTCAGGGTCTCAATACTAGATCTGACTCATAGTGAACTGCCTGTTTATAGCTTCCCAAGAGCTGGGATTACAGGCAATCACCACCACGCCTAGTCTCAATTGGCATCTCAGTGCACCCTAGGGGCAGGGCCAGCACGGTAGGCAGGAATTGAATCCCTAGCCCCTGTGCCTGCTCGCAGGCGCTTTAATATGCTGAGGTATTTGGCTAGCCCAAATCATCCTGATCATCATTATTATTATTATTATTCTAGAATTCTTTTAGATGTACTAATTCCACTAAGAAAAAGATTTCTAAATCTATAAAAGTAATTGAGATTGGTTAATTTAATTGTTTAAAAAAGTTTTATTTAATACATGTTTACAGTATGTAATAATCATCGGGGAAGTTGGCACAAGTGCATAACACATCTTGATTCTTTCCACATCTGCTTCCCCTCTCCGCCCTCTCTTGGTCTTCTTCCCAATTACAAAAGATCTATTTCCATCTCCCAAAATCAGTCTTCTATTTTGTTGCTCAGTACAATTATTTTATAAATTAAAGCTTCTAACTCTATGTAACTTTGTTAAATGAGAATAAAATTGACTAATTAGTCATAAAATTTTCCTTGACAAAGACAAATATGAATTACTAACACTGCTTACAAGCCAGGTGTAGTGGTGTACCAGTACTTCCAGCTGCTTAGGAGGCTGAGATAGGAGGATTGCAAGTTGAAGGACAGTCTGTGCAGTGTAGCCAGACCCTGTGGCAAATAAAAAGGGTTGTTGATATAACTTGGCAGAGCACTTGCCGAGTATCCACAAGCCCTTAGGTTTAGTATCTAAGATAGATAGCTAGATAGATAGTTAGAGAAGATCCAAGTAATTAGAAGTTATTCCCATTTTTTCAAGATGATGAAAAATGTCAAAGCTTTTTTTTTTTTTTGTATTTTACGGAAGGGTCTACAAGGTGTTCAGGGTCTCACTACTAGAATGGACTCATAGTGATCCACCTGTTTACTGCTTCCTAAGAGCTGGGATTACAGGCTCATGCCACCACACCTAGTCACATTAGCTGTCTCAGCATGCCCCCAGGGGCAGGGCCAGCATGGCAGGCCCAGGGATAGAACTCCTGGCCCCTTGCCTGCTTGCAGGGGCTTTAATCCGCTGAGCTATTTGGCCGGCCCTGCTTTTGGAGGATTAAATCTTGGTATTTTTATGTTTATTTATTATAGTACTGAGGATTAATGCTGGGGTATTTCACACTGAGCCCTTTTCAACTTTTTATTCTCAATAAATTGTCTAGGCTAGGCTTGAATTTGTGATCTTCCTGCCTCAGTCTCCCAGAGTATTATGATTATAGGTATATGCTAGCACACCCAGCTAATCTTTTTATTTTTAGAAAAATTGATATATGATATAGACAATAAAATTGCAGTGGCTTTTGGAGTACAACTATTTCTAGTTATTAGTCTTTTCTTTGCAACCAAGCCAGGAGAAGGAACATTATTGTGGATTATATTTGGTTTCCATCTCCTCCCCTTCATCTGCTCCCCTTCCTCTCCTAGTAGTGGTGTAGAAGTTTGAACCTAGGGTCTTTTGCATATTAACCATGTGTTCTACAATTGAGCTGTACTTCCTGATATTTGCTTCATGGGAGTTTTGACTTATCCCAGTAGGGTCACGATAAAATTGTAGGAATAGCATTTTTAGTCTCTATGGTATTAGGAGTATATAGTTTTGGGGGAAGATAGACAAGGGCCTGCTAATTGTGGCAGGTGGTCAGTGGTCATGGGCGTGGCTCAGTCTGTTCTAAGAGATGATAGAAGTAAGGAGAATGTGTGCATGAAGTGTGAGCTTTGCCGTGTGCTGTGCAGTTCTCATGGACTAAAGCTGGGAAAAATATTAGTCATCATGATTTTCACTTCACACAGTTTCTCTGTTATTTTGCTTGATGTTTAAAACAATAGTGTGAAATAGTGTGCTGGGGAAGATAGCTTGGTGGTCTAAGCACTTAGGGCCTGGGGTCATTTCTCTGGTACTGCATACACACATGTAATCCCAGTGCTGGGGAGGCTGAGACAGGTGGATCACTACAAGTCTGAGCTGTGTAGCAAGACCCAGTACCAAATAAACAAATAAAAGATTTAAAGAAAAATAAAACAGTGAAATACAAAGGATAGGGATTATTAATCTATTTCTATGGATGAAGAAGTGAGGCACAAAAACATTACATGGCTTGCCCATTTAATGGCCAAATGATGCTCTATTAAGTGGTAGAACTGGGCTTCAAACTGCTCCTCTGAGATTTTAAAGTTGTACTGAAGAAACTATTCTTGAAACTCTTAAAACTGCAGTTAGTAGCTATATTTATCATTGGTTAGGAAGAAAATTTTTTTTGTTTTTTAGTTCTGGGAGTTGAAATCAGAACCTGTGCTTACTAGGCAGGTGCTATGCCACTGAACTTTATCCTTAGCTAAGGAAGTAACTCTTACGTTGCTTTGAAAAGAGTTTGAAAACAAGTTAATTCCTCCTTTTTTATGTATTTAGTACAGGGTCTACAGGGTTTCGCTACACAGGTTGGACTCAGTGATTCTCCTGTTTTTAGCTTCCCAAATGCTGGGATTATAAGCACAAACCACTATGCCCAGTTTCAATCACCATCTCAGCACACCCTGAGGCAGGGCCAGCACAGCACACCAGGGATTGAATCCAGTTCCTGTGTCTGCCTAAGCAGACGCTTTAATCCACTTAGTTATCTGACTGACCCTAATTCCTCTTTTATCTTGGTTAGAATTAATAGGTTTGTATGTTTAGGTCACAGACACTTACATGAAATTAAGTTAGAGTTTTCTTTTGATCTTTGTTTTTGCCATAGTGGTATCTACTTGAGATAAACTAAGCAGAGCCCTTGTCTGACCAATTATAAATGCCATTGTTCACATAAATGGGACAAAGCACCCAGAGAGAAAAATGTCCGTTGTCTGAGACAAATTTTCTCTAGTATTTCACAGATGTAAATAAAGTACCCAATCAATATATGAAATGTCCAGCCACTATGGCATGTGCCTATAGTCCCAACTACGAGGGAAGCTGAGGCCGGAAGACCCCAGGCCCAGGAAATTGAGACCAGCCCTGGCAACAAAATAAGACCCCCTTAAGAACTTAAACAGCTAGAGACTGGAGAAAGGCAAAGTTTAGCTTGTTACTTCTCCAATTTCTATGTTTCTAGATGAGCAGTTTTCTCTCTCTCTCTCTCTCTCTCTCTCTCTCTCTCTCTCTCTCTCTCTTTGGTATTTTGTTTTGTTTTGAGATAGGGTCTCATATATAATCCAGGCTGAACTCAAATTTGTGGGGATCTTCCTGTTTCAGCCTCCCAACTATAAACATCTGTTTTCCCTGGTTTACAAGTTTACTCTTTCAGCCCCATTTGAAAATGAGTGTGTAATAACAGGTATTCTGGAGCCTGAACCAGGAGAATTTCAAGTTTGAGATTAACATGGGTAACTTACTAAGGCATTGTCTCAAAATAAAGTACAAATGGGCTGAAGATATAGATCAGTGGTAGAGTATTTGCCTAGCATATGTGAGGCTTTAAGTTCAATCTCTAGTACAGAAAAAAAGAAAGAAAGAAAGAAAGCAAACAAAATAAGAGGAAAAATACATAGATACTAAGCCATATCTTGTAAGACTTATAGAAAGGAGTAAGTAGGTAATACAAGGTACAGGACTCAGCACACAGCAAGTACTTAATCATTGGTTTCTTTGGATGAGTTACTTTAGTCTAAGTTTTAGTTGCCTCATCTATAAAACAGAGACTATTTCAAAACTAGTGAAATAATGTATGTAAAAGCACTGGAATGCTTTTGTTTTGACACACAGAAAGTTTATAGTTCACCATGCCTCGTTTCTGAGTCTCCAAAGTTAGCTAAAACCAGTTTTAGTTTTGGTGCTGAAGACCAAACCCACGACCTTGCATGTGCAAGGCAAGAGCACTGCACTGAACCTCACTCCAGCCTCAAATGCGATTTGAAACTGCAGCTTCTAAATTCATTCATAAATCATTCAAAGTTGAAATACTAAGATTACCCTTTATATTTATTTAAAATCTGGGCTTCTAACCTTTCACCAAAGGCATTATAAATCTTTAATTCTTCATTATTCACTAGTTTTGGGATTAGGATGAAAGAAATGACAGATCAGTTAGTTCATCTGGTAGAACACAGGTCAGTTAGTGGTGCCAAAACATATGTTTGGGAACAAGGCTTACTTCCATCCTGGATTGAATTAATTATATTAAAGCAGATATAGAGTTAATGAAACCTTTAGAAAAGCAGTTTATTTAATCAGTGTTTTTTAAATGTTTATGTCCATCTGATTCACCTGGAGACTACATGGCTCCACTTCTAGTGTCTGACTCAGTAGATCTGGATCAGGCCTGACAGTTTACATCTAACACATTCCTGTGGTTGCTGCTGTCCAGAAACTGTCTTCAAAACTTCTGGTATTAAGCCAGTCCAAAATACTGGTAAAAATCTAGAAGATAGATAGTATAAAGTATGGGATGGATTGTGGAAAAACAGGATACTCAGGTACTGGTGATGAAAGTATAATTTAGTATACATATTTTAGAGAATAAACTAATAATATCAAGTAAAGATCACCACGGAAAGATCTAAAACAATAAATTTCAAAAATCAAATTATGGGATTATACATAAAGTATGATGTCATTTATGGGTAGTCCTTAAAATACATAAATCACTGTTATTTAAAGATACAGATATAAAGATGGAAAGCAGTTTAGAGGGTTACCCATGAAATATGATAGTGCCAAAACCCTCAAAGCAGGGATAGAGGTATAGAACAGTGGTAGAATATGTCTGTCTCAGTTATTTTTTACTCGTTGCTGGGACAAAATTCCTAACACCCTGAATTAAGGAAGGAAAGGTTTATTTAGCTCACAGTTTTTGGAAGTTTCAGTCTATACTTGGCTGGCTCCCAGGCAGAGTGACACATGGCAGAGAGCAGCAGTACATGGCAGCAGAAAACAAGGACAAGCAAAGGGAAGGGCAGCAGCTGCAGCTTCTGTCTAGCCTCTTTCCCCTCCTTATATTATAAACAAGCTACCCTGGGGCTGGGGGTGTAGAACTCATACAATGTCCATGCCCTCCTCTTGCACATGATGAGGATGTTTACAAACTAAGAATACTGGCTCTCTGCTGAGTCACTTAATTAAACTTCTAAACTATTCAAGTTGACACAGTATATCAACCAGTATGATGTAATTTATATATAGTCCTTAAGATACATAAAACACTGTTATTTAAAAATACAAATAGATGGAAAGTAATTTGGAAGGTTACCCATGAAATATGATAGTATCAAAATCCTCACCCCAGGGTTAGAGGTGTAAGTCACTGGTAGAACATGTTCTTAGCATATTCAAGACTCTGATTTTGATTCCCAATACAATAAAACAAAAACCCTTCAGACATGAGGAATCATTTTTAAATCAATAGAAATTTAGTGCTTCTGGGCTAGGGAGGTAGCACAGAAGCTCAGCGCCTGCTTGTCAAGTGCAAGGCCCTGAGTTTGATTCCTTGTGCTGCCCCCCACCAAAAAAAGAAATTTACTGCTTCTAACTATGGCATATGATTGATCATTGTTTTCCTGAGGTCCTACCTTGAGAAAAAGAAATTAGTTCCTCTTGACAAAATAAGTCCCACAAACTTAGTATTTCTTTGGGAAGTACTTTATTTGGAAGTAAAATTCTCTTTCTTTTTTTCTTTCTTTTTTTTTTATTGTTTAGGGCCTTCACATTAAGCTATATCCCTCACACTTTTTATTATTTATTTATTGCTAGATTTTTTAAATTCTTTTTTTCCCCATTCCCTTTCCCTTCCTTCAGCTCTTCTTTCCCTCCCTATTTACATAAGCTTTTTTTTTTTCTTTTATCCCTTCCATTCTCTCTCTCTCTTTTTTTTTTTTCTCCCTTTTATTTTTTACTTTGATTTGAGATCTCACTCAGTTGCACAGGCTGGGCTTGAATTTATGATCCTCATCTCTGTGCAGCTTTCCAGAGTGTTAGGATTAGAGGTATGCATGATGACACCTAGCTTGCAAATGGAGCTTTTTAAGTGTTCATTCTTTTCATATTCTAAGCTCCTTCTGGGTTTCTCATATTCTAGTGGTTTGGTGAATGTCTGTGTTCTGTTTATCCGCCCAAGATAAAGGGTAGTGCTGAGGAAAGGGCCTGCTCATATGAAACCCTGACTCTACCTCAGGGTTCACCTTTGTCTAACTGGAGAAGGCAGAGTTATTTCATTCTGCTCTAGGCAAAGATATTTCAACTTGGTGAGTGGACCTAACTCACCACTTCTGTATCAATACTAATGCTTCAGCTGGGTGTGGTAGTGCACACCTAATTAGCACCAGCATTGGGTGGCTGACATAGAAGGATCGTTAGAGCCCAGGGATGTAAGACCACCCTGGGCAACATAGTGAGACTCTGTCTTTTTTTTTTCCCCATAATTTTATTGACAAATAGCAATGAGACAGTTTCAAATCAAATTGGTAGGACAGTTTCAATAATTAACACACTGCATATTGTCTTCCTAGTGGTTATTTGCTGTACAAGATGCAGATATGATATCCTATTTACAAACACTATTACAACAAATCCCTCTATTCATTAAGAGAATGTAACTATATATCCTAACCATTCTGAATGCACAGATACAAAATGGACATTTGTTTATATATCCCCTTTTTTGTTTAGTTCCGTTATTTGAATATTATAGGTGTGTTAACTCAGCAAAAATATTCTAAAAGAGTCCAAGAATCCATAATAGTATTGGGTCTTCTGCTTGACTGGCAGTGTCAGAAATTGTTGACCTGAGTCCCCTACAGCTCAATATAACAGCATGGCTTTACTTCTTATACTTCATTTTTATACTTTTCTGCTGGATGGTTAAAACTAAGATAAAGCAAGACCTATGCAAAAAGAGTTGTAGCTTTGAGACTCTGTCTTAAAAAAGATAAAAGAAATCATGTAAGCAAACACACAAAAACAAGAACAAAAAGCCCTAATACTTTATCCTAACTGAAAAGGATCCTTTACTTTCATGGAAAAGAGTTTTAACAGCACCACACAATTGTGTTCAGATTCTATCTCTTTAATGAATTAGCTGTGGGATTTTGGCCACATTGTTTACACTTAGTTCCCAATTTGCAAAGCTTTTACTATGGTTTCTTGGCAGAAAGTTTTCATTTATTTACTTTAAACATTTTATTTATTGTTGACACTTTATGCTGTACATATTTCTGGGGTATAACCTGATATTTTTATGTATACAATGTGTAATAATAAAACAGTATATTTAGCATGTCTGTCACTATAAACATTTATCTTTTTGCAATAAGAGCATTCAGAAGTCTATTCTAGTCATTTTGAAATATATATTATCGTTAATTCTAGATGTCTTCCAAAAGAACATCAAAACTCATTCTGATTTCAGCTTCTCAGTTTCTAACTAATCTCTCCCCATTCTTCCACCTGCTTATTTATTTATTTGTTTGTTTGTTTGTTTGTTTGTTTGTTTTGGTGGAACCGGGGATTGAAATCAGGCCCTTGCGCTTGCCAGGGAAGCACTTATTCCACTGAGCCATCTCCCCGGCCCCACCACCTGCTTTTAATAAATTTTAAAAGGTGTATATTATACATATTTAGGGAGTTATAGCATAAAGATTTGATATACATCTGCAATTTCTAGTAACCAAATTAGAATAATTACAATTTCCATTTCTCCAAACATAGAGGAATGTGTTTTTCCTCCCTCAGGTTCTTTTTTTAAATGCAGCATGGGGGATTGAGCCTAGGGGCACCCAATCACTGAGCTATGTCACTAGCTCTTTTTGTTTTGATTTAGGCTTTTTTTTTTCTTTTGAGACAGAGTCTCTCTGTACAGTTAAGACTGGCATTGAATTCATTATGTAGCCCAGACAAACTCTCAAGAGATCCTTCTCCCTCTGTCTCCTGAGGGCTGGTGCCTGTCATCACTCCCAGATATTTTAATTTTTTATCATCTTTTATAATCATTTAATTACATCATTTATAATGATATTGGTTTCTAAAAGATATCAGAATTGATGAGTAACTTAGTTTATCTTAGGGTTCTTTTTATTTATTTATTTATTTTTTATTTTGGTGGAACCGGGTATTGAACTCAGGCCCTTACACTTGCCAGTGAAGCAATTATTCCACTGAGCCATCTCCCCGGCAGATTTTGTTTTTTAACTTTATCGATTTATTTGTTCGTTTGTTTGATACAGGATCTATAGGGTCTCACTATGTAGATCAGACTTGTAGTAATTTTCCTGTTTTCAGCCTCCCAACACTGGGATTATAGGTGTGCACCACCACGCCCAGTCTCAATCCCCGTCTCAGTATGCCCTGGGGTAGAGACAGCATGGTAAGGCAGGCAGGCTGGAGATTGAACTCTGGCTGCTGTGCTTTGCCTAAGCAGGTGCTTTAGTTCACTGGGCTATTGGTTTTCTTTTAACACTGAAAATGATAACTAGGAATTCACAAAGAATATTTCTGGATGATACATTGACTCTACACTCAAAAGATAGTATATCAATTCTACAAACTGTAAATATGAATTTTTTATTTAAGCCTATTGGTTAACATTTTTTAAAAACATCATTTCTTTAAAGATAGGTGGGTGTGGCAACACATACCTATAATCCCGACACTTGGGAGGCAGAGGCAGGAGAATGGCTGCAAGTTCAAGGCCAGCCTAAAGTACATAGCAAGACCCTATCTCAAAACAACAACCACAAAACCCCACCAAAAACACCTCATCCCCAAACCAAATAAAGTTAAGTACCATAAATATTTCTTGAAAGTCCATTGTGGATGTGTAATACTCAGTACAATTTGTGGGGTGTGGAGTCTCGTTCTGTCCAGTATAGAGTTCAAAATCAAATGGCAGCTAGATGTAGTTGTGCATGCCTGTGACCACAACACTTGGGAGACTGGGAGGAGGATTGCCTTGAGTTCAAGACCCATCTCTGCTATATAGTGGGTTCAAGGCCAGCTTGAATGACATAGGAAGACTTTGTCTCAAAAAAAAAAAAAAAAAAAAAAAAAAAAAACAAATGGCACTACCACAAGGTTATAGTCATGGACATCATAACCAATTCCTCAAATGAGACAGTTTCCAGAGCTTTCATTATCAACCTGCTTCCCCTTCTTTTTGGTTTCCTTTACGTACTCCTTTTTCTGAAAGAAGCAAAAAGTATATTAGTTCAACAGAATTGTGTAACAGTTTGTACAACAGTGAATAAGAGTAGCTTTAACATTTCAAATTATGAAGTCAGTTTCATCACAGACATTTTCTTCATTCTGGGTCAAGGTGCGGTAAAATGGGAAGAGTAAGATTCCCAAATGTGGTCTTGAGTTATGAAGATGCAAATGTATGTGCATGAGTGTGCTGTAAATCTGCCTTTGATTGAACTGCTCAGTACGAAGGCCTTATCAAGAGCAAGTCTGTAGCATGCAGTGCCACCTCCAGCATGATTTGTTGAAGATTGGTTCTACATAAGTAATTTTCTTTGACCAGTTCTGCCAAGATTGCAACTCTGTTTTTGTTTTGAAAACCTTGTTCTGAAGGTTTTGCTGCTGTCTTCCTGTTTTGTTTCAGTTGTGTTCAGTGGCAGTTGATGAGGTCTTTATGATCACTTCAGATACCAAGGCGCCCTGGGAACCTCACCCCCAAGAAAGACTTGGCTACTTAAACACATACAAAAGCACTGCTAAGCATGGCAGGACAATCCCCCACCCCCTCCTCATTTTTCATTTTGATACAATCTTGCCAAGTCACCCAATTTGGCCTCAAACTTGAAAACCCCTTGCCTTAGTGTCCCAAATAGCTGGGATTACAGGTATGTACCACCATACTCAGCTAACATTTATCATTTATGTGTCAGGAACGTTTGGACTATTCCCAGTTATCTTTAACTGTATCATAAAATTGTTGTATATTGTATTTACCCTACGTTGTTAAAAGACAACTAATTCCTCCTAACTCTATTTAGATATTCATTGTTTAACCTATCCCTTTAATTTCTTCCCCCACCCCTCTCAGTCTCTCTTTTTTTTAATGTGATGTCTTCATTTAATGTCCGTTGGAATGAGTCAAACATAAAGCGCTCTTACAAAGACTAAGCACAAAATGATAAACTGCAGCTTTTGTTTTGGGCCACCTTATATATAATTTGCCTATGTGTATTTCTATTAATGTTTACATACAAATTCTTTTAGGCAACATGGAGCTTTCAGCTTGGAGATCTTTCCAACTATACTTACAGTAGTGTTTAAGGGATTAATATTTCAGAACAATTACAAACTTAGGACTTGATTTGCTACACTAATAAAATACAGAACTTTACAAAGTTTTCTGGTCCCCAAAAATTTGATAGGGCCAAATACATTAACTGAAAGTAGCACTTAAAAAAAAAAGAAAGAAAAACCCATAACCTGGTAATAGACAAAAAACTATATAAGGTTCTCATACAAAATCTAAAATTTCACCCTGCAAAAAAACGATTACAACATACTTCAGCCTTGCTATATGTGCCCATATAATCAAAAAGAAACCAACAGGAAATTCAACATTTCAACAAGCTAGGACTATTAACTGTAAGCATATAGTGAAATTCCGGAAGACATACTATCATACTTTGAGAAACACTACTAATAGTTAAGCATGTGTTGAAAGCAGTTTATAAATGAAACATTACAACTCCTGTTTATGCATACAACTTATAAAATGGAAAAAAAAGTTGCTATTTTTTCCATATAACATCACACTAACACTATACATTTAAGACTGAAAGCTTCTATACACACATCCAATACTACCTCCAATGCAGTATATGCCTCTTAGATAATCCCACTTGTTACCATGGTTTCAGGGATTTGTACCAGTTTGAGCAGGCTAAGACAATCACTGTGTTATTTATGAGACAAAAATTAACCAGTTTCAGGAAACCAACATTTCATAATCAGTAAAACAATGGTATTAACCCAACAGGATGTAGAACTCTTAAGAACATGATAGGATCCTAACAAAATGGACTGTAACCATAGATAAACTAAATATCAAAATGAGGAGTCTGAAAAACAATTGTATACCAGAAACACAAACTTGAGTTTTTGTTTATTTACTGGTTCACTAAAAGCTGTCATCACATGCTTACTGGTGGTGCACAGTACTACGCAAACAAAAGGGAGCATAAATTTCAAAAAAACTAGATTCTAAATCTAACCTTATTTTTGTATTCTGAAAATACTGCTATAAAACCCAATTTTCCTAGCTTCTTGGATCTTCTAACATCTTAGGTAATGAAATTTAAACACGGTTGCCTGCAAAGTCTTTCCTAGAGAAAGGCAAAACAGACTGTGGCTTTTTCCTGGCCTTTTCATCTATGTGCTTCACCAGTCACAGTGCTACTCTGGGCATTTACTGTGCTACTACAACATAACCAACCATGAAAAAAGTGTTTTGACATTCTGACATTTGACTTTTTTGGTAGCAGGCTTTTAAATGGTAAGACAATTTAAAACCAGGTGGTCATCTGACTTGAATTAGGAACTTAAGTCTGTAAGACACTTAAGGAAAATTGTATGAATTGCATTATTTTTTTACCTTGGTTTTTAAAGATTTGTGTTAAAATAACATTAAAGTCACATAGGGTATCACTTACCACTCTCTGTAATAGAAATTTAACTATTTTTACTTGAATGTTTTCAAATATTTCAATATTTTTAAAAATAAAGATCTTATCCAACTTTTTAGCTGTTAAATTTCTCAAATATATCCTAGGTTTCTTATGGAGGGGACCCAACTGTGCTAACCTACTTTGATAACCTTACAGGGTGCTCAGGTTCAGATAATTTTCTGAACATGGCTAACTTTAATGGAATTATTTTCTCAGCCAAACAACTATTCTGTGTACTGCCAGATCTCCTCTGTAAGTCCTGCCAGAAACAAAGCAGAAAAAGTGAAAGAAAAATAGTTTCTACCCTTATAATCTCACAGAAAAATTAATGTATCAAAAGAAATTTCATTATTTGACCTGTCAGACAAAAATTAATTCTCTACAAAAGGAGGAAACTCAACCAGAAAATGACTGTTTAACTTGTCAGTCTGAAGTGACACAAAAACATTTAAAAAACTGCATATTCAAGAAAGTGCTTAAAATGAAAGCAATGTTTCAAAACTGTATACACAATAAGAAACATATCTTGTCACCACAAAATTCCCTGTGGCTCTTGGCATTAATATTGAAAGAAAGATTTTAGTCTTTTGGTCATTTGAAGCTGATACTAAATAAAACAGAAAGACTAAAAAAGAAAAGGCAATGAGGAACTGAAGGATAGGGTAGGTAACTATTTCAAACAAACACAAGTGAAACATACTTGGGAATAAGTCATTTCTGCTATATAATAACAGTTTCTCATTACCTCTTCCTCTTTTTTTTTTTTTTTTTTTTTTTTTTTTTTTTTTGCGGTACCAGGGATGGAACTCAGGACCTTGCTTATGCCAGGCAAGCACTTATGCTGCTGAGCTGTCTCCTTGGCCCTCTTCTTCCATTTTGAAGAGATTCCTCTAATCAGAATAATTCCTTTAAGTTCCTTCTCTGGGTGGTGTTGCCTGGTAGCAGCTTCAATTTTCTACAGTGGTCTTCAATCCAGATAATTAAATAATCTCACAAGGGGTTAAAAAAAAAAGCATGGAATTTTTTCCATGCACAAACATCCCAGGAGAAACCCATCAATTTTAAAGATAACCATCAGGTTTCAGGTATCCTAGCATATTCTATCCCTAAGTTTTACTTAAACCACTGGTGACTAAAATTAATAAGTTCTGCAGTGAAGACTTTTTTTGCCTGCAACTATATACACAATGCAAAACTACTCTGCCATCACATGATTTTAAATGAAATAAACATAAAGATGAACCACACAATCAAAACACAACTTTAATACTCCACATTATTTACCTTGGTCACACAGTGATAACCTCCTGGTCAGCAATCCTGTGAGTTGAGGAGTTGATTCTCATTCTTGTACCCATCAAACAGATAAACTCTCCTTAGTTGGTCTGACTGAGGTATGGAGCCTCCATTCTTCATGTGGCGAGTCAGCAAAGCACAGATTGCTAGGTGATCAGCCTTCTTCAGGGGATGTTGGCTTCCAGGCACATTTTCACAAAGTCTTGGG
Source organism: Octodon degus (assembly GCF_000260255.1). Taxonomy (NCBI): domain Eukaryota; kingdom Metazoa; phylum Chordata; class Mammalia; order Rodentia; family Octodontidae; genus Octodon; species Octodon degus. Next base: position 3,008,214 of record NW_004524821.1, on the reverse strand, counting down.
TAACACTGACTTTTTCTGTTTGTGCAGTGCTGTTGCACTGAAGAGATGCAGTTAGGGGCCTTTGCTTCTTTCTCACATTCTGCTCTTCAAATTCTGCCTGCCTCTTGGTACGAGTCTTTGACTTGAGGTGGTCACTAATAGCAGACTTGCAAGCATGATTCAGAACCACATTGCAAGAAGTGCAGAAGAGTTTTCCTCCATCTTCATGAAGCTCACCTCCAAACTCAGTGACTCAATCAAGGGGAATCACATACAGGCAGTCTTAGAACAGTTTCGAGCGGATGGTGCTGTGACTACAAATCATTCCATTCTGACTTTGAGTAAGGTTCATAACTTTTAAGTTTAAATGTTTACCACATTAGCTTCCAGTTTTTTTTTTCTTTTTCTCTTGATAATTAGTAGTGAAGGGTCTCCAGTGCAAAATGAGGCACACATCAAATCTCTGCACTTTCCATTTTTCCAACCCAGACCACTTTCAAATCAAATTTTCAACAAGAGGTGATGGGGAAAGTTTCTGGGCTTGCATCCTATTTTCCCTGGTAACAGGAAATCATGCCTCCACCGTCGCCGCCATTGCCCGGTCAAGCACCAACGTATCCCCCACCACGCCCCGTCCTCCCACCGCCACCTATGGCCCCCTCCCAGTCTCTAATGACCACTATTTATTCTCTACCTTCTTTTTCTGTAAGATTTATTTTGATAAGTAAAATCCTTACTTTTTAAAAAACTTTTATTGAGATATAAACCACATACTGTTGAATTCATCCATATACAATATGTAGGTAAAAATGTCTTGATAGACTAAATTTAATATTGTAATGGTTTCTTTCTATTCTCCTAGTACTGTGCAACTGTGACTAAAATGTGCTTTGTTTTACAGTTTATTCTTCTCTTTGGAGGAATCCCTTATCTCTGGAGACTTTCTGGACGATTCTGTGGTTATATTGGCTTTGGACCAGAATATGAGGTATGTGATTTAATATTACTATATATTTGTCAGTCTTTTTTGGTTTTGTCAATGTTCATACTAAAGTTATCTTTTTGGCTCCTACCATCATTAAACTTGCTTCTTTGCATAGTATCAGAATAATGTTAGTTACTGTAGTCCCAGAATTTCAATGACTTATCACAACAGTTAATTTCTCAATCACATAATAGTCTGGTGTTTTTTAGTTAGCAGGTGACTTTGTCCCTTCTGGTAGCCCAGGGCCTCAATCTCTTTTCATTATATGGACTTGTCATCCAGTGCCCCAGAGACAGTAGAAAGAGTATACTCTTTTACCTTCTCTAGCTTCAAAGTGATACCAGTCCTTCATGTTTGCATTCCATTGATTAATCATTTGGCAAGACCAAATGTAAAGGAGCTGGGAAATGTAGTCTTTTGTTAGGGAGCTGCTTTTTAGGAATAACTCTATGCAACAAAAGGGGAAGCATGAATTTTGTTAAATCCACACTAAACAAATACTTCTTTGTTGTATACATCTAGCAGTTGCTTCACACTAAAACAGACAACCTGTCTCTCAGAATCTCCACTGAGCTACTTTAGTTGACCATCTACTCTTTCAGGATCTCCAGTAACTGGAAAAAGTGTAAAACCTGAGATTCCCCATCTGTAATGAATACTATAGCATTGCTGTCTGACTTTTTCTTAGAACTTGCCTTGTCTGTTACCTTCTTCCTGGACTTTAACTCAGTTCATTCATGTCCCTTTCCTGTAAGTCCCTTTCTAAAGCATCCAGACTTAGAAGAACTCTTTTCCTAAGTACTCTGTATTGGTACAGACTCCAGGATCTGACTTGCATACATATTATGGCAGTTTACTTATTCTCTCTCTTGTTTCAGAAATGATTTATGGTAGTTTCTTGTATATCGTGGCTAGTTGCTTGTTGAGCTCCCATCTTAGGTGTTACTCTGACTACTCTGTCTGAAAGAAGATCTGGCTGTCACTTTAGTGTCACATTGTTTTATATTATTATTATTATTATTATTATTATTATTATTATTTAAAAGACTCACCTATTTGCAAATAAGTTATTTATTTCCTTACTTTGTAATCTGTCTCATTGACAATCATGTAAGCTCTAAGGAAATAGAGGCATTAATGTATTTTCTTCACTGCTGGATCACAAGAGCCAAGAACAACGCCCATCCTAAAGTAGGCATTATTTTTTTTTGTTTGAGACAGTGTCTTATTGTGTAGTCCAGACTGATCTTAAACTCACTGTCTCAGTTACTCTTCTCTCATTGCTGGGACAACTACCCAACTCCCAAAATGAAGGAGAGAGAGGTTTATTTAGCTCACAGTTATTGGAGGTTTCAGTCCTACTCCGCTGGCTCTAAGGCAGACTGGCACATGGCAGAGAGCATCAGTTCATGGTGGCAGAACAACCACAGTGCAACAGAGAGAGAAAGTCTGTCTCTTACATTACATTGAGGCTATCCGCCCGAGGGTGGGGTGTAGTACTTACACCCATAACCCCAGTAATACTAAGATCCATAATCCCAGTGGCTCATGTGTTACTCTAGAAGTCCCCACCCCATGGCTGCATGATGCTTTGGGGGGACAACTAGATACAAACCATAACATTCTGCCCCTTGACCCCCAAAGACTGATGCACATCCCTTTATGCAAAAGCTATTCTAGTCCATCTCTAAGAGTTGCTGAAGTCTCAGCAGTTTCAGCATTGCTGAAAAGTCCAAGTACCAAGTCTCCTCCAAGATCCAAGTCTTAACTGTGAGCCCCTATACAAAAGAAAAGTTAAACACATCCAACATTCAGAGGCACAAGATAAATATTACCAATCCAAAAGCTGCAAACAACAGGAGAATACAGAACAGTGGGACCAACACAAGTCCAAAATCCAGCAGGGCAAACATTAAATCCCATAGTTGCAAATGGAACATCTGAAGCAGTCTGCACTGAGTTGTGAGCTCCAAAGGCCCTACATGGCTCCACCCCTATGGCACTCTTGGTGGTAGCTCCCTTGGTTTCTCTTTTAGGCTGGCTTTGCTCCCTCTTTGCAGTTTCCCTTAGGCGATCCATGTTTCTGGCTTTCCAAACTTTTGGGGTTTCCACGAAATAGGCTTCTCACTCTCTGCTTCACACACTGCCCTCCCAAGGGTACAATGCCTGGCCTTTCAGGCCTTCTGAAATTGAGGTGGAAGCCTTCTTAACCTCAGAACTCCTGCATTCTGAATGTGCCTAAAACCAGCACCATGTGGATGATGCCAAGGTCTGCCGCCAACTGGATCACTAGCCAGGCTTCCTTCTCTCTTGGCTGTAGGGGTCGAGTGCCTGGATTGATAAACACTCTGACCCTGGTTCCAAGGAACAAATTGTCCATGCTGGCGCCATCTTGGAACCTGGTGTGGCCGCTGCTGCCATTCTGGAACATGGGATTCAGCAGCTTTTTCCTCAAGACAAAGTCCCTGAGACTGCAAAGGGTAAAGACCTGCTACCTCCTGTGATGCCCTCAGGCCATCCTTTCCATTCTCTGGTTCCTTCTTGGCTGTGGAGATCCTCTCAGCTCTGAATTTGCAGTCCACAGCTTTCCTGGTGCTTCCTTTCTGGCCAAGCTCATAACATTTTAAATCATCCTGCTTGGCTCTTTGCTCTTGATTTTCAACATAAATCTGGCTGAAAGCTCCCAATAACAGCCATGTCACCGTCCCAATATTTGGCTGCTTTGAAATATCTTTTGAAAGATTAATCAGTTTGCCATGCTTAAACTGAGTCTCAGGCAATGTCTCTGGGCATGAGCAAAATTCAGATAGTCTTTTGGCCAAACTGTAGCACAAATCATCTGGAGTCCAACAACCAATGCAGTCCTTAGCATAGAACTCCCCAGCCTGTCTTGACAGGCAGGCTTCCTGACAGTCTTCTGGTCTGAGCTGTGACCAGAATCTCCCCTACAGAACAGCTAAAGCTGTTCCAGTTCTTCACATGAAGGCGAGCTCTCCAATCATTTCCTATCTCTTCCCATAAGCCATTCCCAAAAACTTGTAATTCACATGGTCAGGTTTAGCCACAGCAATGACCCCACTCCTGTGGTACCAAATTCTGTCTCAGTTACTCTTCTCTCGTTGCTGGGACAAATACCCAATACCCAAAATGAAGGAAGGAAAGGTTTACTTAGCTTATAGTTACTGGAGGTTTCAGTCCATACTCAGCTGGCTCCAAAGCAGACTGGCACATGGCAGAGAGCATCAGTTTATGGCGGCAGAACAACAACAGTGCAACAGAGAAAGAAAGTCTGTCTCTCTTATATTACATTGAGGCTATCCACCACAGGGTGTGGTGTAGTACTCACAGTCATAATCTTAGTAATACTAAAACCCATAATCCCAGTGGATTATGAATTAATCTCAAACTCGAAGTCCCACCCTATGACTGCATGAGGCTTTTAGGGGACAACTAGACACAAACCATCACACTCACCATATGCCCCAAGCTATCCTTGAAGTCACAGCAATCCTCCTGCTTCAATTTCCCAAGTGCTGGGATTACAGGTATGCACCACCATGCCCAATTGGAACCATATTTTATGTAGAGTTCTAAGTTAAAAAATTTTTATTTAGCAATGTTTTAGAAATCTTTTCAAGTCAAGTATATAGGGCTTTGTTTTCTTCAATAGCTGAAAGTTCCTAGTAGTTCTCACTTTTTTTTTTTACTTGTTTGTTTGTATTTGTGTTACAAAGTATTGAACCTATAGCCTTCACACTGAGCTACATTCTCAGACTTTTGTAATTTTTATTTTGAGGCAGGATTTTGCTAAATTGCTAACTTGCCCAGGCTTGGCTTCAACTTGTGATCTTCCTGTAATCTCAGAATGCTGGGATTATAGACATGTAACACCATGCCCAGCCATTGTTCTCACTTTGTGTAGTTCATAATATATACAAATTTCACTTACCATAGTTTAGTAAAATAATGTCAGTCCTTCAGCAGCCTATTTTAAATTCTAGTTACAGAAGTATATTATATAATTGCATAAAGTAAAAATTTCCCTGCTAGCTATTCATTCAACACATCATAATGTAAATATCTTTTTTTTTTTCAGTACTGGGGACTGAACTTAGGACCTTGTGCTTGCCAGACAGGCACTTATACCACTGAGCTATCTCCCTGACCCTCATAATGTAAATAGCAGATGCTTATAGTTATCAATGACCAATCATGACAGTTTTTTCAATGTATATCAGTGACTGATTACTGCATGTCTGTTACTCAGTTACTAAATGGTGCTGAGCCAGGAATGGTAATAGTAGCTTATAATCCCAGAACTCTGGGAAGCTGAGGCAGGGGGATATTAAGTTCAAGCCAAGTTTGGACATGATAGCAAGAACCTGCCTGAAAAAATGCACACATACATAAGTAGACTGGGGATGTAGCTCTTAGGTTTGATCCCCAGTGCCACATAGGCCACCCCCCCAAAAAAAGAAAACCAAAAATGAAATTGTGTGGTGCCTCCTTTCCCAGCTGTAAACCCAGCTGATATTTTATAAATAATAGGTGGCTGACTCATGCACGGTTGTGCACAACTATAGTCCCATTATTTGGGAGGCTGAAGCTGGCAGATTACTTAAGCCTAGGGGTTTAATGTAAGGCAGTTGTCCTAAAACAAATAAAAAAAATGAATGATTAAAAGAGAGGATGAGAGAATTAGCCATTAAGATGAAAATAGAGGGGAAAAAAGGAAAATGATAACACTGTAAAATGGAAGTAAAATTCAAATGTAATATTAAGGCAGCTGCAGAATGCTGAACTCCCTGAGTGTGGGCACGCTGTCATGGTTATCTTTCCTGTGTGGGTAGGTACACAGCCAGAGGAGCATAGTGCTGGTGACTTGATCTCCATAAATGAGCAAGGTGACTGCAGCAAGAAGGATTGAGATGACCCAGAAGCTGTTTATGTTTAAAGGCCTCTTGAGGATATTTCACCTTGAAAAGAATAAAGCAGAAAGTGTTGGAAGCGCCTCTCATCATAAAGAGTATGCCAGCTGTCTAAGGCACAGAAGACTCTTCACATTTTAAACTACATGAAGAGAAAATAAGCATTATTCAAATTGTTCTTGAGTTTTTACTGAAAGAAAAGCGTTTTTTTACTTTTTTTTTTTTTTTTTTTTTTCTGAAACAGGGTCTTGCTGTGTAGTGCATGCTGGCCTTAAACTTGCTTATGTAGCCCAGGCTGGCCTCAAACTCACAACAATCCCCTTGCCTCAGCCTCCTAAGTACTGGGATTACAGGTATGCATCACCATACCCGGCACAAAAGTTTTAAAATAACCACTCATTCTCAGTCTTTTTCTTTTCTTTTTTTAAATTATGATTACATTTTAATGTATTTGGTTGTTACTCATAGTGGTCATTAGACTCATAGTGATCCTCTTATTTTCAGCCTCCCCAGCACTGGGATTACAGGTGTACACCACTATGCCTGCCTGGACTCTTTGGCCAGCTCAGCCTGCCCTAGGGGTGGGACTGGTGCCACATGTGGTGTGGAGGATTGAACTGCATTGCCTGCACTTGTGTAAGTGCCTAAGCAGGTGCTTTAGTCTGCTGAGCTATCTCACTGGCTCCTCTTATTTTTTAAAATAGTATAGCAGTTTTTTACTGGTGTTTCTACTGTAAAGCTCTCCTATGTATCAAAATGAAAAAGCAATTATACATATGGCTGTGATCAGAGACTACAATGTAGACATTTAATAGTTGGTTGATGAATTTCAGTATAACATTATGACTTAGTATTTGTTACAGTTATGACTTGAAGCAGAGCTAAGACAGACATATACTTATGTCAATACACCCTTCTTAGCAGTAACTGGGTTAGGAAGATCTTCAGGAACTTAATAAACTGTTGAATATCTTTTATTAAACCAAGAAAAAGATGTATATTGGCAGATGTTGGATTCATATTTATTTTACTGGTATGGATTCAAATTGAAATTCTCAGCATTATGTTGTACATTAACATTTAAATATATCTTCATATATTGAGAAAAAATATATATGCACATAGTCCAACTAACTGAAGAGGAAGAATTTAAAACAAGCTGCCAAGTTGAATACATTTTATAAAAAAATGCGCTAAAAAACCTGGGAGATATACAAAAATGAAATTATCAACATTGAGCTATAGCTGTTAACTAAACTTCCATGGAACTATTTTTGCCAATGTGGACCCAGGGAAAGCACACATCTGTGATGTCCTCATGGTTAGACGTCACTGTGAGAGCCACTGTGTCTGTGGCTCCTGCACAGGAGAAAGAATTTCTAGATATGAAACACAGAATCTCTTATAGCTTTAAGTTATGGTCTGTGTCACATTTTTTAAAATGTATTTAGTACAGGGTTTCACTACACAGAGCAGACTCATAGTGATCCTCCTGTTTTCAGCCTCCCAAGTGCTGGGATTACAGGTGCGAGCCACCATTCCGTCTCAGTTGCTGTCTCAGCGCGCCTCAGAGGTGGGGCTGGCACCACTCGCTGGAGATCAAACCCTAGTCCCTGTGCCTAACTTAGCAGGCATTTTAGTCCTTTGAGTTATCTGGCCGGCCCTTCCTCTGTCACATTTAAAATTAACTATGTCTTAATCAGTTTAGCACATTCTGAAATATCAGTGCTTAAATCTAGGCTTTTATACATTAGTTTATTTATTTTGAGTTCTCTTTCCAAGTAGTAGCTTCCTCTCTTTGTTACATCTTAAGTAGCTGTTACATAGTCCAATCTGGGTCAGTTAGGTAAGATATATTTTCTTCTCTACTTATTTTTAACTTTCAACATTTCCTTTAACTTTCCTTCAAATGTACACTGATTAAGGCAGTGAAAATGACATTACCGAATAAATGCTACACATTTCCTATTAAACTCAGTATTATCAAATATTAAATACACAATGCATAGTCATGTTTATGGTTCTGCACTACTGTGTGAAGCAAGAATTGCTTGCTTGTATTCACTGTGTGTGTCATTTACGTAATTACTCATCTATTGATAGGTTGGTTTCTGATTTTTAAAATATTAGTGCTAATGTATACTTTTTATAAAAACCCGAGTAATGCATAGGTATAAATATTTATAGAATATACTGAATCATAGGCTATGTAGAGAGGTGAGTGTGGTGGCATAGACTTAGAAATCTAGCATTAAAAAAAAAAAAAAAAAAAAGAATTCCAGCACTTAAGAGGCCGAGTAAGGTAGGAGGATCACAAGTTTGAGCCTAGCCTGGTGGTACAGCAGCAACCACTACCACCACCACCAACACAGCAATCCATGTATAGAGTTCTGACAAATGTCTCACTTCCTAGCACTTGGAAGGCTCAGAGAAGAAGATGGCTAGTTTGAAGCCAGCCTGGGCTCCACAAAATTCAGGGGTAGCCTGAACAAATGTCTCACTTCCAAAACTACTTTCTTGCTAGGTATGGTGGCGCACACCTGTAATCCCAACACTTGGGAGATCGAGGGAGGAGGATTGCTGTGAGTTGGAGGCCAGCCTGAGCTAAACATAAGCAAGTTCAAGGCCAGTATGGGCTACATAGTGAAACCTTGTCTCAAAACAAAGCAAAAAATAAATAAAACGACTTTTTTCATTTATATTCTTTTTTTAAAAAATGTATTTAGTTCAGGATCTACAGGGTCTTACTGCACAGATTGGACTCATAGTGATTCTCCTGTTTTCATCCTCCCCAGCGCTGAGATTACAGGCGTGCACTCAGTTTTGGTGTCTGGCTTGGTGGCTGGCTTGGTGGGCCCAGAGTGGGTCCAGCATGACAATACATGATCTTTTAATTTTTGCCAACCTAACAGGGGAAATTGTTTTGTGCTATTCCTTTTTGTTTCTTGCTCTGCAGTTTAGGCTAGCTTTGAACGCACTATTTAGCCTGGGCTGGCCTCAAACTCTTGGTGATCCTCTGGCCTAAACTTGAGAGTTTAAGGATCACAAGTGTGTACCATCATGCCCAGCATTGTGCTGTTATTTCATTCAGCTTATTGAATAAAAAATGTCAAGTTATAAAGCAACATAATAAAAGTGTGTGAGATGTGCACAGCAGCGTAAACCTATAATCCTAGCACTTGGAAGGCTCAGGGAAGAAGATGGCTAGTTTGGAGCCAGCCTGGGCTCCACAAAATTCAGGGATAGCCTGAACTATATAGAGAAACTCTGTTTTAAAACAAACAAAATAAGTGTATGAATATTCATACAGACTTTTATATAACTAGTGTCCTAATGGTAAACATTTATTTCATTTTATATTAATTAATAATTATTATTATTTTGAGAAAAATCTATAGAGTCTTGCTATATATCCCAGGCTAGCCTTGAACTTATTATGTAGCCTGGGCCTTGAACTTGTGACACTCCTGCCTCAGCCTCCTGAATGCTGGGATTATAGGCATGTGCCTTCATGCCTGGCTAGGATAAACACTTATTTTTTTGTTTTTGTTTTTGTTTTTTGGCCAGCTCAGTCCACCGGAGAGCAGGGCTGGCATAGCATGTGGTGCCAGGGATTGAACTGCAACCCCCTAAGCCTGCCTAAGCAGGCACATTAGACCACTGAGCTCTCTCTCCGACCCCTAGGATAAACATTTAGGTTGAGATGGCTTTTCTTAATCATATAATGTTGTGCATGCTTGTATATTTGTCTTTGTGCACCTATTCTACAACTAAAAGAAGGCTGGAATAGTATATAGTAGTCCCTTCCTATTTTGTATTTCAACTTTTTGTGGACTCAGCTGTTTCACAGGTTTTCAAAAAATATTAATGTAAATTATTTATCATGGATGTTTCACTATATTGAGGGATTTTGAGATAGTGTACACTACTGTACATTCACCTCATCATCATCATCATCATCAGTACTACATACCATTCAAGTTGTAGTTGCATCTTCATTAGTGAGTACCCATATAAAATTTTGCAGTACCATAGAGTATAGGTATGTTGTTCAAATTATGTAGGTTTATGAGTTTAGAAAATGGTTAAGAAAATTAGAAGAGTTTGTAAAAGTGTGGGAAAGGTTTATAAGAATGTGGAAAGGGTTTATAAAACCTTAATACATATATAAATATTAAAATAAATGTTACTACTTTGTTGATTTTCACTTATCATGGACATGTCGGTAACATAACTTCTG
>NW_004524821.1:2988406-2997982 GCF_000260255.1 Octodon degus | reverse complement strand
GTCACTACTTCACTGATTTTCACTTCTTGTGGGGGTGTCTGGAACTTAATCTTCCCCAATAAGTGAGGGATCACTGTATATACTAAAATGCAAGAAGTGATTTTTTTCTGGGGAGAATTTTGTAGTTTTAGCTTTGATTATTTTGAGAAAATTTAGCAGTGAGAATGTACTTTTTGCATAAATAGCAACCTTTTTCTATGTTTAAAAAGAGAAAAATTGCCAGGCATGGTGGTGTACACCCGTAATCCCAGCACTTAGAAGACTGAGGTAGGAAGATAGCCATGAGTTTGAGGCCAGCCAGGGCTACATAGTGAGTTCATGGCCAGTCTAAACTACACGGGAGATCCTGCTAAAACAAACAAATAAAAAACAATAAAAGAAAATTAGATGGACCTCAGCTCTCAGGTTATAGTAGGTGTAGGCAATATGTTGTTTGGCAGAACTTTCTGCTTTACCAAACTGTCAATAAGAGTTCTATCATGTCTTTATTTTTGTACAGTGTGATATAGATAGTTCTGCTTTTCTTAGCAAGTAATTGATTAACTGACTCAGAATGCCCAGAGTTGTTTTGACACTCTGTGAATATAGTATGTTCGTCTCAGACAAAGGATGGATCATGTCATTATTTAAGATGTGACTTGAGGAGAAGATGTGACTCCTTCTGATCCCTCCCCATCAGGTTACAAAACATTTTAGTGTTCCGTGTCTCAGAGCCTTGATGATGAGCAGCAGGGTTAGATCCCAGATCTTATTGCCTTTTTGAGAAGCAGTGAGTTAAAACCCATACTGCTAGCTACTCAGTAGACTTTGTTCCTAGGATATTTTCTCCTTTCTGGATTGGTTTGGAAACTTTCTGAGAAAAGCTGCTGGAGGTTGTATACTTTGTTTCCTCAAGGGTGACTCTCATGCTGCAATTCCTGTGTTTAGCTGAAATACTTTCTTTTCTTTAATTCAGTTACCTTTTGAAATTATATCTCATGCTTGTCTGTTAGGAGTAGATGGGTCATGCAGAGGAGTAGAAAAGAGCATTTGGGGCCACAGTATGAAAATTCTTAAAAATGTAATGAGTTTTGATTGTGGATAGAGATCATTTTTGAAGAGACTATGTTAGTGATTCAGGCAAAAGAGCTTTAAAAGCACTTGAAATCCTAGGAAAGAAAAACTAATAGACTGGGCATGGTGGCACGTACCTGTAATCCCAGCACTTGGGAGGCTGAAAACAGGAGGATCACTACAAGTCCAATCTAGTAGCAAGAACCTGAACACCTTGTAGACCCTTCCCTAAAATGCCAAAAAAAAAAAAAAAAAAAGAAAAAAAAAAACCAACCAAACAAAAAAAACCCTATTGATTGAAGATAAAGGCAGATCATTGTTCATTTTTTAAAAAAGTAAAATGATTTGTTGATAGAAGCAGGAGTTACACATAAGAAAACTGAATTACTAAGAAGGAATAAAATTGTTTTAAACTAATTCAAGTTTTCAAACATAGATGATTTTTCATAATATTCCATGGAAAGAACTTGAACTTTTGGCATATGTTAGTGAATTTGAGAGAATGGAAGATGTTTTAAAGCACTGCGCATGGGCAGCTAGATTCGCAAAAGAAGAAAATGGCAGGTTCTGTAACAGAATGATAAACTCAAGACCAATGCCTCATCAAAATTATATAATGTATTAGTAAAAAGATTTATGAACTTAAAAAAAAGAGCAGACCAACTTGTGAGAGATACAAAATAAAATGTCTCATAGTTAATCTGAAAGAATAAATATAAAGGAATAGCAAGAAGAATTCTGGATGAATAATAAGTGAAAATTTTTACTTTCAGGTGTTAAAAATGTGTCATGAAGCTTAAAGTATATGATGATATAAAACAGGCCTAAATATATGTAAGATCTTGACATATGATAAATTAAGTCAGCAGATCAATGAGAAAAATCTAAACTGTAAGTTTTCTTAGGACAACTAAACAACAGTGAATTTCTACAAGAAAAATGAAATATCAGGTGAATTGAGTATTTAAGTGCATACAAGCCTTGAATGTACGTGTACAAAAGCAATATATTTTTAATATAATTAGTTTTTAAATATGGTACCAAAGATAGAAACCATGAAGATAAATTTTGGTAAAATTGGAATTAGCCAATTTAAAAGACATTGCCATGTGTGGTGGCATGTGCCTAAAATCCCAGCACTTAGGAAACTGAGAGACAGAAGGATCACCTCAAGTTCAAGGGCAGCCTGGGATACATAGTGAGTTCAAGGCTAGCCTGGAATATATAGGAAGACCTTGTCTCAGACTCAACAAATTTAAAAGGCATAATGTAAACTGTAGGGAAATTGCTAAATAAAAGTAAGAGCTAACTTAATATAGAAAGAATTCTTTATAGAAATGTTGTTCTAGAAAAAGTTAAACACTTCAGTAGAAAGATGGACAAAGTAGAAAAATACAAAGGCAGAAATCCATATAGCCATTAGTGCACACAAATAAGTCTATATTGTAATCAATAAATATATATGCATAGACATAGGTACATGTTTTATTTTAAGTTTTCTGAGATAAGGTCTCACTGCATGCTTCAGGCTAGCCTTGAATTTTCTATACATCCCAGGCTGTCCTCAAACTCCTGATCTTTCTTGCTCAGTTTCCTAAGTGGTAGGATTAAAAGCCCATGACAACACACAGAAATGTATTTTAGAACAACAATGAAATACTATAGTTTTTGTTTTTTGTTTGTTGGTTTTTTATCTGTCAGATCAGGGAAAAAAGAATGATAGGATAGAATTGGTGAGTGATAGCAAGATATGTTTGTGCTGCTGATAGATTAAAAACTAGTAGTTTTTCTTGAGGACAACTTTAGCAGTACAGATACCCTTAAAAATTCATATTCTTTTTTTTTTTTTTTTTGCGGAACCGGGGATTGAACCCAGATCCTCGCGCTTGCCAGGGAAAAAGTTCATATTCTTTAACATCAGACGCTTCCTTAACCTTATGGAGAATGAAAGCATGGAATGTTATTTGTGAAGGAGCTTGTTAAAGCATTATAATGAATGCTGTAATGGAAACAGCCTGTCTACTTATAGAGTGGAATACTCTAGAAATATTAATAATAAAAATGTAGATACATTGTTATGAAAAATGTTTATGATGTGCTGTAAAGTGAGAAAAGCAAGCATACTAATGCTGCTTAGGGCTGGGGATGTGGCTTAGAGGAGAGTACTTACCTAGCATTCATGAAGCCCAGGATTTCCCAGCATTGCAAAGAATAAAGCAAAACAAAACAAAACAAAAAGACAATGATTTGCTCATTTTGAGGAAGGTCCTGGGATCTGTTTTTAAAATTTATCCCATTTCCTATTTGGGAACAAATGCTGGAAGAATCCATGCTGCATGTTGTAGCCTGACAGATGTCCTCCTTTTCCCCTCTCTTCCCTTCTGTGGTTAGAAACTTACTTTGGCTGTATGTTTGCTACCAAATATACCTTGATAATGCATGGCATATCACCTTTACCTTCAGAGCATTTACTGTTACACTGGGGGTGAGAGGAGTGGGAGAAGTGGCAGGGTGGGAAAAGGAAGAGTCTTCGTTTTGTTGCTCTTTCTCCTTCCTCTACATCTCCCAGAAATAAGCTTACCTTGCACTGTTCCGGGGAGAGAAACTAGATAGCTCTTAGCCTTTGATCATTTAATGTCTCATTGAAAGGAAATGAAGTTAAATTTTTTTGAGGTACTAGGGTTTGAATCCCAGACCTCTTTTATTATTTATTTTGAGATAGAATCTTGCTCAAGTTACCCAGACTGCCCTTGAACTTTTGATCTTCTTGCGTCAGGGACCCAAGTAGCTGGGATTACAACATCCACCACCTTGCCTGGCCAGTTAAAGTAACTCCTTTTTTTTTTTGTGGTACTGGGGACCAAACTCCAGACCTTGCACTGGTCAGGCAGATGTTTATGCCACTGAGCTATATCCCCAGCCCTAAAGTAACTCTTGAGAATAATTTTCTGTCATGTTTTTGACTTTTTATGAAAAAATTTTTGGTATCTGTTTCCTCTTCCTGATCCCAACCAGATCTGTCATCTTATCATCTTTTACATTTGGGTGCTCTTTTCTCTTCAGATTTTTGAAAATTGCTTGAAATTCTTCATTTCCTCCTTTCCTGTCCCAGTGATTTCACTTACTCCAAAATGACTTCAAATGATTTACTCCAAATGGCTTCATGTCTCATCAGCTCTGTAAGCCTTCCTTGAATTTACCAGCATACAGTATTTTGCTGTCTCTTTTGTGAATTTTAATTGTGTTATCTGTGTGACCTAAAATAGCTTTCATACATGTCCTTTGTAATAAAGAAGATTGTTTTATTCATTCTTCACTCTTTTCCTTGCAAGTAAACTTTTTCTAAAGGCAGGGATATTGCTATCCTTCTGTAACCCATGGGATCAAGTACATTACTTGTTTAGAATAAATACTTGTTGTTCCCCAGTAGTTATTCTGAAGAGTAAATTATATCATAAAAATTGCAATTTTTTTTTTTTTTGTGTTTAGATCACTCAATCCTTGGTGTTTCTGCTGTTGGCTACACTTTTCAGTGCATTAACTGGTTTGCCATGGAGTCTTTATAATACATTTGTGATAGAAGAAAAGCATGGTTTCAATCATCAGGTATAATAGAGAATACAATTTGTTTTGGTTTTTTAATGTAAAGACTTTCTTTGCTTCTGGGCTGGTAATAATTTGCTACTTCAGAGCATGAATTGAGAGAAAAGGAACTATAGCTATGGCAGAGATCATGGTTTAAAGTCTTGCTATAAACTCTTCAAGCACTAATGCTTTGTTTTTTACCTGTAGCATTTAAGTGAATTTATTTTCAAACTATAAAATGCAAACATTTACTTATTGTCCTAAACAACCTACTATCATATAACACAGTTCCACTGCATGTTGATTTTTTAAAATTACTCTGATAATACTTTCTTTTTATTCACTTAGTAATTATTTAAAAACCAAAACCAATTTCTCAGTTTCTCATGGCAATGTTTTTTTTCAGACGTTGGACTTTTTTATGAAAGATGCAATCAAGAAATTTGTTGTGACTCAGTGTATTTTATTGCCTGTGTCTTCACTTCTGCTTTACATTATTAAAATTGGGGGTGACTATTTTTTTATTTATGCCTGGCTGTTCACATTAGTTGTTTCTCTGGTGAGTAAAAAATCTTCATATTGTTTTATAAAAGTTTCTTGGTAAGATTATTGTGACTTAATCCTCATTACTATGTCAGTAGCTCTCTAGAAGAGGATGAACTGTAAAGAGGTACTCATGTTTCCTTCTTGGCTTCTGCTTTTGGGTATAGATACGAAAGAACTGACTGATCATAGATTTGCTTCTCTTTCTGCTAACTCTTACAAATTGTAGAAGATAGTTGTTGGTGACTTTTAGTGATCAAGTTTCCAGGTAGTTTTGGGCTGTATATTTGTAAGCTTCCATCAAATAAATGACTGAATGTGATAGTTTAATAATTTTTAACTGACCACCTGTGCCTAAAAGTGTTAATGTTTTGAAGAGAGAACATTTAAGGTTAATAAGAGAAAGAAAGCATACACTTACCTGGTTTGTTTCACCTTCTGCTCCTTGCCTTCCCTTCTCCTTTTCCTCCTTTCTTACCCCTTTTCTGTTCCCTTCCCCATCTTTCTTTTAACCATTCTTTATCCTTTGTTTTTTCTCTCCCACCACATCCTGTCTTTCCCTCTCTTCCTTCCTCTTCTCCTTTCTTTTCAATCTTTTCTCCCCATCTTTCCTCCCTCACTTTTGTCTCCTCTTCTTCGTCCTTCTCCTCTCCCTCTTTTTGTCCTCCTCCTTTCCCTTCTCCTTTTCCTCCTTCTCCTCCTTCTATCTTCTCCCCTTCATTTCCTCTTACCTCTTCTCCTCCTCTCTCCTTGCCTCCCCTTCTCTCTGCTCTCCTCTTCCCCCCTCTTCCTCTCCTCCTTATCCTTCTTCTCAATGCTAGAGATTGAACCAGAGCTTCATACATCTGAGGCAAGTGCTCTGCCTCTGAGCTACATCCTCAACTTTCACATTTTTCCTTCTCTCTTCTGGTATTTTAAATTGTTTCACACCACAAACACCATGTCACAGTCAGTCCCTCATCTGTCAGCTCTTCAGTTCCACTGATAATGAAGTTTATTTTAATCTGAATTACTTGATGCTCATTGCTTTACTTCCCACTGGTGAGACCAAGATTTGGGAGTGGGTGCTGGTTGAATTTACAAATGTCTATTGTATGGCAAACAGAAGTAAGAGGAAAGAAAGCAAAGACACTACTCCAAGAATAGCTAAGTGGGTGCTATTTCAACTAAAGTGTACAGTTAGGAATGGTAGGTAATTTTACCAACCAGTTAACAGTTCTAATTTTTTAAAAAATGTATTTGGTAGAGGGTCTCACTAGGCAGTTCAGACTCGTAGTGATCCTCCTGTTTTCAGTCTTCCTAGTGCTGGGATTACAGATGTGTGCCACCAAGCCTGGTCTCTGTGGCCAACTCAGTGCGCCTGGGAGCAGGGCCGGTATAGCATGTGGTACTGGGGATCAAACCCCAGTGCCTGTGCTTGCCTAAGCAGGCACTTAGTCTGCTGAGCTGTCTTGCCAGCCCAATAACTAATAAAAACATACAGTCAGAGCATACATATAGTTAAACTCTTATAATGCTTATTCAGTAAAGACTTCAAATCTATCATAGTTACTCTAGAAAACCGGGTGTGGTGGTGCAGGTCTAGTTGGCACTTGGATGACTGAGGCAGGAGCATAGCTGTGAGTTTGCAGCTAGCCTAGGCTACATAATGAGTCCATGCCAGACTGAACTACATAGCAAGACCCTGTTTCAAAAAATATAACATTATATAACAAAACAAAACACTCTAAAAGGCAAAGTTACAGTTTATAATTAACTTATAAAGTCCCAGGAATCCCTAAGACAGTATTAAAAGGACTGTTATCACCCAGAGATCTTAATCACTATTAGTTGTACAGTACAGATAAAAGATAAACTTGACAGGTTTACTACTTTGTCAAACTACTACTTTGACTTACTTCATCTAACAGATTCTAAACTTTGGGACTATATGGGAATAGCAGAGCACATAAATTCTATATTTTTACATTTAGGATAGGTGCAATTATTTCAATGCAGTAAATTCTGAAAAATAATAAGTAGTTTTTCTTTAAGAATGTATTCATAGATTGTTTTGACATTTACTTTTCAGGTGCTTGTCACAATCTATGCTGATTATATTGCCCCTTTATTTGACAAATTCACACCTCTGCCCGAGGGAAAGCTTAAGCAAGAAATTGAAGTAATGGCAAAGAATATTGATTTTCCTTTGACTAAGGTGTATGTTGTTGAAGGTAAGGCTACTTGGGGATAATAATATTTTATTGAAGGGGCTTGTTTTGAGACTTCTTAAAATTAAAATTTTAATGGAGCAACAAATTTTTATTGTTTTCCTTTTAAATTTCTTGTTTAGTTATTAGGAGAGTATTTTACATTTTGGCTTTTTAAGATTTATAGGGATTGGTGACATAGTCCACTGATAGAAGCTGGTCTCCTGATGCCAAATCCTGTTCTTGCCTGAAGTTTGATTAACTTTACAATATTATTTTTAATCTTCAGCCAGGCGTTTTTCATACTTCATTGTGTTATATTGCATATTAAAATGATTTACTCACTTATTTTACCTGCATGGCTCTTTTAGGTAATTGAGTTGGACTGTTAAATAGTCAGATTGTACTTAAGCATTAGCTTGGAGGGTCTAAATCAAAAACAAAGCCAACATTATTGACATTGTCTCTGCAACAAAACAGCTAGTATTCTGGAGGATTCTGTTTGACCGATAGATTACTAAAAACTGTAAGTCCCATCAAATACTTCATATTAGTTTTGCTCTGCTTTTTTGATAACTGCTTTGGAGAGTTAAGCTATTTGCTTATGTAAGACTGATAAAGCCTCAAGGAAGCCTGTAAAACTGCAGAGAAAAACTGTTTCATAAGATACAATGACTAAAATCTATACAAATGAATATGTCTGATTCTGCTTTGCTACTTAGAATCTATGGGATCTTAGACAGATCATCACTCTGGGTTTCAGCTGCACTTTTCTCTAAACTATAGTTTGACAAATATTTTCTATGAAAAGCTAGATGATAAATATTGAAGGCTTGGCAAGCTATTTGGCCTCTGTTGCAGCCACTCAGCTCTGCAAAGGCAGCCATAGACAATGCATGAACACGCGGACGCAGCTCTATTGCAGTACAGCTATAAAAATAGCACTGCAAGGGATTTGGTCTGAAAGTCACAGTTTGCTAACACCTGCTGTAAACTTATCACCAGTGAGAAGCAGCTATGTTAGATGAAGGAGTAGTTGCAGAGTGAGGGGAGAATAAAGATGGTCTCAACTGAAGAGAATGAATTAACAGCTGTTAGAAGAATATAGGTCTCAGACATTTAGTAGTTTTTGAGGCTAAGCAGCTAACCAATGGCACAATCAAAACAGCTTAAGTTTCTATGGGTAAAATGGTAGAAGAATAAGCCACCTTATATTTTTTTAACCTCTTGAAACCAATATATTATTAGGTGATAATAAACTGGTATGCACTGATACAGAACAGTCTCTGAGGGCTTTTACTAAAGGAGCTCTAAATGTTTATCACTTAAGTTATAATTATATAGCATGATGCAGATAATGATAATGATAGTAGAGGTAACTGATAAATATGTGCTTATATCATCAGTGCTTGCTTCTTTCTTTCTTTCTTTCTTTCTTTCTTTCTTTCTTTCTTTCTTTCTTTCTTTCTTTCTTTCTTTTTTTGCCATACCAGGGGGATTGAACTCAGGACCCTGTGCCTGTCAGGCAGGCACTTATTCTACTGAGCTATCTCCCAGGCCCTCTGTTTACCATTTCAGAAGAAATACTTAGGAAAGGCTTTCTGGAGGGTTATGACATGAGTTAAGACTTTATGGAAAATCAGAATTTGAGTAGGTTGGAGGTAGCCTATCTGAAGTCAGGTTTTAGAGCAGTGGGCTTGGGTTTGAATCTTAGCTCTATCATGAATTACCTGTGTGATTGTGGGCACGAATAAACTGCTACTTTTGCTAAGTAGCAGTTTATTCATCTGTAATGCATGTTTTTCTTCTTATTAGCAACAGCAACAATCATCACAAATAATTTGAATGAATGTTACTAATATACAGCATATATTATAGAATCATAAATTAAGAAGGATATTACAATGAAAAGTCAAGAATCCTACTCTTAAAAAATATGAGATAGCAGGTACTGTGCAGAGAATTAAATTAGTGTGATGGGATAACTTTATTTTTTTATTCTTTGGGGATAATTTTAGATTGGGCCATCAGAGAAGATTTATCTGAGTTAACAACTGTTAAGCTCAGACGTGAAAGTAGGAGCCGTCTACATTGAGATCCACAGGAAGACCTTGAGCGTCTTTTTCTTTTCTTTTCTTTTCTTTTCTTTTCTTTTCTTTTCTTTTCTTTTCTTTTCTTTTCTTTTCTTTTCTTCTTTCTTTCTTTC
>NW_004524821.1:2987617-2988306 GCF_000260255.1 Octodon degus | reverse complement strand
AGGTTGCAGCTGCAGGATTACACCTCAGGCGTGTATGCCAGGCCTGAGCTGTGCCTGGGCTAGGACTGAGTCTGGCAACCCATGTGATTTTGATATTAAATTCTGACAGGACATTACAAAAAAGTAAAATTATAATTTAGTTCTGATTACCAGTAGGAAATCCAAGCTAAAATCCAACAACTAAATACTAGAAACATATTAAAAAACAAATATATCCCAACAGAATTTGTTTTTTTTTCCATAATTTTATTGACAGACAAATAGCAATGAGACAGTTTCAAATCAAGTTGGTAGGACAGTTTCAATAATTAACATATTGCATACTGTCTTCCTAGTGGTTATTTGCTGTACAAGATGTAGACATGATATCCTATTTACAAACACTATTAGAACAAATTCCTCTATTCATTAAGAGAATGTAACTATATATCTATCTTAACCATTTTGAATACACAGACACAAAATGGACATTCATCTGTATCCCCTTTTTTTTAGTTCCGTCATTTGAATATTATAGGTGTGTTAACTCAGCAAAAATATTCTAAAAGAGTCCAGTAGTCCATAATAGTATTGTGTCTTCCGCTTGCCTGGCAGTGTCGGAAATTGTTGACCTGAGTCCCCTACAGCTCAACATAACAGCATGGCTTTACTTCTTGTGCTTCGTTTTTATACTTTTCTTCTGGATGGTT
>NW_004524821.1:2983644-2987456 GCF_000260255.1 Octodon degus | reverse complement strand
ACCCTAAAATTATAAGGGTTATTTTAAATACTAGAAAATGATTATCATTTGAGATCTGTTTTATTTGAAAAGATGATTTAATAAAGTGTCTAGCCTGTTCTAAGTATCTATATGAAGCAGAATTACATGGAAGAATTAGATAGCATTGTAGAGGGTTAATGTCTTTGGTCATATGTACTTTTAAGTGGCATTAGCCTGCTAAATGCAGTATTTGAATAAAAGCCACCTTCGTCTGCCCAGTGTAATAGGATCGAAAACTGAGAATAGATTTTAAAACTGCAGTCTAAAAGGGGTAATTCAGTAATTCAGTGACAATACTGGGGATTCATGCAAGTTTAGCATCCACATATGAGCCATCCACCTATAGGCTGGGTGACATCACAGTTCAACCTACATATTAGCTAATGATCTACTGATTTCAAGCAGTATAATAAAAATATCTATGAGGACAGTTTTCTTTGACTACAAAAACAATTGGGTTGTTATTTGTACTGCGATTAATGGGATTTGATTTGTTATGCTGGCTCTTGAAGAGCTTGCTTTATGTCACTGATTAACTGCAAAGGCTCTAGCATCTATATGTAAGTCACAAGATAGATACATTAGATATAACCCATACAATGAGCAAATAGCCCATGTTTAAGGTATAATTTGATGAATATGATAAGCAAATGAAATAGTGTAGATTTTAGAAATTCAAGAATTGGTGCAGACTTAATATTCATATAGATTCTTTAGAAGAAGGGCCAACCACAAAGCTCAGCAGATTAAAGCACCTACAGGCAGGCGCAGGGGTAGGGGGTTCAATCCCTGGGCCTGCTGTGCCGGCTCCATCTCCAGGGTGCACGGAGATGGGGATTGAGACTGGACATGGTGGCACGCACCTGTAATCCTAGCTCTTGGGAGGCTGTAAACAGGAGAATCACTACAAGTCCAATCTAGTATTGAGATCCTGAACACCCTGTAGACCCTTCCCTAAAATACAAACAAAAAAAAAAAAAAAAAAAAAAAAAAAAAAGAAGAAGAGTTAAATCCCAGAGGTTCTTTAGAAGAAAAGATGAAGCTGTGCAGCACTCAGGAGGTGGAGGCAGGAGAATCTGAGAGTTCAAAGTCAGCCTGAACTATATAGGGAAACCCCGTCTCAAAAAAAAAAAAAAAAAGATGTTTGAACTAGGAAGAATTTTTACTTGAGGATAGGATTTTTTGGCCAAAGCTAAGGAATGAATAAAGCCATGAATTATTACAAAAGAATTATTGCCCTGAGACTAATGATTAAGTGGATTTGCACACATGAGAATGGGAAAGTAGGCCAGAACTAGTTTGTTGACTACTTTTTCCTAAAGACATGCAATGGTTGTTTCCAGTGGCCCGGAAAGTTTAGATTGATTTGGGTAAATGCCAGTTCATGCTTTCAGAAGATTAAAATTTCATGGCAACATATAGGATAAAGCAAAGATTCAAGGCAGGGAGACTTCAGGGCCTACTGCATCAAAATAATTGAGACAAGCATAAAATAAAGAGGGTTTATACTAATGTGAGATCAGAATAAGAACAGGACTCATAATAAGGAACAGATTTAAAGTATTTGCTAGTTGATGTAGGGGAGTGAATGAAGAGGGGGTGAGATTGACTCAACAACTATTAACTTTCCACTCTGTAGAAAGTACTGCCTTCCATTGTGTACCACTGATGAGACGGTATTATACATTTGAATAGTTACATATCTATTAGTGTACATAAGAAAAAGATGGAATTAGCAAATCAAACATGCTTTCATATACATTATTATTATTTGGAATAACACTAAGTTTTAAAAAGTAAATTTATTTTTTTTCAGTCAGTTTTATTTATTTATTTTTAGGTATAAGTGTAATTTAATCTTTTTTAAAAACAGGTTAGTAGGACAGTTACAATAACTAATATATTACATATGGTTGTCTTTGTAGTAGTTATTTATAGTACAAGATGCAGACATGTTATCTTGTCCAAACACTATTAGTACAAATCTTTCTGTAAAAGGCTAATGTCAACAACTTCTGACAATGAATTTATACTAGGTGTGGTGGTGCTTGCCTATAACCCCAGCACTCTGTAGGCTGAGGAAGAAGGATCTCTGTGAGTGCAAGACTAGTTTGATCTATGTAGCAAGACCCTATTTCAGAAACAAAACAAAAAGTGAATTTACTTAAAGAAAGGTATTAAGGCTGGGTATAGTGGTGTGTGTTATAATGCCAGCCACACAGGTACCTGAAGCAGGAGAATCACAACTGTGAGGCCAGCCTGGGCAATTTAGCAAGATCTGACTCAAAATAAAAAAATAAAGGACCGTAGATGTAGCTGAGTTATTCAGCATATGTACAGGGCCGGTGTTCAATCCATAGCAGAGAGGGTTGGGCTGATAGAAAGAGGAAAAATTAATAAGTGGAAAGTACTCAAATATAACAAGTTCAAGAATATCATTTATTCATCACCTTCTACTTATAGCCTACTGTGTACAATGCAGCAAGAGATACAATGACAGGTTTTTTTATTTCTGGGTTTTTTTTTTTAATGTATTTTAGTACAGGGTCTACAGGGGACAGGGTCTACAGGATCTTACAACACGGATTGGACTCATAGTGAGTCTCCTATTTTCAGCCTCCCAAGTGCTGGGATTACCTATCACGCCCAGTCTCAATCACAGTCTCAGCCTGCCCTGGGGGTGGGGCTGGCATGGCACACTGGGGATCGAATCCCCGCCACTGTGCTCTGCCTAAACAAGTGCTTTAGTTGGCTGAGCTATTTGACCAGCCCTTACAATGACAATTTTAAGCTTGGATTATTAGAGAATAGGTAGCTCCTCTACTCTTCCACAGAGCTGGGGGTAGGACACAGGTCCTTATACATGCTAAGCAAGTATATGCTCTACCC
This sequence comes from Octodon degus, assembly GCF_000260255.1. Classification (NCBI taxonomy): domain Eukaryota; kingdom Metazoa; phylum Chordata; class Mammalia; order Rodentia; family Octodontidae; genus Octodon; species Octodon degus. The sequence continues at coordinate 2,984,546 of NW_004524821.1, read as the reverse complement.
CTGAGCTACATTCTCAGCCACAGCCTTTTGTTTTGTTTTTTGGTGGTAACAGTACTTGAATGTAGGACCTCATGAAAGCCTCTAAACTATGTCTTCAGCCCTGTTTTGTGGGGACATGATCACACTATAAAACTCATGTTGGCTTCAAACTACAGTCCTTTGAGTAGAGTTTGAGCCCTGGATGGCCTCAAACTCATGATCCTCCTATTTGACCTTTTAAGTTTTAGTTTGAGGCAGGGGCTCACTACGTTGCTCTGGGTGAACTCGAACTTGCCATTTTCCTGCCTTAGGTTCCCAAGTAGCTGGAATTATAGACATATATCACCATAGCTGGCCCAAGTATTTTATTTTTAATAGAAATTTGAAGAAAAAATTGGAACATAAAACAGAAAAATACTTGGCCATAAAAAGAGTTAAGATATATTATGTACATGTACCAACTCCCCATGTGGAATGTAGTCATGTATTGCAAACATATACTAATAAACTTTTTTTAAAAAAGAAAAAAATAAAGTTATCTAAAATCTCTCCTCTTAGGAGAAGGTAACTACCACTTAGGAGTAGGTAATTACTATTAATATTTTGATTCATGTCTCTATCCTGGGATATTTACTCTCTTAAATTTTACCATTCAGAAAACAAATAGAGGGCTGAGGAGATAGCTCAGTAAAATAAGCCCTTGCCTGGCAAGTGCAAGGGCCTGAGTTTAGTACCCGATTCTGAAAAAAGAAAGAAAGAAAGAAAGAAAGAAAGAAAGAAAGAAAGAAAGAAAGAAAGAAAAGAAAAGAAAAGAAAAAGCAGTGAAAATTGGAGGCTGGGGAGATAGCTCAGTAGAATAGGGCCTGGGTTCAATCCCCAGTTCCATCAATAGAATAGAATAGAATAGAATAGAATAGAATAGA
>NW_004524821.1:2978215-2983544 GCF_000260255.1 Octodon degus | reverse complement strand
TCTTTTCTTTTCTTTTCTTTTCTTTTCTTCTTTCTTTCTTTCTTTCTTTCTTTCTTTCTTTCTTTCTTTCTTTCTTTCTTTCTTTCTTTCTTTCTTTTCCCAGAGCCAGGGATTGAACTGAGCTTAGTGTCTTGAGGAATATGAATAAGTCCAGCGTGGTTGCAGCAATTCATGAAATGAAATTATATTATGAGATGAAACCATAGACTAGAGTCAGACCATAGTGACCTTGGTAAGCCAGGGTAAGGGATTTAGATTTCAAATTCAGGAGGAGAAACCATCAAAAGCTTTAAGTAGAAAAATGACAAAGTGCAACTTGTACTTTTTAAACTATCTTGGGCTGTATATGGAGAACACATTGTAGGATGAAGCAAGAGTGGAAGAACAGAGCAGTTAGGAAATTGTTGTAGTAGTCCATGTAGAACATGATGGTTTCTGAGGTTAGGACAATAGTAATTGATAGAGAGAAACAGATGTATTTGGGGTAGGTTTTAGAGGTAGATTTGACTGAATTCATAATAAGTTGCATTTCAGGAAATAAGAAAAAGACTATCAAAGATAATAGCCTAGATTTTTTAGGTGGGCAGTTGGGTAAATGGTTATTTTATTAAGGGGAAAAACACAAGAAGACAGGTTTGTGAGGAAGAGTTCTACATATTAAGTCTTTTTTATTTTTTTTATTTTTGGCAGAACTGGGGATTGAACTCAGGCCCTTGTGCTTGCCAGGGAAATGCTTATTCCACTAAGCCCTCTCCCCGGTCCCCAACATATTAAGATTTTTAAAAAATATATTGTTACTAATCACAGTTTGTAAGCAGTATCAACTAACTGGTTCATGTGAGCAGAAAATTTCTTTTAGAAACAACATTAGATAGCTTACAAAATTTCCACAGAAAGTTTACCAACATTGCAAAATGGATCATTTTATAGGGAGTTTAGGAACTCAATCATACTGCCTAATTAGTCTGGGAAAGACATGATGTTGCCACTTCAGAACACTGGATTCAGGGATTTATACCATCCTCATTCCTGCCACTAGCACCTGTAATTAGTTCTTCACTGTCTTGCTGTTTTGGTTAATTACTGACTACTCAGTAGCCCCAGTAGATATATCTGACTGATCCAGCCAGGGCATGAAGCTAGCTGCCAGGGATGCTGGGGAAGCAAATACCTACCTGGCTTCTTAGATGTCTCAATGGGAAGTGGTCTTTCACAGAACTCACATAGTGCAAAATTCCCTGGACTCCTAAAGGAGATTCTAAAATTGGATAGGAAAAAAAGGACATAAGAATATAAACAGTGAATCTGTCTATAGGCATCCATGTGGAGATATCCAACAGGCAACTGGCTATATGAGTCTGGAGTTTGAGGGTCAGAGTATGGAATATAGCTTGGAACTATCTGGTATGTAGATGAAGTTTAAGTCCATGGATGAGGGCATTTAGAGAAGAGAAATGGGTGAGAGTCATAGTCTGAAAGGGAGGAACAGCTAGCAAAGGAAGCTTAGGACGAAACCATTGAGGTAGTAAGACCAGGAGAAAAATGATGTCTCAAAAGCCAGGATAGGGCCAGCCAAATAGCTCAGTGGATTAAAGCATCTGTAAGCAGGCACAGGGGCTGGGGGTTCAATCCCCAGGCCTGCTGTTCCAGCCCCACCCACGGGCGCACTGAGACAGCAGTTGAGACTGGGTATGATGGCATGTGCCTGTAATCCAGCTCTTGGGAGGCTATAAACAGGCAGATGGCTACGAGTCCAATCTAGTAGTGAAACCCTGAACACCCTGTAGACCCTCTCCCACCCCCCCAAAAAAGAAAAAGCCAGGATAAAAGTATTTCCAGAAGAAAGTGATTTCTAGTGCTAAATGTTGCCTGGAGGTTGACATGAGACATCATAAACACTGGGTTAAGATATAGGTGGCAATGGCTTATGTTTTGATTTTCAGAGTTCTCTAATACATTATTTTTGAAGTGATATCATTAGCCCAATCAGTAAACAAACATTATTGAAGATATACTCTGTGCTATGCATAGCAGTACAAAAATCTTATGGTCAGTTTATTACAAGGACTCCTGGCTTCCACTCCTGGAAATTCTTCCTTAATAGGTATTTCTTGCATCTGTTTGCATCAAGCACTGCAGGTGATTATGGTGCAGGTATTCCTTGAACTATACTTTAAGAAAAATGGAACAAGAGAAGATGAATTTTTTTAATATGTATATAGTCTGCCTACTTCCACAGATAGCTTCAGAAAGCTTCAAAATATTTTTAATTAAATTTAAAAATTAGGGTCACAAGGCTAGGGATATAGCTCAGCCCAGCCATGTAGTGCCTGTCTGGCATGTATAATGTTCTGAGTTTGATTCCTGGTACAAAAAAAAAAAAAAAAAAAGAGAAGTTAGGGGAACAGAAGATAGATACATTAGCAGTGTGAGACCTTAGAAGGGTAATATAATTTTCCAAGTCCTAAAGTCCTATCTTATTGATAACATTGAACAATATATTTTACTCTTAATTTCTAGGCAACCAAGCTTAAATGTGATATTGTAGTTCAATCAGTCAATCAATCAGTAAAAGCTTCTATTTATCAAAGCTTCATGTATTCTAAAAATACTGCATTCTAAAAGTTCTTAACATTAGAAATAAGACTGAGAAGCAAAATTCACATTCTCAAGAGAAGTAAATCTATCATCTTTTTTTTAAAGGAATATAATAGGTTATATGGATACACTATTATATATACTAATAGGCTATATATTAATTGCTCTACTCAGAATACCTCATGAGGTAGATATTAGCCTTACTTCATAAACAGGATACTGAAAGTTACAGTTTCCTAAATATATACAATTAATACATGGCAGAGCCAAGATTTGAACCCAAAGTCTATTCCCTTGTGGACTACACTCTGCACATTGAAGGACATTTGGAGATTAAAGAAATATATATAGGAGAAAAGAAATAACCATAATTCAGCTACTATTATCCATTTTTAAAAGTTGAGATATATTTTCTTTCATTCTTAAGAAAGATAACTTTAACCACTTAACATTTTACCCTGAGCAGCTTATCACTTGGGCAGCACATTTGTACGTACTGACTATCCTTAGCATTGCTTGCACAGGTTTCATGTCAACCATTGGTTCTTGTATTCAATAAATTCAATAAAATTACTGTTTTTATATTTCCTGTTATCTTATAAAAGTTAACCAAAAATTCAAGTTTTGCTCATTCTGCATTTAAATAATTGGACTGGTAAGTGGTTAAGTTTTTCTGATTCTAGAAATAAGTGTACTTATTTTTAAAGCCTTAGAAAATAGAAAAGTAAAAGAGTAAATAAAAATCCATTCTGGAACCCAGTTATAAACACGTCAGTATTTTGATATATTTCCTCTTAGGCTGGTGTTTATGCTTTTCTATTTATATGTACATTTTCTTTTTGACCATTCTGGAATCTCTGAAGTTTTCTATCCTTTGCAATATATCAGTGTTCTTTATCTTATTAAAATTCTTTGAAATCATAATTTTTCTGACTGCTTAAAATTCCACTTAATACCTTTGCCATAATTTAATCATTCCACAATCATTAGGGTTATTTTACTGATTGCTATAAAGCTATATGAGCATTAAGTATTTGTTGACAGGAATGCAGGGAAACACACTCTCCACTGTTGGTGTTTATTTTTATTGATACATTTTCTTTTCAGGTATGAAATAATTTCAAAATGTTAATGACCTTCCCAGTAGTTCAATTTCTGGGAGTCTCTCCAACAGACCCAGACTTTTTAATTATATTCCATGCTCTTCCTTAGGATCTAAACGCTCCTCCCACAGCAATGCTTATTTTTATGGCTTCTTCAAGAACAAGAGAATAGTTTTGTTTGACACTCTACTAGAAGAGTACTCAGTACTAAACAAAGGCATCCAAGAGGAATCTGGCATGGAACCCCACAATGATGGAGAAGGGGACAGTGAAGAAATAAAAGTTAAAATTAAAGTGAGTTATTTTTTTTCCTAAGAGACTCTTAGTTTTTATACACAGTATCTGTGACAACTCAATGCAACTTCTAAGCAATGAGTGTCGAATTCAGGGAGACTACCAAATAAAAACATTGTCCCTATAAAGTTCTGGTGATTGGGAGAGATTGCCAGTAAGATTACATGCTAACTGTCTGACAGGCTTTTACAGAATGTATGTATTAAAATTGGAAGTTCTTGTAAGATAAGAAAGTTCATAAAGAAGAAGCAGGCTATGTCATGTACAGGTACAGATTACCTATGTTGAATGTGATCATTATACATACCTAAATTGTACCAATAAACTTAATTTAAAAGAAGAAAATTCATATAATAAACTATATATTCCTGATATGATCAAAGAATTCTCAAAGGTTATAAGAGAAGAAAGAGAAGATAAACATTTAATTTTTAGGTGTAGACAGCAATTATAGGCCTTATCAGTAGAGAGACTTGGATTTTAGTCCTGGTTCTGTCATTTAGTAGCTGTGTGCTCTTAGTTTTGTTTAACATATATTTTAGAAATAATATCCTCTGTGCTGAGACACTTAGATTGGCTCCAGGAATACAAAAGTAATGAGGCAAACCTTCATAAACTTGTAGTGTAAAGAGGATATGGTCACACAAGTCCACTTGTGTAGAACTGCACTGGGAAGCTTTAGATACTGGACACATGAAAGCATAATTTAAACAGATGCTCCTAAATCTGACCTGAAAATCTGAGAGGGCTGCTTCTGAATCCCTTCCTGGATGAGGTCTGCTTATGCTTATTGGCAACATTTAAGTACCAAGAGCAGATAGGAGAAAGAGGGCAATAATGTCAAGTAATACAAATTTCAGCAGAGACAATCACCAGTATTTGTGCATGGTAGCAAGGAGATGGCTTTGGTGTAGTACAGAAATGATTTTAGATCTGTTCACTTACCATCTGTGTGGCTCTAAGCAAGTAAATTAAGCTCTCTAAATCTCTCATTTCTTTTTTCTTTTGACAGAACCAAGGATTGAACTCAGGCCTTTGTGCTTGCCAGGCAAGCACGTATTCTACTGAGCCATATCCCCGGCTCCTAAATCTCTCATTTCTTAGCTGAAAGATGAGACCAGGATGTTTTCTCTATATGGATAATTTTGTTGTGGTGGAAGGTATCTGGTGTAGAAGAGGATATTTAGCACTAGAGACCAGTGACAACTCCTCTAATCCTCCCTAAACTCTAAAAACCATAATTGTCTCCAGATATCCATAAAGTGTGTATGCGCAAGGGGGTAGGATATCCTTTTGTTAGGAAACACCTTACTGTAGATGCCCACCTTTTCGGA
>NW_004524821.1:2960100-2968707 GCF_000260255.1 Octodon degus | reverse complement strand
AGTACAGTAGAGTAGAGTACAGTAGAGTGTATTTTAGAAAACAAATAGACTAATGTGATTTAAATAAGGAACAAATAAAAATATTTTTAAAAAGCTTCCCTTTTGTATAAGAAAGCAAATGTTTTCCCAGCAAATGCTAGAATAATGTGGAAGTCCAACTGTTAACTAGAATAGAGAGGAGGCAAACTCCACAGAGTAGGCTTTAGCCATCTACTTACCTACTACTTACCAACAAGGCATTGTCATTTCTCAGTTTCCTTTCCTTCATTGCTAATCTAATAATTTTCATGTAGCTCAGCTTGGAGTTATAAGCATCAAATGAGGCAGTATATCAATTTTATACAAAGGAAATTGCTGTACAAAAGGAAATAAATGGGTGCTCGTTTTTGTTCTTCTGCGTAAAACTAGTGGAGAAAAATAAAATCCAGTTCAGTTTAAGAATCTACTATGACCTATAATCCCAGCACTTGGAAGGCTGAGGCAGGATGATTGTCCCGAGTTCAAGGCTTGATCCTGACTCAAAACACAAAGACACACAGAAATCTCGTCTGAATCAGTGATCCTTTTTGTGCACAGTGACCCTTGTTAAGCTGTCTATGTTCTAAATCAGTATAACTTTGACTCTGACTCCCATGGTATTGTAAACCCAGGCATCAAACTAAGTGACAAAAGCCCATGCTAAGCTAGCTAATATAGATTGGTTTCCTATAAAACAACTCATAATTCATATTGCAAAGCAGGTGACTTGGAATCACAGGTTTGTGCCACCATGTCCAGCTTTATGTTATATTTTTATAGCTGTAGAAAACATGATTGATTTTGTGTTTATCTTTTTCCTTTAAAAAAAAATCTGCCCAGGATTTAGCTATGACAAATTGTGCCACTATAAACTTGGATGGACATATATCACTGTGGTATGAGGTTTTCAGTTCTTCTGGGAAAATAGCCAGGAGGAGAATAGCTGGATTGAATGGGATCTTGAGTCCTAACTTTGTATTGTCTCCTTAGTGTGAGAATCTGAAAGAGAAAAATGAAATCTGAAGGGTACAATAGATACTTGGAAAAGGGAATGAACTTATTCAAAAGGAAAGAGTTACTGTGTGGAGGAGGACAGGAGAGGGAGTAGGGGAAAAAGATTTGTCTGTATGTAAGCAGCATGGTTTGGATAACTGTACTACTGTACATTTCTGCTGGTCTATGGAAAGGAGCAGTTAATGGTTTAATTGGTTTCATCTCCTTTTTAAAATTGTTTGTACTTTTTCTCTTCTTATTTCCTTATACATTTCTTTCTTTTTTTTTCTTCTTCCAGTTTTACATGCACAGATCTGGTAATATGAATGACTGGTTGGGAGGCAACACTATGTATTACAAGTACTGTGAAATTCATATTACTTTAAGTGAAATTCTGTATCACTTGTATATTAGTTTTATTTTTCAGTTGTAATTTTTTGTTTTAATTCTAATTTGTACTCTCTTTAAAAATTTTTTAAAATGAAAAATGTGCCCTTTTAAGTAGCTGAAATTGTTAGCTTTCATTTTTTATGATATTTATTCTCTTATTTTTTGTCAGGTACTGTATGTGTCTAGTAGGTCAAACTTATTTATTATGTTATTCCAATCTTTCTGGCTACATTAATATTTACTTGATCTTTCTTTTCTTTCCTTTTTCTTTGCTGTCTTTAAGTTCTAGTGCTGAGCTGTATTATAGCCCTTTTTATTTTATGTTGCGACAGTTGTGCTGAATTGCGCACATAGGACTGTAACTTGCTGTCTTTCTGCCTCTGCAAACCCAGTAGCTGAGATAATAGGCAAGCACCACCAGGCCTGACTGTCACATTCTTTAATAAAGATTTTTCCCTTTAAGTTGATTTTATTAGCACAACTATCTCAGTTTTTCTAATGATTAATATTTGCTAGATGTCATCCTTTGACTTTTTAAGAAAATTATTTAGATAAAATCCACGTAAGATTTTTAGTTAAGTGTATTTGTTTAATTTCTAAGCCACTATCTATTTTCTCTTTTTAGTGTTACCTTAATTGTTCTTATATTTTTGATGTATTTTTTTGATATATTGTATAGCATATAGGTAGATTTTATTTTTTAAGTCTGTTCTGAAAGTAACTTTTTTGCAAGCTTAATTTAGTTATGTTGTGGCTGACCCTTTTAATATTATTTCTATTATATCACTTTATAGGATTTGTTGTTTTCTACTTTTTCCATATCCCACTCTCCCCCATCCCTTGGTACATACACCCTCTTTGCTGCATGTTTTTAGAACTGACTGAGGTTTTATTCAAATTCTGTCTTGGTCATTAGTCAGATTTGGAGATTCTTATATTACTATTTTTTAATGATTCCTGCTAAAAATTTAATGTATACATCTTAAAATATATAGTTTTCACTTTTTCCTAATATTCCAGAGACCTTAAACAATTACTTGTTTCATCTTATTTTTCTTTCATTTTAGCAGTTTCTAATTAAAAGTTGCACATAGGAGAATTTTATGCCTGTATCTTCTCAGTTGTTTCTTTCTTGTATTTATCTGCCCATTTCCTTTCCTACTTGGTGAGACTTGCCTTCAGTTCCAGAGTCTTTTTTCGGTCTTTGTCTAGCTTTAGCCTGGTGATAACCACCCTGTGCCATTTGCCTTTTCCCACTGCACCTGTTCAATGTAGATGGCGTACTTCTTCCCATAAACATGGGCTAGTTTGCCAATCTGCTGCCCTTTATAGTGTCTTCACACAACCTGAACCTCATCATCCTTTTGGATGGGTATAGAGCAAACATTGTTTTTCTGTCTCAGCTCTTTGGAAAGAGAGGAAGACACAATTTTCCTGCAAATGTGGGAAGATACATTGAAATGCCTTTTGCAGTTTTTCCTTTGGTCTGAAGTCACAAAAGGATTGAACTTCATTTTGGCCACTGCAACTCCTATTTGTTTCATCTTGTATTTTACTTTTATCTCATTTTTATACTCCAAATTATTTTTACTTTTTTTTTTGGTAGCAAGATTGTTTTATATAGTCACTATTTAAAGTTACCCATATGCTTAGCAGTTTCTTTTCCTAATTCTTTATTTGCCTCACATGATCCTTTTAGAAATCACTTTCCTTTTCCCAGAAATATATGCTTTAGAAAGTCCTTTGGAAAATTCTGTTTTGTTTTTTCATTTCATTCTAGGATATTAAGTTAAGATGGGTAACTATTTCTCTTTGCACTTTAAAAATATTATTTATTTGTTTTCTGATGAAAAAAATCTCCTCTGAGCTTACTATCTTTTCTTTTAGTTCTCTGTGGTTACTCTCATGATTGCTTTTTTTTTTTTTTTCCTGTTGGTATTCTGCAGCTATGGACTTCTTTATCTCAGTCTTGCTTTGGGTACGGCTCTGCTTCCTAAATATCAAGATCCATATCTTCCCTGAGGTTCTGAAAATTCTCTGACATTGTATCCTTCATGATTGCCTTTTTTCCCACTCTCCAATTTATCTTTCTGGAATTCAATCATGTGGAATTTCTGCTCTCTATTCTAGCTCAGTGATGCTTTTGTTAGTTGTGAATTGTGTTTAATCTGTTCTTTAATGGGTCCATCTTGTCGTAAATTTAAAGTTTTGTTTGTTTCTTTTTCAAATCAGTTTACTAAGGTGTTTAATCTTGTTCCTGCCTCATGGTTTTAATTTTCTTAGTTGTTTAATGCATACTTACTTTATATTCTGATCCAACAATTCCATTATCCAAGTTGTTATAGAACTAATGCAGCTCTTTGTTTCTATGCTCATGCTTTGTGATTTGTTTTCTGAAGTACTTGTTAATTATTATTGTGAACTCATACTCAGTCACTGATTGTAATGTTTAGGTGGCCTGAGGGATCTGAAATATGATCTTCAGTGAAAATTTATATTTGCTTCTGTTACTTGTCCCCAGTGATACTAAATTTGAAACACTTTAATGTATCAGCTTGGGTTTTCTAGACATATACATAATGATTTTGGATTTTCATAGACTTTTCACACTTTTGATGAAACTTCATTGTGTTATTTGCCAACATGTCTTTTCTCTAGCCCACGCTTCGCCAAAAATATATCCTCCATGAATGTAAATCTACTCAACAAATCTTAATATCAACTCCTATTTGTTGTTATTTTATTTTGTGGGAGGAGATTGAGATAGGGTCTCTTTTAGATCAGGATGGTCTTGGACTCACTGTGTATCCCAGGCTGGCCTCAAATTTGAGGCAGTCCTCTTGCCTCATCCTCCTGAATGCTGGGATTACAGATATGTGCCACCACACCTAACTAATCAAATTCAATTATTTGTCTTTGACTTTTCCTTAATTTCTAATGATGTTTGAATTGATATTTATTATAGTTTATTCTACATTTTTATGTCTTTATAGGTTTCATAAATAATCTATTTAGTAATATTGTCAGAGGCAAGTATCTAGATGTCTTCTTGTGTTCTGGTAAGTGTGTGTGCATGTGTGTGAATGTGGTCATGACACTGAATCTGGAAAGTATATAAGCAGAAAGAGTTGGGTGCGTTGGCACACTCCCATAATCCCAGCTACTCAGGAGGCTGAGGCAAGAGAACTACAAATCAGAGACAAGCGTGTGCAATTGAGCGAGACCCTATCTCAAGATTTAAAATAACTTTTTAAAGGAATAGGGTATGGCTCAAGGCTAGAGCACTTGCCTAGCAAGTACAAGCCTCTGGATTTAATCCCAAATAACTACAAAAAAGAAAAACAAAAACAAAAACAGTATTTTTAGGCTTTGTGAACATACTTCATCATTTGTATACCTGCCAATCATTTATGTTCATCTTATAATATACTAATAATTTTCAAATAATTACAAATGTACAACTTATGCCTTATTTGATTTGTATATAAAATTAAATGACAGGCCTCTGGCATCAGACTACTTGGCTTCAAATCTGCTTCCCCTTTGACTGTGGGTATAATGGGTATAATCAAATTAGCTAACTTCTCTATGCCTGAATTTTCTTTTTCAGTGCAAAATATTTTGGCATTTTTTTTTGGCTTCTCTTTATTTTATCAATGAGACAGTTTCAAAGCTGATTAATAGGACAGTTTCAATAATTAATATATTGTACATTGTTATCTTCTTAGTGGTTATCCATAGTACAAGAAGCAGATAGGATATCCTGTCCAAACACTATTAGTACAAATCTTCTCATTTTATTAAGCAAAAGTAGCTATATTTATCCTAACTATTCTGTATATACAAATACAAAATGTTCCTTCCTTTGTATCCCCTTTTTTGTTTAGTCCTGTCAGAGGAGGGTATTCCATTGGCATCTAAATACTATAGGTGCGTAATATGCCTAAATTTTCTTACAAAGTGTGGTTAATAAGAATACTTACTTGGGGGCTGGGGAGATAGCTCAGTAGAATAAGTGCTTGCCTGGCAAGTGCAAAGCCCTGAGTTCAATCTCCAGTTCTGAAAAAAACAAAACAAAACAAAAAACAGTACTTACGTAATATACATGGTTGTGATCTGTAACAATGAGGGTCTTCTGTGTATATATTATTTAATAAATATTAGCAGTTTTCATTTTTTTAAAATTTTTTCTTGTCCAGTTTTCATAACTGTTAATAATGAATAATAATAAAAAAAAAAGGCTTGCAAAGTAGCTCAGTGGATTAAAGTGCCTGCTTAGGCAGACACAAGGGCTTGGAGTTCCATCTCTGGGTCTGCTGTGCTGGTTTCACCCCCAGGGCACACTGAGATCATGATTGAGACTGGGCATGGTGGTGTGCACCTGTAATCCCAGCACTTGGGAGGTTGTACACAGGAGGATCATTGAGTCCATTCTACGCAATGAGACCCTGTACATCCTGTACCCCATCCTAAATTCACACAAAAAAGATAAATATATGTATGTATGTGTACAAACACACACACACACACACACACACACACACACACATATATATGAAATTATCTTTGTATTTAAATTGACTCGAGTTTATACTAAAATTAAGAGAAGAGCTCCAATAAATGTTAACATCAGTCTTTATTAAAACAGTACCAACATTGTTTAAAATTTTAAACAATACAAAAAGGCTTATAAAATTAAGCTGTTCCCTGTGCTAGCTATGCTGCTTCCTATACCCATAACCATATTTCTGAGTAATCCATGTATGCTACTATCTGTTGCCACTATGGACTTTCAGTTATGGGTGATAGAGATTTATTTCTCTTGTCCTAATTTCTGCTGTGCTTTCCCTCCCCTAGTACTTCCAATATAATTATGTCACAACTCTTGGTTTAATCAACATTCAGTCTTTACATTAGTACACCACTAAACATTTCTTTTTTAATCTTTTCCCTGTCTTGCTTAATGATTACTTCTTTTAAAAATTCCTTTTCTGTTGTGATTACGTTTTTTGTATCTTTTGATTACTCTCACAGATTCTAGCATCTCTCAGTGTAATTTTCCTGCAAGGATAATTGCATCATCAACATTGTCATCTTACACTTGATCTTAGTTAGCCAAAAGGCTTCTTCCTCTCTCCTGTATCCTGGGAGAGACCTCTGTCCTCTATGTCTGTTACATGGTTCCTCTGAAGTCCTGTTACACAGCTCTCACAGTAGTCTTCCCTTTGTAGTTACCCTTAATATTCTTCTTGCCCTTTTTTAAGGCTGTAATCAATGTTGACCTTTATTTCTTCTCTTATTGGCATACATCTTCCACTAGATTCATCAGATTTAAGACATGCTACAGCAGCAGAAAAACTTGACTATGGCAAGGACTATCTTTGGAGTCCAATATTTACTATGTATCTGTTGCATAATGTTCTAGGATTGCCTCCTCTCTCCTGTGTTCTTTTGTTCCTCAATTTGCTCTTTCACTTGAATAAAGAATATATTTGGGGGTGATGGTGGAATATATTCTCTCCTAGCTTCCTAAGGAAAGTTGCATAAGTAAGGTTTCTGGATTTGCGTCCTCAGTATGTGTGTGCTGATGTTCATGTTTGTGTTGTCCTGGCTTGCTGCTTAGGCTGTGATATAGATTTATAAATTGGAAATACTCTTCTTTCAGCATTGTGAAGGCATTCACAATGGGCCCCTTCCCTGTTTAATTGCTGATGAGGTATCTGAAGCCTTTTGATGTCCTATCATTTATGTTATCACCTGCATTATTCATCCATTGTGTTGGAGATTTACATTATGCCCTTTTGATCTGGAAATTAAGGTCCTTGGTTCTAGAGAATATTCTGGAATTATTTCGTTTATTATTTCTTCTCTGTTTTTTCTTTTCAGAGCTCCTATTACTTACATGTTGGGTTTCTAATATTGAACTTTCTCATCTTTTCTGCACTGTTTTTCATTTTTTAATCTCTTTGTTCTATTTTCTGAGGGAGTCTCTTATCTTCCAATTTTCCTTAGCTTCTTTTCCTCTTTCTTTTTTTTTTTTTTTTTTTTTTTTACCAGCCAGGCTGGCCTTGAACTCCTAGTGATCATCCTGCCTCAGCCTCCTGAGTGCTGGGATTACAGGCATGTACCACTATGCCCTACTCTTCCTTGGCTTAGCTTAATTTAGCTTTCTTTCTTTCTTTCTTTCTTTCTTTCTTTCTTTCTTTCTTTAATTTTTTTTAAATGAGACAGGATCTTACTATGTAGTTCAGTCTGGCCTTGAACTCACTTTGTAGCCCAGGATGGCCTTGAATTTGCAGCAATACCCTGGCCTCAGCCTCCTAAGTGCTGGAATTTCAGGAGTGTACCACTACATCTGGGTTCTTCCTTAGATTTTTGTTTTGTTTTGTTTTTTATTTTCAGACAAGATCTCACTAAGTTTCTCAGTTGCCCAGGAAGGCTTACATTTAAGGTACCACTGCTTCAGCTTCTGGAATGTTGAAGTTATAGGTTTGCCTACCATACTTAGTCCCTGGCCCTCTTTTGTTGCCTCTCCAGACAGATTAAACTTTAAGGTTTCTGCCGCAATGGAAAAGGAGCAGTTGCCTGTGCATAGAGTTGGAAAGGGAATCTGGAGCTTTAGCCATTTCTCAAACATCTCTTACTGAATTCTTATTTTAGCCACCTCTTCTTTACCCCCCAGTTCTAGATGTAACTAGTGCTGCCATTTCTCAGGCTTTTGAGCCTCAGTGGGATCAATCAGACTTGACTCCATTTTTTTCTCCTCCCAGCTTATGATTCACCTTTCTTTGATCTGAATCAATTATCATTTGCCCATCCACTTTCCTGTTTCACAAATGTCTTATCTCTCCTGTTTCTCCCATCGTCTGTGTTTTTTAGAAAAAAAAAAATGTCTTTACTAAAGTAGATGTTAGTGTTCCTTCTTTTATCTTACCTTTGAAGTCTCAGTTTTTTTTTAAAATGGCAGGCAGTTCTTTATGGTTTTTGTAAAAAAAATATTTATTTATTTATTTATTTTTACAAAATCTCAAAACAAGATTTTAGGAGAGTAACAGTGGTTAGTACATTGTATATTGTTACTGCCAAAGTAGTTTCTCATATTACAAGATATAGGCAAGAAATAATAAATAAACAACATAGGTACAAACCTCTATTTTTTTTAAAGTCAACAGAAAATGGAAATATACTTTTTAAAGTTTCTAATAC
>NW_004524821.1:2929675-2958390 GCF_000260255.1 Octodon degus | reverse complement strand
TCTAGCCTCTTTGCAGGGAGTTCTGCTGAATGGTTCCCTGATGTGCCTGCAGCCTGAATTGAATGAGGATCCAGCGGGCCCCAGGTCGTCTCACTCACTCTCTGGGCCTGTGCTCTGGGTCCTTATGTTTTTTAAAAATCATTTATTTATGTAGTCATTGATTGATGTATTTGGTACAAGGTCTTGCTACACAGCTACACAGATCAGACTCAGAGTGATACTCCTGTTGCAGCCTCACCAGGGCTGTGATCAGAGGAGTGTGCCACCGTTCATGGTCTTGGTGGCTGGCACAATGTGCCTGAGGTAGGTTCTGGAGCCCTCACGGCATGTGGTACCAGGGATTGCACCTGATCCTTGCACTTGACAGACAGGCATTTAAATCACCAAATTATTTCCCAAATCCTTCCTCATGTATTTTTGAGTCATGATTAAAATAAGATACTTACATGTAATTTGGAAAACAAATATCTAATAATTTTACATTATTGTAGTTCAAATGCATAGAAATAACTGTTAACACTTAGTTACACTTTCTGTTAGTTTTTTCTGCTTTCTTCACCCACTAAACCATTTCCTGTGTGAGGACATAGTCTTTGAAAACACATCTAAAAAATGTATAAGGTATGATTTAAAAATACAGTGAATGTTTAATTTTCAAAAATGTATCACAGTAAAAGACACATGGCCATTAAGATCTCTCAAAATATTCTCTTGTCCTTCAAACACACTTATTGCATCATTCTTACCACATTCTGAAATAGTTTTGGAATTCTTCTTTCATGAGTGTCCTTGCTGTACTGTCATGGCTCTTGGTATCCTCAACTGGTTCAAAACATTTACCTTTTGTGGCCATTGTTGACTTTGGGGAAGAGCCAGAAATCACACAGGGCCAAATCCAGTGAATAAGGTAGATAAGGACACACTGCAATGTTTTTATGAGCCTGTTTTTCTGTTGGATAGCCTGAAGCCATAATCTTCACTGTATTTTTAATTACATCTTGTAAAAACACTAATGAAAGAGGATTTCAAAAATGCTTTGGAAAGTGGAAATACAGTGAATAAATGTGTTTGAAGTAAGGGGAGAATTTTGAGGAAGATTAATGACAATATCTTTTACTGTAATTATTTTAAATTAAGTAAGAATTTAATGTAATTTTGATCACTCTTATGTAATTTCTTGATTGCATATGTCATGAGCAAGTCCCCATGTCAGAATATAGCCCTTAAAAACAAAATTTCTAATGGCTTTATAATATGGTCTTCATATGATTTTATCTATTATCTTATTGATAAAAATTTACATTTTCTTTTCTGAATCTAAATTACTCTAGACCAGTGGTGGCAAACCTTTTAGAGCTTTCAGTAATAACAAACAGCCCACTGTAGCACATGTGCTTATAATCTTAGCAAAGTCAGGGAACATGTGCCTTGTTGGTGATTGCGTCTTCAGTGCTTAACCCATGTCTCACATGGAATGGTGTTTTAGGGAATGTTTTGTTACACACAAAAGTCTATAGTGGGATATTACTACACTAGAAGGTACAAACGTTTTGCAGGTTGTTGATTTTTTTTTCTTTTTATTGTTTTATTCAGAATAAGAAACAAGGATGTAAAAATGAGGAGGTGCTTGCTGTACTGGGCCATGAACTGGGGCACTGGAAGTTGGGACACACAGTCAAAAATATCATTATTAGCCAGGTAAGTTTGAAGTGATGATTTATTTTTATAACACAGTCACCAATTTAGAAGTATGGCAGGTATAAGAGGTCATATACTAGAGAGATATATGACAGACTTGAGCCCAGAAGGCATAGCACACGCCTGTAATTCTAGCTCTTCAAGAAGCTGAGGCAAAAGATAATAACTTTAAGCTCAGGCTGGGTAATTTAATAAGACCCTGTCTCAATTTTTTGTCAGGGAGGGGGATCCCAGAAATCAAACTCAAGACCTTGCACTTGCCAGGCAGTCACTTGTGCCACTGAGCTATATTCTGGCTCCTGTTTTTGGAGACAGGGTGTCACTTTATAGCTCAGGTTGGCCTTGAACTCACTATGTAGCTGTCTTAGTTACTTTTTACTCGTTGCTGGGACAAATACCCGACACTCAAAATGAAGGAAGGAAAGGTTTATTTAGCTCACAGTTATTGGAGGTTTCAGTCCATATTCCGCTGGCTCCAAGGCAAATGACAGCAGTTCATTGAGAGAAAACAATGAAGAGCAGAGGAGGAGCAGCAGCTTCGGCATCCATCAAGCCTCTCTCTTCCTTCTGCGCTGACTGCGAAGGCCAGCGCTCCACAGTGAAGATCGGAGCTCCTCCAAAGTGGTGCGGCTGCCAAGATCAAGCTCCTCCAAAGACTCGGATTTCTCCACCGAAACGGGCAGGATGGCAGGAACCAGGCAGGGCGGCTTCCTGGCTTTCTCAGTTCCTGGGCCCTGCCCACCTGCAGGGCTAGGCCCCCATGCTGCGATCTGCTGGAGCTGATTCAGCCAAGGTGATGCAATGTATCAACTAACACAGTAGCCCAGGCTGGCTTGGAACTGGTTGTGCTCCTCTTACTTCAACCTCCTGAGTGCTGGTACTATATGCAAGTGCCACCACACCCAGCTTCAAAATTTTTCCAAAAGTCTGGGGATATAATTTAGTGTGAACACTCTGGGTCTGATCCTTAGTACCACAAAAACATAAATAAAAATAAAAAGGGTTGAGAATGTAGCTCAGTCATAGGACACCCCAGGTTCAATCCCAGGTACCACAAAAAAAGAAACTTTAATAGCCAGGCTTCCTATGGAGACTTCCATTGAGGCTCCCTGCCTCAATTTCCTCTGTGTCCTCAGGCAAGTTCGTTAACTTCTCTTAGCCATTTCTTCTTTCATTGACTGATGATACCTCATAGAACTAAAAATTAAATAACTGCTGGAGGCCTACCTAAACTGAAGTGACTGTTATATAAATGTTTATTGTTATCACCATCATAGTCACCACATTCAGAGTTGTTCAGATGTAAAAGCTGTTACTATCAAAAGGAACAAACATACATAAATTCATATTAAAATGCCTCCTCTCATGCTGGGTATAAAATGCAGGGCCTTGGAAATGCGGGCAAGCACTATACCACTGAGCTACGTTAACATGCTTTTAAAAAATGTTTGATCATTTAAAAGTAATTTCTCTGAAAGCTGTGGGAAATATAAAGAAGAAATTAATTCCAATAACATTCCTTCTCTGGATATTAATACATCAGAATGAGCAGATTTCCACACAGTGGATGAAGCAGCACTAAATTCTATGGATTGCTTCTGAGCATATGGAGCCTTCTATGAGTCTTAGGTGGGAATTGGCCTGCCATCCTGGTGGGCTGGTCTCTATAAACTGATACCTTGTCAGGACTAGGGTCAGTTGCATCTCCTGATAGATTGGAACCATCAGGAGCCAGTGGGGAGAAGTCTATTGTTCACTAATACACTAAACCCTTCTCTTAGCCATTGTTCATGAGTCCCTTGACCAAATTCTGAAGTGTCTGGAAAAGAGGCTAGCTGACTAGCACAGAGCAATCATCTGCAGCTGATCATCAAGAGCCTCCTCTCCTCATGGGACTCTAGTGAATAGCACATCAAGCCAGAGGATTAGCATCCTCTGGACTGATTCTGGAAGCTTCCCACGTATCTTTTCCCTAAATCTCCCAATGGCAGTCCTGTAGTTCTATTGTGGGAAAAATCCAGGACCAAAAGGAAACTGCTCTGCTCTGAGGAGTTTGGAAGGCAGGTGTTTAGCAAACTGATGGGAACCAGTTCCAAGTCATCAGCCCAAAGTCTCTTTTGAGTTCAGTTTAAATACAATTTGCAAGCAGGAAGTACAAAGCTGATAGCTGATTATTATATGATTGGTTATGTGGATTACAAGTCATATGTTGCTAGACAAATTTGTTTTAAGCAGGTTTACTTCAAAGGAAATGTTTATCATTACATAAGAGTAATTTTGTGAGGAAGGAGGTTAGAGCAGAGCAGGTAGAGTTGAATGCATCCTTGACTGAGCCAGTCTGTTCTGGGCATAAAGCATAATAAAGTCCTTGAAGTAAGCTGAAATAAAAAATATATACATGTTTTAAGTAGAAAAACACAGATATTATAGCTGAATGTGGTCAGGTTGACCCTAGCCAGCTATTTGAAAGAAGCAGCTGGATACAGTCAAGGCTGAATTTTGCAGTCTAACTATGTGGCAAGCAACATGAGCATTTCCTGTCTCAACATAGCACAGGCTACTGATTGATTTTTAATTTTTACTATAAGATTGTATAAATTTTCTATCACAGTTCAGTGGTGGTGAACCTGTGGCATGCATGCCACTGACAGCTGTTTGTTATCATTGAAAGCTCTAGAAGGTTTGCTATCCCCGCTCTGGTTCATTCTTTAGCCCTCATTCATCTAAACATTGGTAGCCTGCTGCCAGTACATCATTGTATGTCCTCCACTGAGCACACAGTGAGACAGTCTACTTCAAGTTGCCCTGGCTGAGAGTGCTTCCCTTTGCACTGCCTTCCAAGATGGCATATTGTATTGTCATGTATATCACAGGCTGCAGTGTTTTACTCTTCCTCAGTTGAATGACTGTAGGGGACTCCTCATGAAGAAAGACTGATTGAGAGGCAGAACAGCGTCAGGAATCAGCACACTAGAGAAGAAACACCTGCTTGTTAGTGTCCTTCTGTCTTCTGGTTTGCTTCATTTGCACACCTTTGCATACACAGCCACCTGATGGTGGATGCCCTGGGCATACCAGTTTCTGGCCATGTGGCTCCATAACATCTAACTCAGGAGGAGCAGCTCAGATGTCCCATACATGGCCAGGAATTCATTCTAAATCTAGGAGGGCCCAGTAGCAACCCAAATGTTATTTTCAAAAGGACAATAGTTACTTGACAAAAATGGACAAACTAAACTATGCACCTGGACATCTTCATTGCGAGTTTTCTGTTGGGGCAAATGTGAACTCACTGTATGATTAGGGCTAAGTCACAGGGCCTGGGCTCTGGTGTTAATCAGCAGCATTTGGATTAACCTGGTAAGTAGTTCAGAGCAGCACAATTAATTATAGTATGTATGGCCTCCATGTTTCTAAGAGAAAAAAATGATATTTGTTTTCCATGTTTACTTGAACAAGTTTATTGTTTGGTACAGGCTTTTGGGGTTCCTCTCTTTTCTTGTGTATTGGTAAAGATGGATCCTTTTTTTTCTTTGATCTTCCTAACTGTTCTGTATAGTTTCTAAAGTCCTAAGGAGGACTCAAGGGAAACCTGTTGCTTTGGAGCTTCATGTTATGGTTGGTTTGGAGGATTTGTGTCTGATTGTGAACTTCTAAAACAAATGCAGAATCGTTCTAGCTCCTTCACTTTGGAGAGAAAATATCCCATTTCTATTGATTACATCAGACTCTCAATTGTAAGAGACCAGCTCAAGCCTTCCTTTGTAGAAAACATTTAACATTAACATTTATGCATTTGGGAAATGTTTATTTTCCCTTTGAAATTAAAAGTAACTACCTAAGTAACTTTTGCTGTGTTCACATTATCTCACTTAAAATTCCATCATGATTCCCTGTTATGCTTTTGTGGTGCTGCTTATCCCCCAGTGCTCAGCAATAACTTAAAATTTCATGTTGTTTTCTAGACAAATTCTTTCCTGTGTTTTTTCTTATTTGCTGTATTAATTGGTCGAAAGGAGCTTTTTGCTGCATTTGGTTTTTATGATAGCCAGCCTACTCTAATTGGACTACTGATCATCTTCCAGTTTATTTTTTCACCTTACAATGAGGTAATGTATACTTTAAAATTTCTCTCACATAACACTTTCCCTTTTGTACTTCTAAGTCCTTTAGGATACTATAAAAAGAAGTTAACAAAACTGTACAGCCTTAACAGATAGTTGAAATTGTCTTTTAGTCCCCTGATCAGCCATTATGAAAAGGTAACAGAAAAATCCAAGCACAAATAAATACATGCATACAAGCATTTATGTGGAGTGGGAGTAGAGAATTAGACTTAGGCAGTGAAAACCTTGATATTACATGTGCCTCAGAGATTTAGTAAATGAAGACCAACATTGGGAGGCCACATCCTGGGGTCCCTAGGCCATGTGTTCACTGTGCTTGGGCAGAATCTTCTGTGTGAGGAAACAAAGCCAATGATAATTGAGTGTATGTATGGCCATACTAAGAAAGGCTATATAATTGTATGGATTTATGACCAGCTGCCTAAAATAACACAAATATCCCATCTTTATGTAGGTATATTTTGAGCTCAACTACTAAATATAAGTGCAGGGGAGAAAACTCAAATACTAAGTATAAGGAAAGGGAGGGAAAAACCTCTGAACAATCCTAATATAGGCCACTGAAGATAATCACTAGCAGCACTCCCATCTTTATGTAGGGAAGACTGTCCTGTTCAGTTGGAGGTCAGCAGCTACTATGCAGTGAACTTGATTATCTGATTTGTGATCCAGTGTAAAACAGGTTAAAAAAGAAAACTGGCTGGATACCTGTAACCCAGAACTCAGGAACATGAAGCAAGAGGATTTCTGAGAGTTCAAGGCTAGCCTGGGTTACATAGTGAGTTCAGAGCCAGCCTGGACCACCTACTGAGACCCTGTCTCAAAAAAAAAAAAAGAAAGAAAGAAAGAAAAAAAAAAGAAGAAAATTGAACAGACTTTAATGGTAAATCATACAATAGCAATGATTATCAGCTCAACAACAGATGAAGAAGTAAAAAACATTTAAGTGAATCAAGTATGGGACTATATGCTTACTGGTATAATCCTAGTGCTCAGGAAGCTGAGACAGTAAGATCAAGAGCTTGAGGCTAGATTGAACCAAGTTGTATGGCCCTGTCTCAAAAAAACAAAACAATAACAACAAAAAACCATAAATAACAAAAGCCTGGAATTTCAGCTACTCAGGAGGCTGAGACAGAAGGATTACAAGTTCAATATAATTTATCAGAACCTTACCTCAAAATAAAAAAGGGCTACAGAAGTTAACTGCCTCTCACTGATCTTCCCAGCTACATAGGATCACAAACATGTACCATCATGCCCACCTCAGTTCATAATTCTGCTCCAAAAAGTATGTCAACATTTGATGGGAAATTTTAAGCAAAATTCAGTAGTAGTTAAGGAATTCCCAGACTTTATTTGAAGCTCTGCTACTGACACATTAACAACTGCTTTTTTGAACCTTTATAAACTTTTTTGTATTAAAATATTTTAATACTTGTATACTTCAGTTTACAAACAAGTTTCTCCCCTCAATTAAATTATATTGAACTTGTAATCCTTTTGTCTCAGCCTCCTGAGTAGCTGTAATTCCAGGCATATACTATATATTTCTCCTTTCTACTCCCTCCTTTTTTCTTCTTTCCTCCCTTCTTCCCTTCTCCTCTCCTTCCTACCCTTTTATCCTCCCTCCTTCTTGTCTTTCTCATACTAGATATAGAAACCAGGGCTTTTGCGCCAAGATACTGCCAACCCCTTTTATAATTTTTTAAACTTTTGAGATAGAGTCTCAATAAATCACTAAATAGTCTTAGCTGAGCCTGAGCCAATGATCTTCCTGTTCAGCCTCCCAGAGTGCTGGGTTACAGAAATGGGCCACCATACTTGGCAGGAGTTATATTTTCAGATGGAAATTTCCATGTAATAAAAGTCCTCATAAGTTGTATATTTATTCTGATGATACTACCATGGGTCAGAATACTTACAGAAAATTGAGTTTTGAGATTATCTGGAGCTGTGGCAGTTTTTTAGGATAATCTTGGTGAAGACTGTCAGTATTCTTTATTCTTTATTTTTTCTTTCTTTCTTTCTTTCTTTCTTTCTTTCTTTCTTTCTTTCTTTCTTTCTTTCTTTTTTTTTTTTTTGTGGTACCAGGGAGTGAATTTAGGACCTTGTGCTTGCCAGGCAGGTGTTTATGCTGCTGAGCTATATCACAGGCCCTGTCAGTATTGTTTAAAGGGTAGGTGATCAAGAACTCAGAGCCTCGTACCTGATGGGCAAGCACTTTGCCACTGAGCCTGCGTTCCCAGCCCAAAGTCTGTATACAAATTCCTGTGACTACAGTCTGACTGTAGAAGGCCCTGTGCATTGGCTTTGGCCTCCCAAAGGGCAGCATCAAACCTATCTGTGTGGCTTCTTGAAAGTTGTCTGATGTCTTGAGCTTCACCTTCCTCAACCTTAGAACAGAAATAGCTTGCTGGAGAACACATAAAATGCTTGCCTCAGTGCTTGGCACATGGCAGATTCTGAAAAACTACAAGTAGTAGTAGTAGTAGTAGTAGTAGTAGTAGTCGTAGTAGTAGTACTGTTTTAAAGACAAACAGGGTCTCACAATGTAGCTCAGCCTGGCCTTGAACTCACTATGTATGCCAGATTGTCCTCAGACTCACAGGGATCCTCCTGCCTCAGCTTCCTGAGTGCTGGGATTACAGGTGTACACAACCACACCCAGCTAAAAAAGCAGCAGTTTCTTTTAGTAAGGATGATATTCATGTGCATATATACCTATTTCTGGTTTGTTTTCATGTAGAAAAAGTCTCAGTTATTTATAATAATCATGCCACCCTGGGCCCCTTCATTCACTTGCCTTTCTTATATGCTGAGCAGTCAGCTTTGGAACCTTCAGTGACAATAGAGAGCTACCAGAGCAGGGCAGCTAAAACTCTCTTCCTTTCCTTTTCCAGGTTCTTTCTTTTTGCCTCACAGTCCTAAGCCGCAGATTTGAGTTCCAAGCTGATGCATTTGCCAGGAAACTCGGGAAGGCCAAAGACTTATATTCTGCTTTGATCAAACTAAACAAAGATAATTTGGGATTCCCTGTTTCTGACTGGTTGTTTTCAATGTGGCATTATTCTCATCCTCCGCTACTAGAGAGACTTCAGGCACTGAAAAATACAAAACAAGACTAAGATGCCTAGAGTTTGTGACTGAAGACATTTCTGATTATTTCTGTCTTGGCAGCATGTTCCTGCTCTTGATGTTTTTAAACTTTTGTTTTCCTTTTAAGAGAGAAATAATTAGGTACAGAAAAGCCCATGTGTAAATACATTTAATATCTCATTTCAAAAATGATTTTAATAATTTCTTAAAACACTGGATAAATTTTTGAAGCTTAATGTTTTTAAAGGTATAGTTTGACCTCTCGTTTTCCATCAGTTTGTTATTTTAAAAAATGCAGAACTTGTTTTATGTATTCATGCATGTGGGTCTGCTTGTAAGGGCTGTGTGGGGTGCACATGGAGAGGGGGCACCTCCACCTCCGCTGATCCTTTCTGCAAAACAGAAACAGTCCTGAATCCTGATACTTGTGGCTAAGTTGAAATTTGTTTTTACCTTCATACTGTTGTGATTTACCCTGGCCAATCAGTGTTTTCAATAAGAGAGATAATGGTTGGTAAGGGTGGTGTTACTTAAATGATAGTTGTTAGAAACATGCTCTGCTGTTTTCCAGATTTCAGATCTCCTCTTTCTCTTGCTGCCCACTGATCAGGAATTTCTAATAGTGATTTGAAATTAGAAATTACATGTTGCATGTTTTAAATCAATGTCTTTTTTTTTTAATGCCTGTTTTTGCTTTTGTTTCTACCTGGTACCTATGGTCCCATTTGGGTACATTAGGGTTTTTTTTTCATTCATTCTCCTTTTTTTTTTTTTAACTTTTAAAAAAGTTTTGAGTCAAGATCTTACTGTGTAATTCAGGCTGGGCTTGAACTCATTATGCAGCTCACACTGGCCTCGAACTCACATTAATCTTCCTGCCTCTGTGAGTGCTGAGGTTATAGGTGTGCACCACCATGCCCAGTACTCATTCATTCTTTTGTTCAATAAATAGTGTATTCTTTCATTTAGCAGAAATTGCCATATTAAATAGGTTTTATAATGTTAAAAGTGGCAGAATATTGAAGAAAAGATTACATTTTAAGAGACATATGGACAAATACTGATTCTCTTTGATTACAGGAAAAATATAGTTTTCTGTGTCTTTCAAGGAGAAGAGTTGGTTTTTATTTTTGTAATTTGTATCTGTAGTCAGAAGTACTATTAGGGCTGGAGCTGTTTTTAAAATTTAATAATTCTTGATATGTATATAATGTTTACTTTCCAAAAGTTGTCATGAAAGATTCCCAGTTTTAAAAGCTGTATGTTTGACTGCTTCAATTCTGTCCACTTTCTGAATGAGAACTTGCTTTGTGTCTAAGATTCCCCTCTCACTGATACTGTTTACTTTCTGGGCATTTATTCCAAAGTGGGGTTGACTATGTACCTTTGTTATCAGTCTTTTGCTCATCTGACATTTGAGTGATGTCTTCACATGGAAATATAATAAAAATTAAAACTTAGTTTAGTACTGCATTATTTATTTTCCTACAGCTAAAGTGGAGCAGCTCTGCAATTTTTAACAAGTATCTTTTTCTTGTGACTTCAGGCTCTGAGAACTGCCTTTTATTCCTTCTGTGCCTTTAAATGCGAAGTTCAGTTCTGCACAAGTAAAACATTAAAAATTGCCAATATAGACCAGTGTACCTTGTGATTTGTGTGTCATGTATTGCCCAGATGTGTGTTTCTTAGCCTTAGAAGAATGGGGTTGTGGTCTGAGAAGAGTCAAAGGAAGTAGCCCTAATGCTAAATAGCGACAACACTGTCCCCAGGTCTCACACAGAATCCTCTTAATGACTTTTTCTTTCTCTATAGACAATGGTTCTTGCTGATGTTTCCTGAGAAGATTCATTTGAAGTCTTTTCTTCTCCATTTTTGTAATTTTAAATTATCTCCGGCTTGCCTTTTCTGCTCCAGTTGCTTCTGGTCTTCCTGACTTATAAGTATTGTACAATAATTTGCTTGGGGAAGTGTGACCACCATCACCCACAGTGTCTGGATGTCAGGTCTCAGGGAGGATAGGAGAAGACTGATGGCTTCCTGAAATCTTGGCCAGGAAGGAAAACAGGAGATATGGCAACCAAGGAAGCAAAGAGTGGCACCTGGCACCCTAAGACTTGATAGACAAGACCAGGATCAAGTGGGGCAAATCCTTGGGTAAAGAAGTATTACTGGCAAAGTGGATCTCTGATTCCAAAGCAGAGTTTGGGCTGTGACTGTATACTGCCTTTATCTGAGTTGACCCTTGGTGAAGTCTTAAGAGCTGCTCATAAATTCTGCCTCTGTTTGGGTAGCAGCAAAATTCCTGGAATAATTAGAATGACTTTAGTACCAATGATGATGTTCTGAGCTTTCTCTATAGACTCTATATGCTCAATGTTACTGTTTATGCTTTGTGTAGATTTCCCCTTTCTGAGGAAGCCTCTTTCTGCTTGGTCTTTTCCATCAATGTTTTGTATATTTCTGTACATAAATATTTTGTGTAGCTTTTAACAGTTCTGCGAATTGTATCATCACTAGCAGAAAACTTTCTAAATAGCAGCTGAGGGCCTGAAGTTTTGTCCTTAGAAACTATATGAAGAAAATTACTGAGAAGATGTAATCTAAAACTTGTATCCAAATTTATAACAAAAAGCTTTATTGGGGAAAGGGGATTGTGCTGAGCATTAAACCCAGGGCCTCATACTTTCAGGCAGGCACTCTACCACCAGCTTACATCCCCAGCCTAGCCAGAAACTTGATTCAAGACCACAATTGGGTTGAGGATATAGCTTAGTGGTACAGTATTTGCCTAGCATGCACAAGGCCCTGGATTTGATTGCAATACTGCAAAAAAATACACCCACATTAATGTGAGCAAGTAACTTGAAAGCATGTGTGGGTCAGGCCAATTACAGTTTGTTTATAAAACAAAAGTAATCCATTGTGGAGTATTCAAACATGGTCAGATGAATCTTAGGCTCTTCTGTTATTATCTAGGAAGCTTTCCAGAGAGGAAGATTTCCTAAACAGTTTGACTAGACATGAGCCAAGAGTCCTCTTGTGCTCTAAAACCTGAGCAATCAGGCTGCCTATACTGATCAGACAGCTGCCCTACCTTCAGGTCAGAGCTCTCATCCAACTCACTAGATGGTAGTAACAGGCAAGGCACAGCAGAGTTTTGACCAGGAAGCAGAAATACTAGTGTTTGTCTTAAGACCTTCAGGGCTTGGGGGAATAGCTCAGTGGAATAATTGCTTGCCTGCAAGCACAAGGTCCTGAGTTCAATGCCTGGTACCACCAAAAAAACCCAAAAAACAAACACACACACACACACACACACACACCCAACAGTGTCTTAAGGTTTTCAAGAGAGATCACATTCATGTATCTTTTATAATAATACAATACTTGCTATTTTATTATTGGTAATTGTGAACCTCTTACTGTGCTTAGTATGTAAGCTAGATTTTATTTATTTATTTATTTATTTATTTATTTATTTATTTATTTGGTACCAGGGATTTAACTCAGAACTCTGCACTTGCCAGGCAAGCACTTATTCTACTGAGCCATCTCCCTGGGCCCTAGACTTTATCTTAGTTATATATGTAGGAAAAAAGTGTTAATAGGACTCACCTGAGCAGGTGTCCAGGCATCTCAGGAAGAGGAAAGCACAAGTGTAAAGGCCTTGAAATGGGAGCCAGCCTGGTGTTTGAGAAACACCAGAAGACCAGAGAGGACAGGATGCTCTGTGCTACAAGAGAGGAGAGGTAAAGTTGGGAATGAGCAGATTTTGCAGGACAAACTAAGAATTTACTTGGGTATGATGGAAAGCCATGGAAGATTAGGAGCCAAGGACTGGCATGATCTGACTGAGTTTAACAGGCAAATCCTAGGTTCTACATTAGGAGCAAGGAAACTGGTTGGTATGTTCTCCCTGTGCTGGTACTTTTTTCAGCAAAAAGTCATGGTGCTAGGCTGTAGTGGTGGTCAGAGGTGCAGGCTGTGTCCTGAGGAGTGGTGTTGGACTCTGGAAAGGACTGGGCTGTCTTGCTGCAATGTCCTGTGAAGCTTCTCAAAACCCTCTTCCTAAGTGTAAACAAGGGAGTTGATCTCCTCTTTGTTGCACTATATTTTTATTTGTTTAT
Source organism: Octodon degus (assembly GCF_000260255.1). Taxonomy (NCBI): domain Eukaryota; kingdom Metazoa; phylum Chordata; class Mammalia; order Rodentia; family Octodontidae; genus Octodon; species Octodon degus. The sequence continues at coordinate 2,945,339 of NW_004524821.1, read as the reverse complement.
TTTTTGTGTCAAGATTTGGTTTTGGAGGGAGCGGGTCCCTATTCTTGGCAGTGAGAACCACCCAGGTACTCAGACCATATGGAACTCACAGCCACACACAAACGCAATAAAAGTCACTTTCTTCTTTGTGTTATGGTTGTTGGGTCTTTTTCCTTTGAGCATCCTGACTATGTTATATTTATTGAGCATCTGCTGTGTGTCAGACCTCCATGTGCTGGAGAAAGAATAGGAAATGACAGATCACAGTCCTGCCCTGGTAGAGCTCATATTCTAGTGTCTTGCAGGGACAGTGAAAAATGCTGAGGAGAAACAGTCAAGCATGGGAGAGAGTTTGGAATGTCAGAGAAGAAAAGTCAATTTAGAGGAAGACCAGCAGCAAGGAGACTGGCAATGGTAACACTGGGGACATACTCTGAACAATGGGCACAGGCAGCTTGCATGCAACATTTTTGAGGAACAGCACAGGGCTGGCATTGAAGGAGTGGCATGGACCAGGGTCTGAGCAGAGTGAGGCTCAGATAAGTTCAGGGGAGACTTGTTACACATGAAGAAATCTAAATGACATTCACTTACCAGAAGGCTTATAAAAGGTAGCAGGCACTGGTCCCTAGGAATTAGTCCCCTTTCAGCTCCTTCAACTACCTGAGTGGTAGAAATGAGGTATAACACTATAGAAGATTTGTAAATCATCAGCTCTGTGGTAACTGATACCCTCCAGTAAACCCAATCTCAGAAAGTCACAGCAAGGGCCAATGTGTGGAACAGCTTCAAGCAGTGGACTCTAAATCCAAGATTTCAGATACTAGGACCAAGAATATAATGTTGCCTAGGGAAGAGAGAACCCTCAGTGCCATGGGAGTGCCCTGGGCTAGAATAACACTCATCTTCCCCTTGTCTACTGAGCCCTGATTCTCTGCATCTCCCAGTTCCCTGGCAGCTGCACAGCTCTGACCTTCTGTGGTGCACTGGCATCCCAATGCTTACCATTCAGGAAGTGCTCTGATGAAGGCATCCCATGTCCTCCCTTCCATTGCCCTGACCACTCTGTCCAGGCAATGGAGACCCAGCGACTTTGCACCATACCACAAAAACACAGAGCTCAGAAACTCACATCCTGATTTGTGCCCAAGTTGAGGGCTTTTATTTACAAAGATAGAGTCTGAAATAGATATGGGGAGAATGGGACAAGGGAGAGTAATGCCAGGAAGAGGAGGGAGATGGGTGTTTAAATACTCAGATGGGAGGCAGGAAGGAAGGGGTGGGACTGGCTTGAAGATGGCCACCTCACGGTGGTCACCCATCAGCAGTCATCCAGTAAGTCCAGAGAATGTGATCAGGAACCAGCAGAGACCTCAGTCCACCTGCCTCAATGATACGATGGCCAGTGGAAGATGGTGCAGATTAAGGAAACATCTGGTACCACCCAATGGTCCTCCCAGGATGAAAGTGACCCTGTTCCCTCAGAGCTTTGACTTTCCAGCAATACCTGCTGTCAGCTTACTTTTTCACTCTAATGCCCTCCCTTTCCTTCCCCCATGTTCTAGAACTCCTCCTCAGAACCTCTCGGTCTTATATCAAAGGCCCTGGGATGCTAAATCCCTGGGCTGGGAGCATGTCCACCTGGAGAAGACACAGGATGCTGGTAGGCTCCACTCTTGCCCACTGTTCATGGTCCTTTAATGGATCCAGGCTCTGTGAGCCGGGCAGAAGTGTAGGCTGATGCTCCAAGGCAAGCTGCAGGCTCACAGAAGCCTGGCAGCCCCACTGGGCCTGGCAGGCCAGGACGGCCCGCCTCTCCTGGAGCCCCTGGGGATCCTCTGTCTCCATCCTTGCCATTGATTGCCTGGCCAGGCCGGCCAGGGAGTCCTGTGAAAGGCATGAAGTCAGGACATCAGGGCCTCCTTCTGTCTTGCCCTAGATATCTTAAGCTGGGATATTTTTCAGGTAAGGAAAACAAGATCAAAGACAACACAAGAAGCAGGAGCTCTGCTCCCAAAACAGAGCCCAAAACAGAGTCTGGTTTCTGTTGCTCACAACTCCCAATCAGTGAATGCTTTCCCTTCCCCTATAAAGTGACCGTGGTACATCCCAGGAAGTCCTCAGAGTCCCAGCTTCCAGTTCCCAGCCAGACCAGGCAGAGGGGGAGGCCTCCATGTAAGAGCACCAGGTGTCCCTGGGCCATGAATCCCCAGGCTCAGGGACAGAATGGTAGATGGACAGGGCCAAGTCTTACCTGGGATCCCTGGGGGCCCAGGCATCCCAGGATGCCCACGCCCTACTTCGCCTCGATCACCCTTCTCTCCACGCTTCCCTGTAGGCAAAAAAAGTGAGTCAGTTTTTCAGGATTAAAAGATTTTTATTCCAGCCTACTGATTTTTAAATAGTCCTATAGCTGTCTTTTTTCTTCTCTTGCTCAATGTCTTAAAATATTTTTCAATAAAACATGAATTATTAATCTTTCTTCCATCAGGAAACATTTCTGTAATTCTATACTTGAATGGTGGGAAATTTATGACAATAAAGACCCACACAATGCAAAATTTCCAGCACCAATGAATACAAAGCTAAATGAACTATAGATGATTTCTCACTTTGTTATTTTGTTGCACATAACTTGTTACGGTGCTAGTTTAAAATAAGGGAAAATTGGAAATGAGCTAGGAAGGCTAGCTAAATTGAGGGAGGTAAAATAAAGGAAGGACAATTTTGTATCTGATAAATTTTATTATAGCAGAGTGTCCAATAGTAATTCTTAGCATTACAAGCAGTAAACTAAAAATTCTTTGTAAATCACCTAGCAATGTAATCCCCACAAAACACCAGTAAGTCTCCACAGTCAACACATCTAAGGCTCAGAGACATAGAAAGAGATTTTTGAGATACCACAAAATAAAACATCCAAAGTTGTAAAACAGTACATTCATTTTCATTAATTAGCTAAGGGGAAGAGCCCAGTAGTGCATCCCAGAAGAGTTTGGTCAAGGAATAGAGAAATTCCAAGTTTGCTCATCTTGGGACTGCTAATGGTGAGACCTAGTGACACAAGGAGGCTAAGCACTCAGCTGCTGAGGGCCACTGGCCAAGTTCCCATTGCCCAGCCTCACTGCAGAGCAGTACTCACCCTTGGGTCCTGTGTTGCCAATCTGACCCACAGCTCCTATGATGCCAGGAATTCCTCGAGGGCCAGGGTGCCCATGGGGTCCCTGTTTGCCTGGGTACCCAGGTGGCCCAGGAGGTCCTGGGGGGCCCATCATCCCTGCTGCACCTAGGGCTTCTCGCTTGGCACTCACAGCCACCTCTGCCAGTTGCTCTAGAGGGAGAAGGGGGACAGATGTCAGTGAGACAGGTGTCAACTCTGCAATAGTATGGAAGACAGAATATCCTGACATCCCCTGGCCCCTAGGTTTGCAGACAGGAGAGGCCCAGGTTTGCAATCTCCCTTTCCCAGGCCCTGTTTTGCTGAAATTAAAGGTTCCAGAGTGATTTATTTATCCAAGCGTCCCACGGCCCTTGAAAGCAGAGCTAGAAGGATCAGGGACTCCAGACCCTCAGGGAACCCTGCATCACCTTGCATCATCTTCAGCACCACATCTACAATGTGCTGGTCACTGGGATCTCGGCCCTGAAAGCAGAAGATGTCTTTCAGAAAGAACCCGTGCACCCTGCACTCTAATCCTTGTGGTCCCATCCTATCCCAGGGTCTGCACCCAGTACATGCCTACCCCGCTTTTTAATTTGGGCATGGAATCAGCCCAAGGAAGCCAGCGGCCCTCTGGAAACTCAGTGTTAACCCTACTGGCAAATCTACGAACTAGAATCACCCAGCTGGAAGGGGATGAGGAAGAGGCAACTCACAGCTATGCCCTGTCTTCCAGGCTGTCCTGGTACGCCTCGGTCTCCAGCCAGTCCTCGAGGACCTGGCAGCCCAGGGTAGCCCTGCACCCCTGGAGCCCCTGCATCCCCGCTGGGGCCAGGGTAGCCAGGTTCTCCACGGACTCCTTGCTGCCAGGGGTCGGGTGGGCGAAGGACAAAGGTGAGAAAGCCAGGGTGGGGAGGGTAAAGGGGGCAAGGAGGGTGGGTGGAGTGGGCAGGTGAGAAGGGCGGGTCCTGGTCAGCTGGAAGTGGGGGACCTGGACCAAGGGGTGACATGGGGTAGGCTTACCTGTCCTTTGGGCCCAGGCTCGCCAGCCTCGCCCTGAAGACACAGGAAGCTGCAGTCTCTGAAGGGCAGGGACTCCTATGCCCAGGGCCCACTCCCCTCAACCCCTGTGCGGTACTCACCTTCTCGCCTTTCTCTCCTGGGAGGCCAGCCACCCCCGGGTCGCCCTGCCAAGAGAGAACCATGGATCGGGTGGGCACACGCTAGCAGCAGGATGTGGAGCATCACAGACATTGCACCCATCAGTGGGCGCACCCAACGCCCTATTCGCCTGATGCATGGAAGCCAGGCTGCAGGTGCTGAGACTCACCACTGTACCCCGAGGCCCGGTCTTCCCTGGGAATCCCTGGGGAAAAGCAGATGAGAGCTTGGTGAGTCCCTTTCTCCTGGGAGAAGTGCCCCAGGGGTCCCCAACGCAGTTCCTGGCTGCATGCTTCTCACCAGCCCTGGATTGCCAGACCAGATCCCGGGAACCCGCACTTTTTCTTTTCTTTCCTGCTCTCTGTCTGTCTCTGTTTCTGTTTCTGTCTGCCTCTCTCTCTCTCTGCCTTCTTTGTCTCTCTGTCTCCCTCTGTCTCTCTCTCTCTGTCTGTCTCTTTTTCTGTCTCTCCCTGTCTGTCTCTCTGTCTCTGTCTGTCTGTCTGTCTCTGTCTGTCTCTGTCTCTGTCTCTGTCTCTGTCTCTGTCTCTGTCTCTCTCTCTCTCTCTCTCCCCCCCTCCTTTTTTTCCCACTGCAGATTGAACTTGGAGCCTCATGCAGGCTAAGCAAGCACTATACATCCCAGCAGGACCTGCAGACTGGAGAACTCAAGGTCTAACTGAGCTCCACAGACTCCACCCCATCCCAGGCTTGGACTGCTTTCCTAGGCACTTTCCAGCCCCGTTTGGCACCTTGTCTCCCTTGATGCCTGGCAAGCCTTGGGTCCCTGGAATTCCAGGGGGGCCTTGTTCCCCCTTGGGACCCTGAGAAGAGAAGCCAGACACGTAAATCAAATGAGGTTCCTGGACGTGTTCCCCAACTGCCCACCCCAGCTGGCCTGCACTAACCTGCCGTCCTTGAGGGCCTGGCTGCCCCACGGGACCCCTCTCACCATGGTCACCCTGAAATGAAAAGACAAGGTCACACTGAGGCTTTCAGCAGGGAGACCTTGGCAAGTTCTTATAGTTCTGTTGTCATCAGCAGGGGGTCCTTTGGTCCATTTCACAGACCAGCAAACTGAGGCATTGCCAGAGGACCCAGCCCTTACATATAGCTGACAGTGCCAGCTACTGCAAGGGCCCTCAGGGTGAGAGCACTGCTACAGGCACTTACCTTTTGCCCCACAATGCCCTGGGGACCAACTTCTCCTTGAGGCCCTGGCTCTCCCTGGAGGGATGAGATATTGAGGGTAAGCCTGGTGGGACCCTCTCTACCACACCAGGCTCACATCTCCCACTCTTTTTTTTAAGCACCTCCCACTCCTGGGTCTCAGGTGATTAGCTCCCTTTAGGGACACAGCCTAGAAAAGAGACAGTGAGTGCTTCTTTCCTGGGTCAGTGGATCTGGGCAGAAACAACCCAGAAGATCCTTTGGTTGGGTCTTACCCCATTTGCACCACACCCATCCCCTGTGCTCTATGGTCCAAGCAGGGCCCTCAGGCCTAGAAGGGCCAAAGCCAACTTGTGTTAGTGGAGAGGGCCACTTACCTCCTTCCCAGGAGGACCAGAGAATCCAGGAAGGCCCTGCTGGCCTGGCTCACCCTGCAGGAAAATAGAGCTCAGGTCAGTTAGCTCAGCCCCATGGGCCCCGAACAGCATACAGCCAAACAGAAAGGGTGCTCTTGGTCAAGTCCCCTGGGCTCCACTGAATGTCCTGTTTGTGTCACCTTTGGATTCAAAGCCATCGATCCCATCTCCAGTAAGCCAAGATGAGGGCTGTGGGAAGGCATGGGGGTGGCAGGAGGGGGGTGACTTGTGTTCTGGTTGTCTCAAGTCTAGGGCTAGGCCTGGGCCATGCCTCATTCTCTGCCCTATGACTCTTTTGCTCAGATGGGATAAATTTTGCCCCCAGCTTGGCATCATCTCACCTTGTCTCCAGGGCCTCCTTTTGTTCCAGGCTGGCCTGGCACACCCTACAGAAAGAAGTTGACATCCATTTCTTCCCTGGGATGGGGTAGCCCCACATCCCTGCTGCTTTGCCTCCCATTCCCAACCCAGCTTTCCTCCAGTTTATGGGAGCCCAATGACCAGAGACTCAAGCATGGTTTCATGAACCTGACTGTATTGTATACCCCTGCTCAGAGCTCTGGTGGGGAGGAGTGGGGTACAGGGCACAGGGTAATACTGCCTGTTAAGACCTGTGTCTGTGGGCAGAGGATAATTTCTGGCACAGCGTGGGTTCCAGAAGGTAGGGGGTGGAGTTGGATCTACATGCTGAGAACAGACAACAGGGAAGGTACTCCAAACAGAGGTTCCGGGGAAAGCTTAACAGGGTGTAGACAGAAAAACCACACATTCAGAGAAGAGGGGAGGACAGTGATAGTGGCCAATGAAGTAAGGAAAATAGGATGGAATCAGATTATAGTGGCCACTGAATTCTAGATGATCTGTGACATAAGGGTTGCATCTGTCCTGTATGTAACTGTTTGCCTCAAATTCCCAAAACTATTTACTGAGTGACTAGACTAAATGACTTTCTTGGGGTCCAAGGGAGCCATGGAAAGTGCTTTAGCAGGGAGATGGTTAGATTCTATGTAGCCACCAAGAAGGATTGGAATGGCAAAGAGAAAGCTGGAGCAGTTGTCTAATGAAGGCTAAACCCAGACACGGGGCACAAAAGTGACAGAGCAAGAGTCCAGGTGTAGATTTTGGCTTCATCAGCCACTCTCTTCCTTGTGGATAGGTGTACAACAGTGCCTAGCCTCCGAGCCCACAAGCATCAGTTTGACTGTGAGGCCACCCATAGGGCCCCACCCTATACTCACCGCTAGGCCCTGGTGGCCTGGGTTCCCTGGACGCCCTGCCTGTCCTGTGCTGCCCTGAAAAAACAGAACCAGAAGCACAAGTTAGAAACACAGCCAGAGGGGCACATACTTCACCTCAGTGCAGAGAAATAGGTCTGGGAGCCTGAAGGAGTGCACCAGGATGCATAGGAGGCCCCCAGAGTCATGATGAGAATCAAACCCCTAGTACAGAGAGCTCTCGCTCTCCAGTTCCACCATAATCCCTGCTCTTACTTTCATGCCAGGTGTGCCTGGGGTCCCGTCCTTGCCATCAATGCCCGGGGAGCCCTACACAGGAGGAAAGTACAGGGAGCCTCACAATGGGGAGGTGATTGTAGTCAAGCTGTCCTCCCATGAGCCCTGTGACGGCTGCAGCGTGAAGGAACAGAGCAGATATCTGGTCATCTCAGTAAACCCCACCAGCCCACTGCAGGAGGGCAACTTCCACAACCCTTCCTCAGTGTGGATGACAGTGTCCCAGGTGGCTATGCTCATGCCACAATCTCTTCTATAGCATCACCCTTATTTATAGGTGGAGAAAATAAGGTACAGAGAAGAAGGCACTGCTAAGACTGCAGAACCAGTCTGTAGCAGAGTTCAGTCTAGACTAGATCTCAAACTCCTCACCCACTGGTGTTGAGAACTCTTAGGCTGACCTTGGCCTCTATCCCTGGCACTTACGGCTGCTCCTTTTGGGCCTGTCATCCCTTGGAGTCCTCGCATGCCTTGGCTACCCTGTAAAGTAGAGAGAGGTCAGGACCCAGCAGGATGCTGAGGTCTTTTTGGCCATGCAGAGAGGGGATATCTGAGCTAGTGCCTCTGGGTCCCAGGCTCCTTGTGGCACAGGCCACATAGTGCAGGGGCTGGAGGAAAGAGGGTGGTGAGACTGGGGCAGCTCCTGGAGCTGGCATTCACTGATACCACAGCTCACCTGGACAAGGAACTTGACCACTAGAGAATGTGTGGGCTTTTCTTTAGGGGGAGGTAGGTTGTTTTAATTTGAAGTACTGTGAGCAGTTTTGATATAATTGCAGCTGAAAGCAGACTGGTTAGTAGGTGATTTCCAGAATTCTTATTCTGTCACTCGTGATAGTAATATGATTATGTAAGGGAAAAAGTCTTCCTTTATTTTTTTACAGATACATTTGGAAATGTTTAGGAGCAAAATGACAGATGCTACAGATTTCCTTGAAAAAGATCAGAGCAAGGCAGTAACAGTGGAAGAAAGGTGTAAGGGAGACGGATGGAGAAAGGGACTATGGCAAGATGTCAACAGCTGTGGAACCTACGACACAGCAACATGGGATTCATTACATCAGTCTCCCTACTTTAATATATATTTTAAAATTTGCATTATAGAATAAAAACATGCAGTCCAGCATTGTCTATTAATTACAAATAAATAATTAAGAAAACTGGAATGTAGACCAAATCCTATTAGTCTCCTGCTTGATCGCTGGAATTTCATTGTCATGCCCCAGTGACCACAGGCCTGTAACCTAAAGTCTCACTTTGGGTCACCCAGGCTGCAGGCAATCACCCAGGCTGTGGATGTGTGCACACACCAGCCATGGGTAGCACTGAGCCCTGCCTGGTGCATCCTTCCCCACCCAACTCTGAGCAGACAACAGGTGCCTGAGCACTTACCGCATCACCCTTCTCCCCGGGTCGGCCTGGGGGCCCCTTTGGACCTTCCTCACCCTGTCAGGAAGGAGGGACAGGTGTCCGTGTTACATGGGCTCAGGAGAACAGTACCTACTCTGCAGCTGGTGGAGTTCCAGCCTGGAGGCAGGGGACAGGAGCAAGCTTACCGGTGACCCAGCAGCGCCAATGGAGCCCACCATGCCTTTATACCCACGAGGACCCTAGGTAGAGGAAATAGTTGTGGGTCAGTACTGGCCACAGAGGTCTGATCACTGTAGCTGTTGTAGGGCACCCTTGTATTCACTTACCATCTCTCCCTTGGGTCCTGCCATTCCTGGGTAGCCCCTGATGCCCTGGGGCCCCTATCAAGACAGAAAAATGACAATTGCAAGAGCAATAATGAGATCCACTTCCTCATGTCTTTTTTGACCTCAGCCCTTTTCACAATGTCCCTTTGAAGTAGGCAGCCTAGGCTTTAGCTCATAAATGGGATACTGAGGCTCAGAAATGAGAGTACTCACAAGAGTCACTGAAAAGTGGCACAACCTGGACTTCAGCCAGGTTTTGATTAGCAGCTTTGGTTCCTGTCCCTTAATTCCTGAAAGCTTCCTAATTTCCCTCTTTTCCCACCTGGAGACATTCCCAGGTAGAAGAAACAGTCCTCTTTTTCAAGCTAGAGGCCCAAGTAGGGGATTGACCTCAGTAAGGACTTCCAGCATGAGACAGACCAGCCACAGGGGAAGCTATTTCTTACCGGTGGTCCAGGGATGCCTTGCTCTCCAGAGGCACCCACATCTCCTTTGGGACCCTAAAAGCAAGAAAGATCAGATAGGCAGGAGATGGAGCAATAAACACACAGTCAAAGATACCAATCAACTTCCCCAGCAAAGCCAGCCAGGAAAGATCCTTGAGACCATATGGTCCCATGCTACAGATGGGGATACTGAGGCTGAGCAAAGCAAAGGGACTTGCCAACAGACATATTAGCTTAGGATATGAGTCTCTTGTTTCCCAGCCCAAAGCTCTGTCCCAGAGAGACAGGAGAAGGGATAAAGTAGGGTTCAGGCCTCTACCACACAGCCCACCCCACAGCCTTCAGTCTTCATACTCACGGGCTTCCCCTGGTGGCCAGGGTCACCCAGGATACCGTGTTTGCCCGGATGCCCCTGGAGGGAAGGGGAACACTCACTATACAGTTCCCTCCTGGTCACTTGCCCCACCTATCAGGACTCAGAGCAGGTGTCCTTACCTTTACTCCCTGCAGTCCTGGGGGACCTTTGGCACCCACTGGACAATTGGTTGGACACTGGAAAGACAAGCTCATGGCACTGGGGTCACCTGCCTGGCCAAGCCAGCCAGGCCATGTGTCCCCATCTTGTCACCTCTGGAACACTCTTCCCAACTCTCCCAGCTGAGCAGCTCCATCACTACCCCTCTCCCACCTGCTGACACTATCTCCACACTGCCCCCATCACTCCTGCCCCAGACACCAGGAAGTGCCTCACCAGGAAGTCGGCACTCCCTTCCAGGCCTTGGATGGCTCCTGGACGCCCCTGAAGAGACATACAAAGATGGAGTCTGAACTGACCCTTCCCCACCCCAAGCCTTTCCCCAGGAGTTCATGGCCTTCTGGGACATCAGAGGACACTTACCGGTTTCCCAGGGGGTCCTGGGGGCCCTGATGGCCCCTCTGGTCCTGGATCCCCCTGAAAGCAAAAAGGGCCCCATTGTACCACCATCCAGCCCCCCCCTGGTTATTTCTGTCCCCTTCTCCAGTTCTCACCATTGCCCTATTTACCCCAACCCCTAGGGCACTTCCAAGAGGCTGGCAGGAGATGAAAGGCCTACTGCAGGGTGGGCTCTGCAGGAGAGATTCCCGTATTAGAGCCAGGGAACTCCCTTCTGGTCTGAAGTAGGCCTGGAAGCTTCTAGAGAGCCGAGGGCAGCTTGCCAGCTTGGAGGTAGAGGGCAGGAGGCAGTGTGAGTAGAGCAGTCAGGGGCTCACCTTGGGGCCTGGGGTTCCAATTTCACCAGGGAGACCAACAGGTCCAGGTGGCCCCTGAGGAACAGAGACAGGATGTCCAGGATGCCTCAGGGTCAACCCACCCAGGACAGGAATGTAGACCCAGCACCCAAAACCTTTTTTCTGCTCTTTGGCCAAGGTCAGAGAGACTGACAGATTGGAGCTTTTGGGGACAGAGAATTCCACGGTCAGTGTTTAGGGCTACAGTGGCCTGGGGAAAGGTCTCAGAAGGCCCACCCATTCCTGGTACTGTCACACCACACAGGCCTCTCCCCAAGATGGCTTTTCCCCTTCCCAAGTCCTGTTGTCTCCTCCTTTCCTTAGAATCCTAGGACTCTGCCCTATCCCCGAGGACTTACTGGAGGTCCAGCAAAACCAGGTCCCTGGAATAGAAGGAAAGGAAATTGAGTTCATGGTTCCCTCCACTTCTCCCTACCTGTGGAGGGTTCCTCAAAGGCCTCAAAAGTGGTACTCACCGGCAAACCAGGGGGACCTGGGAGCCCAGGCTGGCCCTGTAGGTGCAATGGGAGAGGCTCAGGGACTGGGACTCCTGGTCTCTACTGCAGCCCCTCTCAAAGGCTGGCACTAGATTGTCAAGCTAGAAGCCCAAGTAGGGGATTGACCTCTGGAGTCCCCAGCAGGCCACTTGCCTTGACTCCAGGTGTTCCTATGGGACCAGGCTCTCCCTTGGCTCCAGTTAAACCCTACAGAGAAAGAGAAAGTGGGATCACAAGGAGCAAGCTGCTCTCTGACCCACAGTGTGGGGCAGGTGCAGATCCCCTTGGCTGGGCCCATCTTCTTTTCATCATACCCCATGAAAACCTAGGGACTTCAACGCCTTTTTCACTTCCCCTACTTCTGGGTATGGCCCCTGGGGCTGGAGGGTTCGAGGGTTTGTGACAGTTAAGTGTTATCAACTAATGGATGCTCTTCTCCTGAGTTTTTCCTGGAGCCACAGAGGTCTTGGGAAAAAGAAAAGAACAGCCTCAATGAGGGCATTTAGTCTGATCCCTACACACCAGAAATGTGGCACTCAGTTCTAAGCAGGGCTGACAAACAGGACAACCTTGCACCTCACAGAGGGAAGAGTCCTGGGGACCCCAGATCCCATGATTCAGTGCTCCAGAAGTTGGGTGTGAGGTTCCATAAGGCTATAAGTCCTGTGAAACTAAGGGGCTTGCAGCTGGATAGACTCCATCCTGAACAGGCGAGGAAAGAAGCCACACCCAGGCTTCACATGGTGTAGTTGTTGCCATTCCATTCTGCCCACACTCCGGCACTCACATCAATGCCTGGTTTCCCATCTGGCCCGTCTGGCCCAGGTCTGCCAGGCTCTCCTTTGGGCCCCTTGAAAACAGAAGTGGAGGAAATATGAACCAGATGACAGCAAGGACCAGAAAGGTAAAAGATCACAGGGAAAAAGCACTAACCGGAGAGCCAGCTTTCCCGGGCGGACCCTTGTCACCCTGCAAAATACAAGTTGTTAAGACACCCCTGCATGGCTCATGCTTCCCCAAGTAGGCATCCATGGGGTGGGGAAGCTGGTCCTGGATCCCCTCCACTGTTATTTATTTATTTATTTTTTTAAGAGAAAGGTTTCCTTTTCTCACTTAAAAAATAAAATTGTATGAATCTCAAAATCAACTCCAGTGTGCTGGGGAGGAGGATATGTACATGTAAGTGGGTTTTAAACATGATAATGTTGGTAAAGTGACTGTTATAAGACCCACAAATGGGGCTGTGGGCTCTGAGTAAGCTAGAATAGTTGCTGCTTGGATTAGGGTGGGGAGAAGGCTGGGGCTTTTAGGGTGGGGCATCTCTGCTCTGGACTGTGGGTAGGAATAACAGAGGCTGGAGCAGGGCAAGGATTAAGGGGCCAGAAAGGGGATGAGGTTCAAAGTGTTCCTAAAGAGGGAAGGACCTCTTTCCCAAGTGACAAAGAACTCTTGTCGAAAGACAGGCAGGGAGTGGAATCAGATTCAGCCCTTGAGAGGCCTCCAGCCGTTTCAGGGCTGGCAGCAGCCAGGGCCTGGCTGGGATCCAGGGTCCTGTGTTTGGGAGGGGACACCAGGCTGAATAGAAGTCTGTCCAGATGGTAAACATGGTGCTGACCTCCTGGGGGAGCCTCCACAATACAGTATTTAACCCTCACCATGGCAGGCAGGGAGAGCAGGCTGATTCTGTCTTGGGAGGTAAGAGAAAAGGGAAGAGGCAGGAACTGGTTAGTGGTCTGGCCAAGGCCCCCCAGTCATCCTGAAGAGGTTAGGGTGTCTCCTACCCCAGAAGATAGGAAAGGAGAGAAGGGGCATAAGGACTCTCTGTGAGCAGTGGCTGGTAGACAGAACAGCAATTCCTTGTTCACAGGCTACAATAACAAGATCTACATTTCAGGGCTGTTTTGAGGATTTTGCTGAATAGACTCCTTGTGGTACTAGCAGTGTCGCCTACTGGAGACACAGGACACTACACCTCCAGGCGCTGGACGCCAGCACTCACAAAGTTTCCCTTGTCTGCGATTTCCCTCCCTTCCTACCCAGGCCCAAGTTTAGAGACTCACGTCGATGCCATCCGATCCAGGCATTCCTGGTGGCCCTGGGGGGCCCGGGAGACCCGGCTCTCCTGGCGGGCCTTTCTAAAAACACATACAGGGAAGGAAACTCTCAGTGTGGGCGTGCCAGGAGTTGCACATGGCCTCGGAGCGGGATCCTGAAGGAAGCGCTTCCCCTGGGAAAGGGAGCTCCGCGGGGACCGTGAACTCCTGCACACTGAGAACCCGCGGTGTACCGGGTACCGTGTGCCTTGGCGTCTGTTACCTTATTGAGAACTTCCAGGCCAATGACATTGTGGGCCGCAGTTTGAGGGTGAAGACACGGGCACAGAAACAGAAAGATTGTGGATCCATTCTCATGAGGTTGGCTGACTCCTTTCCCTACCACGATGCGGGTGTGTGTGTGTGTGTGTGTGTGTGTGTGTGTGTGTGTGTGTGTTAGGGGGCTAGTTGGAGATGGTGACAGCTGTGTAAATCACAGACACCTCGAGATGGCGCCCAGCCCACTTTGGTCCTCAATGAATGCAGCTCGAATTATCATTTTTAGAGTAAGTGAGCAGGTATCTCTTTCTTCCCCCGGTGGGAGTAAAACTTGACTAGAAAGTGGGGGGAGGAGTACGGAGCAGGAGCCAGTACCGCACCCCCCCCCCCCAAGACCCGGATTCCCAGCACCATTGCCTCGTCCTCCCCCGGTGGCGCTGTTAGGACCAGTTCTGTCCTAAGCAGGGGTCTAGTGAGGACCAGTTGCCCACCACTGCAGGCCAGGAAGCGCGAGGCTAATGCCACACGGCAAGCTGCACCCTGCACCCCGCGCAGCCTCATCACTCCAGCCCGCGCAGAGGGCGCCGCGGGTGGACAGCAGCGCCTGGCTGGAGCCGCGCCCCCCGCAGGCGGCGGGGCGGGGGCTCGGAGCCGCGTGAATGGCACCATTGTCTCCCCCACCACCTTGGTGCTCCGAGTGCCAGGACTGGGAGCCAACTCCGTCCTTGCGCTGCCCACCAGAGCAAGGCCGAGCATCGCTCCACCGGGCACCCGGCTCCTAGCTCATCCACCTCCTTTCCCGGAGCAGCGCTGCACACGGTGCAGATGACACCGTGGGTCCAGGCGACTGTCCTCGAGCAAGCGGCATTAGGCAGAAGAACCTGCACGGTGGCCCCCGACTGATGCCAGGACTTACGATCTGCGCCAGCGCGAGCCCGAGCACCTGGAGGAGAACGAGGAGGCCTCGGGGAGCGGCGGGGACGGCCATGGTGTGCGGGGACCACTCTCACCGACGGCGAGGCTGCTCTAGGACGGGTTTGGCGGCCTGGCCTCCAGAATATGCAGCGGGGTGGGGCGGGGCCCGGCCGCGGGGCTGGCACTTGGGAGCGCCCTCCCACAGAGGAGGGAAGCCGGCCCTCCGCTGCCAGAGTCCACTCTCAGGCGAAACTCCAGCCTACAAGAGCCAGCGCAGAAATACAAGGGGAGTCCTGGGAAGCGGAACACCACCGGCTCGAGGACTGAGACAAGAGTTCCGCTTCTTGGGAAGGAGGCCAGGAAGCACCTGAAGTCTCCCTCCAGATGACTTCAGGGCCCAGCACCTCTCCCTACTATCAGCCCCGCTTTCCTGGGCCTGTTTCAGGTCTTCACTGCCAGCTTCCACCATCCAGTTCCCGCACTCCAATCTTGTCACTTAAGGGACATGTTCTAAGCAAAGCACTAGTTAATTCAATTTGGTTGTTTTGCAACC
The DNA here is from genome assembly GCF_000260255.1 of Octodon degus. Taxonomy (NCBI): domain Eukaryota; kingdom Metazoa; phylum Chordata; class Mammalia; order Rodentia; family Octodontidae; genus Octodon; species Octodon degus. Next base: position 2,930,256 of record NW_004524821.1, on the reverse strand, counting down.
AGATTATAAATTTCAGCATGCAGTTACACAGAGTAGACAGCTACGATGGCACAAATCTGCATAATCTTTTTTTTTTTTTTTTTTTTTTGCAGACCCTTGCGCTTGCCAGGGAAGCACTTATTCCACTGAGCCATCTCCCCAGCCCCTAATCTGCATAATCTTATGGAACTGTTACCTACCAGATATTATTATGCAAGGCATGATGGTACTTCCTATGCAACTTTGCCATTCTCTTGGGAACCTTTTCCAAGTGATCTTACTCCCAATCGGGAATTGAACTCAGACTCTTGTGCTTGCCAGGGAAGCACTTATTCTACTGATCTCCCTGGCCTGATCTACTCCCATCTTTATGGGAACAACCATCACCTTATTCGGAGGAGGTTCCAAAACCTACCTGTCTAGCAGCCTTTGTCTGAAGTCTCTTCCCTTCCCTTGCATTCACTAAGCCAAACTGGTCAAGTGCTTTGGAGTCTGACCCTGTCTAATTCAAACTACATATGTGAAGTCTCACTTTCCTCAACTGTAAAATGAGGATAATAATACTCTTAAGATGACTATAATAAATGAGGATAATAATAATA
>NW_004524821.1:2915788-2929456 GCF_000260255.1 Octodon degus | reverse complement strand
GTTTTTATAAAATTTGAATGAGAGTATGCTTGTAAGGTGCTTAATATGGCATCAGTACACAGTAGGTGCTTATCACACTTTGTACCAGGCCTTCACACAGTATGGGAGAGCTGACAATTGAATCAACTAACATGGCCAAAGAAACCAGTGTGGTGGCACACACCTTAATCCCAGCACTTGGCAGACACAGGTAGGAGGATCACCATGCATTTGAGGTCAGCCTAGTTTACATAGTGAGATCTGGTCTCCAAAAAGTAGAAACAAAAGAAAATAAAATAGCCAAAGAAACATGCTTTGGAATCTGAATCCAACCCAGTGGGCAGGTGAGCCGGGGGCGCAAGTCTGAAAGGTGGCTTCAGACCTGTATTTGGGAGAAAGTGCATAGAGAATTTAATTGCTCTGCCTAACAACATGAGGAAGAATTTGGAGTTCAAAAGATGAGATGGCACTGAGTAGGGAGAAAGGGATGATGGACAGTGGCAAGAGTGATGGAGCAATATACATTAGGACTTTTTTTCTTCCTTTTTTTTTTTTTTTTTTTTTTTTGTGGAACCGGTGATTGAACTTAGACCCTTGCACTTGCCAAGGAAGTGCTTATTCTACTGAGCCATCTCCCCAGCACACATTAGGACTTTAGAACTAGAATATCCAAATTCAATGTTGAGGTTGTTGATTTTTTATTATGAGCCAAATGCACAAAAGTCTTCCATAAATTCTCTTTTTTTGATGGAAATTATGGAAAACAGATGAGTTTCAAATTTGGACAGCATACATTGTTGTAGTAGTGGCTTTAATGATAATTTCTTTCTTTCTTTCTTTCTTTCTTTCTTTCTTTTTTTTTTTTTGGAACTGGGGATTGAACCCAGGCCCTTGTGCTTGCCAGGGAAGCGCTTATTCCACTGAGCCATCTCTCCAGCTAAATGATAATTTCTGGATCAGGATTTTAGTAGTGGCTCTGTGAGCTGGTTCTAGCTTGAAATTTGTTGTATGGGTACAGTCAGATGGTGACTGGGTCTGCAGTCATCTAGAAGGTGTATTCATTCACACATCAGGAAACTCCAACAGCTGAGGCCGAAACAATTGTGATTTTCTGGATAGTTCTTTTCCCTTTTGTGAGTGTTCAATAAGTTCCCTCCAGCTGAATGGCTCGGAGATCACTGAACTTGCCTACCAGCTCAGAGAGAGAGAGAGAGAGAGAGAGAGAGAGAGAGAGAGAACATCACTCAGAGAGAATCACCTCTTTGGTTCTCCCAGTAGTCCTATGAAGGTCAGTGCTCAGGCCCATCTGCCTTAGTTACTTTTTTTGTTGCTGAGACAAAATATGTGACACTCAAAGTTAATGGAGAAAACGTTTACTTAGTCTAAAAGTTTATATATCACAGTTTGTAGAAATTTCAGTTCATATTTGGCTGGCTCCAAAGTAGTATGGCATTGTAGAGGAGAAAGTTCATGGCAAACAGAAAAGCAGTGAAACAGCAAGCCACAAGTAACAAAAACAGTATCCCTCTTTCTGTCCTTTACAGTCTATCCAGAATACTCACCCTTATGGCAAGTAGCACCTACACCCAAGGTGGGGCACCCTTAACCTAGCATCACATCCTTAAGCCCAACATCACACACCCTAGATCCAGCCACCTCCAAAACACCCCACCTGTAACTACATAAAGGTTTTTGGGAACATCAACATCTAGATACAAGCCATAACACTATCATGAAAAGCCAGACTTCTCCTTCATCATGTTCTTTTGGTTGAGACAATCACAAGTCATGTCCAGGTTCTGGGTCAGAGAACAGAAACCCCACTTCTTGGGTAACAAGTGTCACTGTCACATTTCAAAAAGAACATAGGAGGTGGAATATAACAATCTTTGGAAAATGTATCCAATGGTACTTGACATTTTAATTGAACTGATTCATTGGTAGCTGAAGCTCAAAGGCAGAGACAACCCAGATAGAAGGGTATTAGAGAAGGCTTTGAACCATAAAACATGGAGCTGGAGATTCCAGCCATTTGCATGTGGCTCTTAAGGAGCAGAGTGACCCTCAATAGAGTCATATATCCATGTTCTTGGTTAGGGAAATTCAGTTGCAAAAATGTCAAATTCCTATCAAGAGCCGAACATGTAGCTCAGTGGCACAGCACTTGCCTGGCAAATGTAAGGTCCTGAGTTCAATTCCCTATACAAAAAAAAATTCCAATCAAAATCCGAATGCAGTTTTCATAAATCTTAACAAATCGATTCTAAAGAGATTAAGAGAGTCTAGAAGATAAATGGTATGAAAATAGCTAAGAATATTTTTTTAAAAATGAGAAAGGTCTTTCAGAACATGCTACAAAGCACTGTTCCAACAGCATCTTATCAACACAACAATAGGACAGATGAAACTTACAAACATATATATCATATACACCACATGCTTTAATCTATGATAAAGGTCTACATATTTAAAGCACTATAAAGTTTAAATGTAAGTTTTATGCCATGAGATTGTCTCTTTCTTGAGGCTAAATCCTAGCCAACAGCAGACAACACAATGTCACTCAGCCTAGTTCACACATACTACTTGGGGGCTACAGGTGGGGCTTCACTGACCCGTTGCATTGCTTTAAAGACTACACATCAGTAACTCTGCCAGACCCATTTGCATTGCTTAAAGCCAATTGAGAAGATAAAAATCCTAGCCAGTTCTCTACATATACAGAAATAGGGCCAGGTTTAGCCAAAATGGAAACAAATGCTCTTCTTTGAAGGAGAGCTGACTAGGTGGTCCTCCACAAACTATAAAAGAGCTGGGAATATAGCTTAGACAAACTCTAAAAATAGGGTCCAAAATGCCAGTCCTGCACCAGAAGGGAATATTGACACAACACCCTCAACAACTTTCTCCCTTTTCCCAAGAAACAATGCAGAGAGCCCAGAAACTGCCTCCTTCTTAACTGGTTTAAAAGCTAGGAAGATCAATGGCCCTTCAATTTCCTTCTTGTCAGAATCAACTCAAGGTTTCTTTTTTTCCTTTCCTTTTTCTTAAAATAAAATTTGAAGTTGTAGCCACAGAGTTAGTTTCTATTTGATCTGGGGCTGAATTTGACTCATCCTCAGTGCTCCTGAATTGTGGATGTTCACTGACTTTTGAGAAGCAAGAGACCTGTCACTACACCAACCCCAACACACACTCATACACTGGACACTTGGGCTGAAGTTTCCCAACTGACTTTCCCTACCCATGCCCATCTCTCAGGAGCAGGATCTCAGAGCTTAAATATCATTTCTGTGCTGCCCTGTGTCTCTTCCCTGGTGCCAGCATTCATGTTCTCTGCTGCCTCCCACCTGAACTTTCCCTCTCCCCTGGGTCAGGTCAAGAGTTCCATAATAAGCAACTCTCTTCTGTTCTCATTTTCTTAGAGTGTATCTCCACTCCCAAGCCTGCATCTAGATATGATCCTCTACAACAACAACCCTGTCCTGAAGCTGCCTTGAAGGGAGGCCCCTTGTTATCTCACACCTCATCGCCCTAAGGAACAGGAGGTGGGATTGGCATCTAAATTGTTTCCTATATTTTTCCAACCACTTTCTTGGAAAACCTCTGTTCTCTTAGGCACATGTCATCCAGCTCAGCCATCCCTTGTCCTTGTTGATAGCCATCTTTCACTAGGTGACCATCCTTCTTGATCAATGGTTCAGGCACCTGGAGGTCAGAATCCTGTAACCCAGGGGCTCTTCAATAATTTTTTAAATGACCTGTTCAACAGCCTGGCTTCTCAGTTCCTCAATTGCCTCCTTTCTAGGGACCATCTCTTCAACTCTTCAGCTTTACCCCTAATGTAGTAAAGTCAAACATCCCCAGGATCCCTCAGGTAAGGTATCTGAGAGACCTGCCAGGGAAAATTACACAGAGACCCTGAGAATACATGGAGAAGGAAAGGGTCACCACCAACGCACCAGACAAATGACTGTGAATCTTCCAGACCTCTGTCACCACCATTCAAAGAAGTATTGCCCAGCTAAGCTTTGTCTGAATTCCTAGCCCACAGAATTGTGAAGTATTAACAATTTTTAAACTTATTTTAAAATATTTATATGTTCATAGGCAGTTTCAAAAATAGTACAGGAAGAGAGTATACACTTTATGCAATTTCTTTCAGTGGTAACATCTTATATGACAATAGAGCCTAACAACACAAGCACATGGACAGCACTTTCCTCAGACTTCACTCAGCTCTCATCAGCTCTGCATGTGCACATGTGTGCGTGTGTGTTCACTCGTGCAGTCCTAAACAGTTTATTATTGTACAAACGAGTGTCACTCCACAGTCAAGAGATGGAATTGTCCCATCACCACAAAATTCCCTCTTACTGTCCTTTCTCCACTTACCCCCTCTCCAGAATGACTCTCTAAAGAAAACATCAGACTCTGTTTCTTCCTTCCTACTCAACTCCCATTTTTTCTTTACATTTTTATTAGTAGATACATGTTTGCAGTACATAATGATACAATTATTGTATGGAGTTGGTTCATATATGTAACACATTTTAATTCTTTTTCATCACTTTCCTCTCCCTCCATTTCTTGATCACCTTCCCTTTTGCAAAAGATTTATCTCCTTGTTTCCTATTCTTTGTCTTTTACTTTGCTCCTTAATGTATTTATACTTTGCGTTTCTCATATGAGATAAATCATGAAGTATTTAAGCTTATGTGTCTGATTTATTTCACTTTACATGATAGTCCCAAGGGGCATCCATTTTCCTACGAATGACTCAAATTTATTTTTCTTTATGACAAAGTAGTACTCCATTGTGTGTAAATAACATATATGCTTTATCCATTCATGTACTGATGGAGATACAGGCCCCTTCTAAGATTTAGTTATTAAGAGTTGTGCTGCTATAAATATGGGTATGCATGTATCACTTTAACTCTTTCAGGAAGATAGCTAGAAGAGGAATAGCTAGGTCAAGAGGAACTTCTGGTTTTAGTTTTCTTTAGAGCCTGCATACTGTTTTAGTTTTTGAGGAATCTCAATAGTGGCTGTACTAGTTCACATTCTACCAAAAACCTGGAAAGATTCCTTTCCCAGCATAGTCACACCAGTATTGATTATTATTTAACTTTTTTTGAGACAGGATTTCAATATTCAGATTGACCTTGGGATCACTGTGCCCTTGAACTTGTGGCAATTCTTTTGCCTCAGCCTTCAGAATGCTGAGATTATGGGGGTGTGCCTGCATAGCTGACTTATGATTTGATTTCTTCATAATGGCCATTCTAAGATGGAATCTCAGTGTTTTAAAAATTATTTTCAGTACCAGAAATTGAAGTTAGGGCCTCCCACTTGCCACACAAGTGTTGTTTCACTGAGCTACAACCCCAGCCCTCAGCGCTGTTTTTACTTGCATTTCTGTAGGAGCTAGAAATATGGAATACTTTTTCCTGTATTTATTGGCCATTTGCACTTCTTCCACGAAGTGTTATTCATTTCACTTGCCTATTTTTGATGGAGTCTTTTATTTTTGGGGGGGAGGCTAATATTTTTAGTTCTTTATATAAGATATATAAATTATATATTCTAAACATTAGTCCTCGGTTAGAGGATTAGCTGGCAAAACTTTTTCCCATTCTGCAGGTTGTCTCTTCACCCTGTCATTGTTTCCTTTACTGAACAGAAGCTTTATAATTTGATTTGATCCCATTGGAAACTCCCACTGTGTAGGTGGCACTCAGAATTACAACTGAGAAGGTGTGAAACATCTCAGCTCCATAGCTCTTGCAGTACTGAGCCTTTGGTTTATGCAGAAGTTATGGCATAGTTCTATAAGGGTGAAGCATTGGAGCTGTGTGTTGAAAGGCGAGGATGTGCTGGAATATGCTGTGTCACACCAGGGACACCATGATGATGGCCATACACAGACCAATTCCTTTCTGAGGATCTTGTCTTTGATCTTCCTTTTATAAATCATTTGGTTTAAAGTAATCATTTACAGTAGAGATGTAGGCCAGACTTCTGGGAGAAATTCTTGCTTTAGCCTTGTCTGACTCTGATTGTCAGCATGAACCTTAGCCCAAGAACTGCATCTTACTTTTATTCTCAATTATTATTGAGTCAAATAATTTAGTATAATCATATTTATTATTTTTCCTGTATTTGATTAGTGAAGATATTTGCATCTGCATTCATGAGGACTAATTGGTAATTTTGTTGTGGGTATATCCTTGGTTGTTCCTTGAGACAGCATGTTGTTTTGTAGCTTAGGCTGGCTTATTATTCAGTATGTAGCCCAGGCTTGGCTGTGACTCATGGTGATCCCCCTGTCTCAGCCTCCCCAGTGCTGGGCTATAAGTGTGTGTCACCACGTCTGGCTTGCTGTTCATATATCTTTGTCACATATTGATAACAAGGTAAAAGTAGCCTCATAAAGTATCTTGGTAGGTGTTCTCCCACCAATTTAAAAGGATTTTTGTAAGGTTTGTATTTTTTTCCTTAAATACTGAATAAAAGTCACCAGTGAAGTCATCTGGGATTTAGAGCTGTATTTATTTGGACATTTAAAATACCTTTTGAATGTAATTAATCTAACAGATAATGGAATTTTTCTATTTCAGATAGCTCCCCTTTTTTCTTGTCCCTCTCTTTCTCCTGCTGCTTAGTTGCTGAAGATTGAACATAGGCAGTGGTGAGATACATCCCCACCCATTTACATTTTTTTAGTTTTAAGCAGGCTCTAAGTATCCCAGATGAACTTCAACTTTTCAATCTTCCTGCTTCAGCCTCACAAGTAGCTGGGTTACAGATGTTAGCCACCATGCTTAGCTTCAGATATTTTTCTTCTTTGGTTTGCTGTGTTTTCCAAATAATTTATCCTTTAAATATAAGATGTACAATTTATTGGCATAACATGTCTTTGTCACACTTTCAATGTCTGTAGGATCTGTAGTGATGCTTCCTTTATCATAGTCCCTAACCACATTTCGTGGTTTCTCTTTTTCTTTCTTGCTTAATACAGCTTATCAGTTATAAAATTTATTAGATTTATCAAAGAACTGGTTTTTTTTGAGACAGAGCTTCACTATTTAGTTGAGCTGGGCCTTGAACTTAAGGCTTAGCCCACGCTGGCCTTAAACTCATGGTAATCCTCCTGAGTGTTATGGTGTGTGCTACCACCTCTAGCTCTCATGGAATACCCTTTACCAAACCCTTACAGCTTGGAAGAATTTAAACTCCAAAGTCTTCTTCGAAGGAGGCAGCAGCTAACATCCATGCTCACAGCTTCTGCCCTCTCAGCACTTGGCTTCTCCCAGGTCACTTAGAGCCTTGTCTATCAGGCAGTCCAGGGTATAACCAGGGATCTGAGGGGAATTGAATGAAGACTTCCAGTTGCTTCTCTGCATAGCTCATGTCAGAGGTTTCTCCTTCATTTTTCAACTACTGCCGACCAGTAAGAACTCTGAACTCTATTCTGTGTTTCATCAGATATATAAGAGTCTGAATTTCTTTTTGAATTTTACCTTTTCTGTGCTGTTAAGACTGAGGAATTTTCTTTGGCAGAACATCCACATAAATGTGCATAATACTCAGTGTGGATTCCTTATTTTAAATATTAAAAGTCCTTCCAGGTTTTAATCTGTTTTTGTTCACTTTCCTGTGCATTAATGCAGTTCATCTTTTGGGCCATTAATACAGTATTTTAATGGAATTTATAATTTTTATCTAGGAAGTGTTAGAAATGATATACTCCACCATTAGGTTGAAGTGGATTTCAATTCAATTTAGGAATTTAATACTTATTGACTACCTTCTTATGCTAATCATGTGTCACAGTGGACAACATAGGTATAGTCTCTGCCTTTACAGGACTCATAGTTGGGTCAGAAGCATGGAAATCAGGTGTGGTGGTGCCTGCCATAACTCCAGTCACTCAGACTGAGGCAGGAAGATGTCAAGCTTGAGACCAGCCTGGGCCATTTATCCAGACTCAGTTACAAACTAAAACAAATGGGCTGAGGATGTAGCTTAGTGGTGGAACACATGCCCATGCACAGATATCAGGGGTGGGATCCTTGGCACTGAGGGAAAAAACAAAGACAAAAGTATGCTGCACTTTAGGGAAGCTGGCAGGCCTATGGTGATAGTATGTATTGATATCAACTCTGAAAAACTGCATTCAGCAGGATGGAGCATCACAGACTATAATCGGAGCACTCTTTGAGGCAGAAGCAGGTGGTTTTGCAAGATCAAGCCTAGGTTGGGCAATTTAGTGACATAGCCAGACCCTGTCTCCAAAATAAAAATAAAAATAAACATTAAAAAGGCTAGGGATGCAGCCCAGTGTGAAGATATTGGGTTTGATGCCTACTAAAATGAGAGAAAGAGAGAGAGAGAGAGAGAGAGAGAGAGAGAGAGAGAGAGAGAGAACAAAAAAAAGAGGTAAGGAGAGCAAGAGTGCACACAAAAGAGAGGAGAAGAACAAAATAAAAAGAATTTGCTGGAGATCTCTTTGTACCTCCATCTCAGTGCTCCTTGGCACTCCTTGAGCTTTTCTGTCATTCTTTTCTCCTTTTTTCCACCTTTCTTTCCCTTTTTTCTTTCTTCCTCTTCTCTTTCCTTATTTCCAAAAATATGTTGTGAGCATGCTGTCTGCCGCAGGCACTGTTCCCTTCTGAAGCGGTGTGGCTCTCCTAACTCCTGCAGGTCCTCCTTATAGTTCTGCTTCAAAAGTATTCCCCAGGCTGGAGATGCAGCTTGGTGGCAGCTCAAACCCAACAACCCCTCCCCTCTCCACAAAAAAACCAGACAAAACACTACGCCCAGAAGGCCTCTCTAGGCTCAATAAACTGGATGAGTCCAGAGACCACGAATGAAATCCATTTTTAATGTTTCATCTAAGTGGAGCATGATAGCACACCTGTAATCCAAGAGCTCATGATATGGAGGAGACAGACTGCAAGTATGAGGCCAACCTGGGGTGTATAGCAAGTTCAAGACCAGCCTGGATGGCAAAGCAAGATCCTATCTCAAAAATTTTCCTTTCATGCCAAAAATATTTTTGGGAAATGTTCTATGTGACAGGCCTACCATGTGAGGAAATAATTAAATGGCATAATTATGAAAAAGCAGGGGAGGAATTACTACTTAGTAATACATGAAATGGCTGATTACCTGTATCAGCTGACTGTGCAAGTGGTTCTCAGAGAGCTGATGGAACATCATTCTGAGCATGTCTGTGAAAGTGTATCTGGAAGAGTTTAGCATTTATATCTGGGCTGAGCAAAGAGGATCCACCCTCACCAATAACTTCATTAACTGTCAAGATAGATAAAATGCCAGAGGAAAAGAGTTTTCTCTACCCCATATTGAGATGGGACACATACCTCCTGCTCTTGGACATTGGAGTTCCTGGTTTTTTGACATTTGGACTCAGAGACTTATACCTCTATGGTTCCCAGGCAGCTGTATGTTATATGATGCCTTGGCCTCCATAATTGAGTGAACCAGTTCCCATAATTAATCTCTTATATTATCTATTAATCTGATAGACTCTTTCTCTGGAGAACCCTAACGAATACAACAATAATATCCATTGTAATTAGGGTTTTCAAGGGAATAGATGTAATATTTGTAAGGTTATTTTATAATATTCATCCAAAGAGTCACCTATAAAAGAGTGCAGGAGATCTGTCCATGTACTAGAAATCCAAAGACTCCAGCTGAGGGCCTGGATCCAACAACATTGTCTCACATGAGACCAGCTGATGACATAGAGCCCAGGATGGTGCCCACCACAAGTATAGCTGGAGGCCTTGAGCCCACAAGACTTGCATGTCTTATGCAAGTCTGTATCAAGGATCTGACTGAGAAGGCCCAAAGGTCAGTAGTGGAAGCTAGAAAGTCTGTACCAGCAGAATGAAGGATCTGTGCCAACAGCCTGAGGGATCTACACTGACACCAGGAAGTTCAAGGTACTGATCACAACTCCCCCTAAATGAACTACAGCCATCCTTAGTGATGGTGGAGACCCAAGCTCTTCTGAGGATGAGGACAGCTGCGCTCATATCAGAAAAACCAGCTGACAAGCTTCTGTAGAAGAATCAACAGCACACCGTCTTTCCCTCAGTTCTCTTTTTATGCTGTTGGCAACAACTCTCAGGTGGGCCTTGCATGCTCAGAACCCTGCTGATTCTGTTCAGCTGTGTGTTACAAGTTGGCTGTTACATCCATCACAATAATATCTACCATTTATATATTATTAAAACATAATTATTATGTATTTATAATATTTAATGAATAATTTTTATATGAAAAATATTGTACTAACCTGTTATGCACATTTTTAAAGGTACACTTCGTAATCTAAGCTCTCTGGAGATAGAGGCAGAGGCAGGATTGCTGCAGGATTGAGGCTAACCTGGGGTACCTACTGAGTACAAGGCCAGCCTGAACTGCATAGTGAGACCCTATCTCAGAGAATATATATTATAGTATGTTTAATATACATGTATATATTAGACATACTATATTATGCAAATAATATATAATATATAACATATATGTTATATATATTTTTTTGAGAAAATTTCAATAAAAACATTTTTGCATTTTTAAAAATCCAAAGCTCACCAAACATGGTAGTACATTCCTATCTTATAGTCCCAGCATTTGGGAGGCTGAGGCAGGAAGATGGTGAATTTGAGCTCATCCTGGGTTACATAGTCAGACCCTATCTCCCATACCCAAAAAATAAAAAAGAGAAAAAAGCCACGCTGGGCATGGTGGCACACATCTATAGTCCAAGGACCCTGGGAGGCTGAAACAAGATTGTGAATTGAAGCCTAAGCTGGGAAATTTAATGATTTAATGAAACCCATCTCAACATTTAAAAAATGTAAAAGGGCTTGGATGTAGCTTAGAGTGAAGGTCCTGGGTTCAATTTCTACACTGAAAAAAAAAAACTATAGCTGCTTGTACATCAAAGTTTAATCACTTCCTGCTCATAGGTTCTAGAGGGCCTGTATTTGTGCTATTTGGTTTTATTTCATTTCATGATGCAGGTTATGCACACTCTGTACCACAGGCCACACCCCAGCTCCAGGCGAGTGCTCTTGAGACATTTATTAGTCATGTTCTCTGCTGTTGGAAGTCCTCGTGACAACTTCAAGGGCTATTTCCTATCAGATGTTTAACCACTTTTGGTTCTGCATTCACTGAAGGTACAGCTTTGTGAATTGAAGGGCACGTTGTCTTCTTTTAATATAGTACTAACCATTTCTCCCAAAATAAGACCTAACCAGAAAATAACCAGCCTTGGAAACCAGAGAACAAAAAATGCCAGCCCCAGTCAGCCTGCCCTTGTTTTCTCTGACTTGAAGAGCAGCCACTGAGCAAGAGGACAGTGATGACAAGACTGATTGTAGCTAGCACTTCTAGCTCTAGTATTCAAGGCTGATCATTTTCCAGTTAGATCTTATTTTCAGGGAAATACAGGTAGGAGCTTTTTATTAGTTTTCCTTGCAGTCCTGGGGATTGGACCCACAGCCTCACATATATTAGACAAGCACTCTGTCACTGAGATACATCTCCATCTCCTTTTAAAATTTTATTTTGGGGCAGGGCCTCCTCAAATTTCCCAGGCCTTGAAATTCCAACTGCTCTGTCTCAGATTCAGAGTAGTTGGGCACAGGCATTCACCACTATCCTGATCTAAACAGTTTTATTACATCTTTTTTCTAATGTGAACATCTTTTGTACTTTTTAAAAAAACTTTATTTTTTATATTTTTTCAAATTCCAAAGATATTTATCACCAAATATAAACTAAAATCAAAATGGTTCAAAGAATTGGCTATTAAAACAGAAACAATTAATTTGTTAGAATATGCAATAGGTTAAAACTTTGAGAGATATGCATAGTTAAGAGACTTCTAAAATAATAAAATCATAATTACATAAGAAATAACATTAATGATCAATAAATAGGGCTGTATCAATTTTAAAAGCTTCTGCATAACAAGAAAAACAATCTGTAGAATAAATAGACTATAGAATGAAAAAAATTCAGCTATTCCTTTAAGGGTAGACTACTATTTCAAACATACAAAGAACTCAAAAATAAATTTAGATCCCTTTAAAGTAAAAGTTCCAGTCAAAATGATGAGCAACTGAAATTAATAGACACAATTAGGGAGAGGATAGGTGTTTGGCAAACACATTAACAGTCTTCAATATATTTATCCATAAGAAAACACAAATGAAATCAACCTTAAAATTCTAAAATTTCATCTTACACTGAAAGGAACAGCTATCATTAAAAAATCAATATCAAATGCTGGTGAGGTAGCAGGGGAAAAGGAAACTTGTATATTGTAGTTGGAAATATAAGTTAACTACTGTAAAAATCAATATAAGGATATGTCAAACAAAATTAAATATTCCATTTGACTCAGCAGTTTCCCTTTGTAGGTATATTCCCTTAAGAGTTAAAGACATCCCACAAATTTCGATAAGTTGTGCTTGAATTTTCATTGAATTGTAGATATTGTTTAATTTCTTATTTAATTTCATCTGTAAGCCATTGGTTGCTGAGAAGGGTGTTATTTAATTTCCATGTGTTTTTGGGGGGTTGTGGTTTCTTTTGAAATTTATTTTCAGTTTCACTGTGCTGTGGTCAGATAATATACCTGGAACAATTTCTGTTCAATCTCCAGTTCTGCAAAAAAAAAAAAAAAAAGAAAAAAAAAAAGAGTATGGTGTTGGATATTAGATTTTTTTCATGTCCATTAAGATTTGTCTTATAGAACCCCCAGAGCCAGTCCTAGCCCAGGTCCGGTGAGTGTGTGGAGAGCTTCCTGCTACCCTGCGCCGGCGGGACCAGTCCCAGGCCAGGCACAGCGTGGGCCGGACCCTCTCCCACCCACTCGGGCCGGCCCCCACCACTCCGCAGTACCTCCCCCACCCTGCCCGCTGAGTAGGAATTTCTGCCGACTTCCGGGAACTCCCAGGCCCAGCCTAGCCCAGGTACGGCACAGCTCAGGCTTGGCATACATGCCTGAGGTGTAACCCTGCAGCTGCAATCCCTGCAGAGAGTGTAGAGGATAGATCCACCCAGTTAGTCCAGGAGCAGAACATCTTGCCACAGGGGCACAACGTATCCACCCTCAAGGGCAGCAGCGGAAAGGAGCTGAGGAATGCAGCCAGACCTAAGCCAGACACGGCTGGTTAAGTCCAAACTTTGTAGAGCAGCACCTGAACTTCAGTACATGCGAAGGTTATAACTACAGCAAAGATCTACAACAAAGGGCAGAAGACAGTGCTACACAAAATGATGAGAAGGAACAAAATGCAAGCTCAGAACCTAAGCCCACCTGTAACAAGTGCAGAGAACACTAACACAGAACAAATTGGAAATCACACAGCTGAAAGCAATGAATCAACAGCTTCTGAAATAAAGAAACAGCTGCAGAAAGATACAGAAGACCTCAGATTGGAAATGAAAAAAGAAATCCCTGAATTAATAACATCTGCACTAAAGAATCAAATGCAGAAACATATGGAAGAAACCCAGTACCCACCCAGAACAAGTGCGGAGGACATTAGCTCGGCTCAAATGCATGAATTAAGAACATCGATAGTAAATAAGCCACAGCAGAAAGGTATAGAGGAAATCAGAGCGCAATTC
>NW_004524821.1:2894665-2909303 GCF_000260255.1 Octodon degus | reverse complement strand
GGTTAGGATAGATATATAGTTGCATTCTCTTAATGAATAGAATGATTTGTTCTAATGGTGTTTGTAAATAGGATCTCAAGTCCACATCTTGTACAACAACTAACCACTAAGAAGGATATATGCAGTGTGTTATTTGTTGAAACTGTACTTCCGATTTGATTTGAAACTGTCTCATTGCTGTTTATCAATAAAATTTTGGAAAAAATAAAAATTTGTCTTATATAGTTGGGTGCTCCTATGTTTAGTGTGTACATATTTTTAAATTTTTTTTATTAATTTTAGTAGGAAATAAATAGGAATGAGACAGTTACATATTTATGACTTGTTACCTCTTCCCCTTGTATTTTTCCCCTGACCAGTATGTAGTGACCTTCTTTATTTCATTTGATCATTCTTGGTTTGGAGTTCAAATTGTCTGTGAACAGGATTTCTACCCCTGATTTTTTCTGAGGTCCTGGGGCTTGTATTGTTGCTTTTCATCCTTTGACTTTCAGCCTATGAATGTCTTTATGAGTGAAGTGTGTTTCTTGTGTACAGCATATTGTTGGATTTTGCTTCCTAATCCACTCTGTCAGTCTATTTCTTTTAATTGGTGAATTAAGCCCCTTTACACTGATGGTTATAACTGAGACATATTGACTTATGTTTGATATGTTATTATCCTGCTGTTGGTTACCTGTTGTTCTCATGTGATTAATTGTTGGCCCTATTTGGTGGATTCTTTCCATTCTCATTTGTGGAGTTGTGGTCATTTTGATCCCTCTCCAGAATATCTTTTAGTATTCTGTGCAGGGTTGGCTTTGTCATAATGAAATTCTTTAGTTGTTCTTTGTCGTGGAAGTATTTCACTTCTCCATTAAACTTGAGAGTTTTGCAGGGTGCATCAGTCTGGGTTGGAATTTGTTTTCTTGCAAGACTTGAATTACTTTGCTCCATGTTCTTCTTGACTTGATGGTTTGTGAAGAGAAATCTGCCATTATTCTGATGGATTTTCCTTTAAATGTGATGTTTCTTTCCTTTAGTGGCTTTTAGTATACTGTTCTTGTGCTGAATTTCTGGGATCTTGATTTTATTATATGTCTGGATGTAGTTTTAATTGGGTTGACGTTACTTGGAGTTGTATATGCTTCAGTTACCTGAAGGTAAGATTATTTCCCCATATTTGGGAAGTTTTCTGCTACACATCTGCCCATATTCTTTTTTATATCATTTGTATTGACTCCTTTCTCATTGACGCCTATTAGTCTTATGTTGTTCATCTTTGCATCATTTTACAGATGTTGAATTATTTTTTCCTGCATCCTAGTTGTTTTTAAGAGATCTTTTCTTACCTTTTTGCTAGCTGCAATGGTGTATTCAAGGTCTGAAAGTCTATCTTCACTTTCATTCAAATGGCTTTGCCACCTTGTGATTAAGATTTTAATTTCCTGTGTATCTCTTTGAATCAGCTTCATGCATTCTATTTCTTTCCTATATTGCTCATTCAAGGATTCCATTATTTTTATATTCTTCTTTATTTTTTTAATCAGTGTCTTGTTTAGAAGCATTTAGTAATTCTTTCATTATAGTTACCATTTCTTTTTTACTTCAGAGATTATTTCTGATCTGATTTCCTCTCTACCTTTCTGTAGTTGTTTGTTTATTTAAGACGCTATCATTTCAGAGATTTCAGGAGTGTGACTTCGAATTTCTTCTATGCTAGTTCCTCCTGTGCTGGGGAGATAGCTCAATAGAACAAGTGCTTGTCCAGCAAGCACAAGGCCCTGAGTTCAATCCCTGGTACAAAAAAAAAAAATTAAAACATAGTGTCTCCTGCATTTGTTCTGGGTGGGCTCGGAGCCTGAGACTGCATTTTGCTCCTTCTCTGTCATTTTGTATAGCACTGTCCTCTAACCTTTGGTACAGAGCTTTGGTGCAATTATTATGTTAGCACTCTCATAGATCTGGGTCTAGCAGTGTGTCTCAGCTTACCAAGTCCAGATCTACTGAGTTCGAACTCATCCAGCTGATCTCAGCTTGGATCTGACTCCTGGGCTCTCCTTCTTCCTGCTGTAGCCTGTGGAAGTGAACCCACCGTGCCCCACTGGCAAGATGTTCTGCTCCTGGATTAGCTGGCTGGGTCTTGCCCCTAGCCTCTCTGCCAGAAGATCCTCTTCAGGGTTCCACACCAGGCCTGTCCACTGGAGGAGGTTCCAGTGCTCTTTTTGTACTTTTTTTGGAGACAGATTCTCACTCTGAAATTCAGACTGGCTTTGAACTTGCAGCAATCTCTTGGCTCACCTTCCTGAGTGCTGAGATTACAGGCATGACCCACCATGCCTGGATTCATAAGATACATATTATTACTAGAATAAAAACTATAAAAATGAGCTTGGGAGATAGCTCAGTCAGTGGCACAGCACCTGCCTGGCAAGTGCCAGGTCCTGACTTCAATTCTAGGTACCTAAAAAAGTACAATAAGGCCAACAATGGTAGCACACATCTGTATTCTCACCACTCAGGAGGCTGAGGCAGTGGGGGGTCACCACAAGTTTGAGGCCAGCCTGGGCTGTATAGTGAGTTCAAGGCCAGATTAAGCTATATGGTGAGACCCAGTCTCAAAGAAAAAAGAAAAAGGTAATTTGTGAGGAATGATTTAGATCCCTGCTGTATTTCTCACCATCTTCAGGTGAAATTGGAAGCACTTCATCTGGACTTCTGCTTGCTTATTTTTGCACTGCTGGGTGCAAACTCAAGACTTTCACATGAAGGTATATACACAGCCCTTTTATTTTATTTTTAAATTTTGTGACAGGGTCTTGTGAAGTCACTAGGCCAGAACTTGCAATATTCCTGGCTTACCCTCTCAAGGTGTTGGCATTACAACTATATGCCAGATTAGGGATTCTTGGTTTGGTAAGTGTGTGACTACTTGTAGTAGATTTCTAACAGGTGGTCAACTTACTATGCCCAGTTGAAGTAAACTAGCATGGTACTGGGTATGGGAGGCCCACCTGAGGATTGTTGCCAGCAAAATAAAGGCAGAACAGGAGAAGCTGCTGAAACTCTGGTAGGGATGCTGTTTGCAGAAGCTACTGGAGCTGGTGGAAGCTTTTTGTTTTCTTGGGCTGTTCTGCTGGAGGACCTTGTCATGCTGGTTTTCCTGATAAACTTTGGAGAAGCTTGGGTCCTCATCTTGAGCATTGATTCCTGGATCTGGAGGGGAAGTTGGTGCACAGCTCAGCCTCATGAAGATTGTTGCTTTGGCTTTCCTGATAGGAACTCAGCTTTCCTCACTGCTGGAGCTCAGGACCTCAATGTTGCTGAGGGTGGCTGTGGTACCTTTGTATGAGCTCTGGTGCTTACCTTGAGCATTGCTTCTGAGCTCCAGTTCACATCCCTCAGCTGGCTAGCACAGATCCTTCCTCCTGCTGACCTAGACTTCTTAGCTTCCACCACTGACCTTTGGGCCTTTCCAGCACATATCCATGAAGTGAACCTGTATGGAACTTTGTTGTGGGCTCTAGGACTGGTGGGAGGCATTGCTATGACTCTAGGTTTCCAGATAGACTAATGAAGGATGTTAAGATCTAAGCCCTCAGCTGGAATCTTTAGAGTTTATATGTGTGGACAGATTTCCTTCACTCCTTGTATGATTCTTGGGTGATTCCTTATAAACTAATACTATAAAACATGCCCTGTACTATATTGTTCACCTTGCAAAAACCCCAAACCATGACACTACTGCAATCTGTACAAGCAAGACATACCTTTTGTAACTGTCATCTCCTAAGGGGCTGTGAATTCCTGGGCATCAAATCTTTACCTCTTTAGAGGCAGCACCTGATAAACAGCCAGCTTGAACCATGAAAATCCATCATAACTTCTCAGGGAAGCCAGTCCCTTGATTACACCAATTTTATGAGCAAGAAAACTGAGGTTCAGAGGAATGCAGTGTTTCCAAAGAGCGTACACCTGTACGTCCATTGTTCCTGGCTTGGGGTGAGTGCTGCAGTGTGCACATTCTTCTTTCTGCTATGACTACAGCATAGAATCGTGTGTTTTAGAGTCTGCACAAAAATGAATGGGCAGGGTGGTGAGCTATGCCCAGCCCTGACTGTGAGTTTCCTGTATGTTTTTATTTTCTAGTCCTACCTAACCTTTCTCAGAGAAGCATTTTTAGACTCTTCTACTCAACTTGAGGCCTGAGAAAATCTATATTATACCCCTCAGACCTCCAATTGCTAACCTTCCAGCCTCTGGTCTCTCTCCCTAATTTTGATAGGCTCAGCTGGTTGGCTGATCCTGGAGGACAAGAAGAAAGGCCAGGAGCTTCACCCTGCCTTCACTACTGGTCCAGCTTCTAGGCCTCTGTGAATCAGGCTGGGAGGTGCTCTGCTGCCACCTAAAGGTCATCTTGTGCAACCCAACATCCAGACAGCTATAGGACAAATTGAGTAAAAAAACCTCAAACAAATCAACTTTTTTTCAGGAAGTTCTCCGGAGAAAAAACAAGGAGAGAGGCTAAGCAAGCAAGCACTGAGAACTCAAGGGCAGAGACATCATGGCTTTGGGGATCATGGCTTGTGGGACTTAGGCATTGGATTCAGCTAGAATTGGACCCCGATTCTACCACACACTGACTATACGACCTTGGGCAAGTCACTGCACCTTGTCCAACTTGTAGAATGGGAGGGATATCAGTATGTCTTCAGGCCTATACAGTGCTTAGCACAGTACCCAAAAGCCTTGGACATTTATTTCAGGCAGAAGGAAGGTAGTAATTGAGGGCAGGGACCAGGGCACATGCTCAGAAAATAGAGTGGGTGATGGGTGATTCCTTTTTGCTGCTAAGGAAGAGCAATTTTAGCTGGTCAGGCATAGGGAGCAGGAGATGGATCTCTTCGTTAGAGCACATGAAGCGAGACATAGTGGCACACAACTGTAATTCCAGCAGTCTGGAAAGCTGAGACATAGCATTGATGAATTAGTAAGACCAGTCTCAAAAAAAAAAAAAATTCTAAAAGGGCTGGGGATGTAGCTTCATGTGAAAGGCCTGGGTTCAATCCCCAAAACAAGGATGAGATACCAGCATGTGAAAGGATCTGGGCCCCTTCTTGGAAACAGCTGTCCTTTCTAGGCTGAATCTCAGCCCCAAGCAAATTTGTTACTAGGGTCTGGGGTGCTGTGACTTTCACAGGGATCCTTTTCAGTTCATTGCCCTACATAAAGAATAAGATGAGAAACACACAAAAGGTAGTGAGGTTTTACATTAATTAAAGGTAGGGAATGGAAGTATGCTCTGTAAAGTGCAGTTTGGTGCTAGAGAAAAAGTTTGCAGTGGCCACAGAGTTAATGGCCATCGTTTTTTGTATCCACCCCATTTTGACATCAGAAGATAGCATTCTTTGATTGGTTCCCCATGCAGGGCTTAAGCCTGAATCTTTGTGGTTGATAGGTCACACCCACTCAACCCAGTGGTGGGCCATGCGCTAATCTGCCTCAGGTTGGCCCACTTGGACTCAGGCTGTCCTCAGGTTTTAGGGCACAGGTACCTAGGCAGGAAATGCCACCTGCCTGCTTTACATATATGCTTCACCCTCCACAGAGAGCAGTGCAGCTTCAGACCCCTCCAAACTTCCTGGCCTGACCCTGTGTATTAATCGGCATTTCCTGTTGGGGTCAGAGCACCTGGTGCCGATAGCTAAAAGAAAGAGAGGTTTATTTTGGCTCATGGTTGGGGGGTGTTAAGGCAGAAACAGAAAGTGGATGGGCTTGACAGAAGGAAACTGCTCATCTAACGGCAGCCAGGAAGCAGAGAGAGAAAAGGAGAGCCGGGCACAAAAGCATACCCTTCCAGGTCACAACCCCAATGACCACCCCTTCTGACCAAGAAGGCCCAACCTCTGAACACAAGGCTTTTGGGAACATTTTAGATCTAAACCATGACACCCTGGTTTCATTGATTCTTTCTTGATTCTGGTCCAACACTGATACACTACAGTATCAATGGTACTGTGAGCTATATGTCTTAGTTTCCTGCCTCTTTCTCCTCCTGCACAGGCTTCTTTGTGAGTTTCTTCTTTCATAATACCTGTACTTTGCACTTGTCAAGGTCCTGTCATGTCCTTCCCTTCTTACTCTTCATGCTCTTCCTGGGCCATTTTATCCACCCAGTTGACTTTGTCGCCCATTTGCTTTCACCAGATCCCAAGATGTGCTTATCCAACAGCCTCTTGAATAATTCACAGGCACCACCAACTGGCCATGTCCCAAAATGAAATTATCTGCATTCCCACAAACTTGACCTTCCTATGTGGCCTACCCAGCCAGTGGTTCCACTCTTTATCCTATTGCTTAAGCCAAAAATATGGGTGTCGGCCTTGACTATTCTGTGTCTCCTCCACCAGGAGTATTATCACCATGCTCTAGTGACTACACCTCATGTATGTTTATCTAATCCACCTGCTGCTCTCCATCCCCACTTTGACTGCCTCACTCAGCCTTGTATCCTCTTTTGCTTGGGGTATTGTGTCAGCCTCTCTATTTGACTCCTTGATTTGACTGCGTGCTTGTTTTTCCCCCTTTGTTGCCACCCAATTTGTTCCTCTCTAGAGAATCTAAGAAGAAATCCATGTCCCAGTATTTTTCACTTTCTTGCACTTTCCTGCATTCCCTGGTTTATTACCCCTTTCTCCATCTTCAGAGCCAACAAAATTATATATCTTTCTGACCATTCTTCATTAGTAATACCTCCCTATGCTTTTCTCATCAATCTTCCTCTTCTATCTAAAGAACACTTGTAATTACAGTGAGTCCATTGAGTTAATGTAGGATAATCTTCCCCTCCCACAATCCTTTAACTCAATCACAGCTTCAAAGCCCAGTTTTTTCATGTAATGTAACAGATTAACAGATACTAGGGTTTAAGGATGTGAGCATGTTTGGAAGGCCATTGTTTTGCTTGCCAAACAATGCTGTCTGTCCCCAGTACACATATCTTTCCTGTGTACAAAATATAGTTTCTCATTCAAAGATCACCAAAAGTATCAAAGTTCAAAACTGGAGGCTCATCTAAGGGCCGGCCAAATAGCTCAGTGGACTAACGCACCTGCTTAAGCAGAGCACAGTGGCCCAGGGTTCAATCCCTGGTGTGGTGTACTGGGCCAGCCCTGCCCCCAGGCCGTGCTGAAATGGACAATTGTGACTGGGCATGGTGGTGCTCATCTGTAATCCCAGTGCTTGGGAGGCTGAAAACAGGAGAATCACTATGAGTCCAATCTACATAGTGAGACCCTGTAGACCCTGCAATAAATAAATAAATAAATAAAAAGTTGGACTCTTCTAAATCTTATCACCACAAAACTAAAATTATGATAGTTCATTTAGCTTATAAATAAGCAATCAGGACAGCCTAAGATAGAGCTGTCTAAAAGGAAATAGCACACACTGAGTTAAGAGCTAATTCAAGAAGCAAATTAATCTTAAAGTGTAAAAGAAGGAAACACAAGAAAAAAAGATAAAAAGTTGGGATAAAAGCAGCAAGAAAAGGACTTCTTCCCAGGAAGAAGGTTTTTATGCAGAGTAGGCTAAGTTAGTGGACAGTTCTTTCCTACATCCATCCTGGACTTGCAGAAGCATTAGAAATACAAAACAATTGGTTTCTTTTGAGTTCTTTTGACATGAAAACCCTACATTACCCTGCTTATTCATATAAGAGCAGGACACAGAAAACAATTTGTATTTCCATTCAGAATTCAATTCCCTCCTGGTCAAAGCAGCTATTTCTTCATCATGTTTCCAAAAAACTACTCTTCAAATGGCCTACATTTGTCTGTAAGTTTAATCTTTGACTTTGTAAATTGATGAGCTCAGTTGTATAAAATTAGCTTTTTCAAAATTAGCCAAATTGGGTACTGGAAGAGATTTGTCATATATATTCCATGGTGAGGCCACATCCTTCTCCATTTATGGATATATGAAGCTAGAAAACAAATTTTACTCCCAAAATACAGTGGTAGGACTCACATAGGACAACAGCCCCAGCAGAAAAAGAAGATGGAAGAGACAGAGCAGTCAGTCCTGAGCAATTTCAAAATGAAGCCAAGTTCCATTAGATTTCCAGACCTGGGATTAATCTGTGGCATGAGGCTTTGCTCCTTAAGTTTGCAGCTCCTCCACAAGGGGAGATATTCTTTCTTCATGAAAGACACCGAGTAATTGCAGCTGTGGAATTTCACCAACCTGTTTCTTGCCTAAAGGATTTGGTGGCTCCTATAGCCTTCTTTTGTTTCATATTCCTTCAATGCCTTTTAGTCCAGCTTCCAGCGCTTCTGCTGGTATTAAACTCTCAATGGCTTTGCAAGTCTCTTGTTTGTCTGAGGGTTCACTCCATTAGACAAAAGGTTACCTTGTAGAATTTCTCTAGAGAGCCCATTTACGCTTTGGGTCTTATTTACCTCCCATTGCAATAGGCAAGGGGATTGTCAATCACACAATACATTCAAAAAGCCTTTTCTGTAAGAGAATACTCTGGCCTTTTTATCTTACTGAGGTATGAGCAATATCCTCAGCTTTTTCCTCTAATATTTTAACATCTTTTGCAAACTGGATATGCTGATATTTCCCAAATTGTTAAGTCCTGAAAATAAGCTGATTTAACAGTTCTTTTCTCAATATATGCAGCACCCTCACATTTTTACCATAAGTAACAAGAGGCCAGGCCATACCCTATAACTTTTAGCTTGGAAGTTTGTTCAACTGCATAATCATGTTCATGGTTTGTAAGTTCTGCTTTCTACATAACTGTAGAGTACAATTCTAGGTTTTTGTTTGTTTGTTGCAGTACTGGGGATCAAACTTGAGACCTTGTGCTTGCCAGGCAGGTGCTTAAGGCCTCAGAGCTATATCCCTGCCCAATTCTAGGTTTTTTGTTGTAACAAGGATGACATTTTTGCTCCAGTTACCAGTAACACACTCCACACTTCCTTATCATCAGTAATGCCTTCAACATCCACATTTCTACCAACTATAATCAACACCACTCAGGGACACTCTCAGCTGATTATTTTCTTTATGCTTCCCAACTTCTTTTCCAGGTTTCATTAGCAGCATCATTAACAGTCTTATATCTGTTAATAGTCTTTTCATGGCAATCTAGGCTTTTAAAAATCATGCACCTCAGAATTTTTCCTATTTTCAATTTGGTGGTACCAAGACCTGTATTCATTTTCTGTTGCTCCTCTAAGAAAGTATCAAAAATCTTAGTGGTTGAACACAGAACTTTTATTTTTTTTTTTGTCCTTGGGCTTGAGCCCAAAGCCTTTGTACTGATCTATATTCCCAGTCCCATTTAAAAATTTTAAATCTTTAAAAATTATTTATTTACTATTTTTTAATTTTTTATTTTATTTATTTATTATTTTATTTTTTGACAGAACTGGGGATTGAACTCAGGTCCTTGTGCTTGCCAGGCAAGCGCTTATTCTACTGAGCCATCTCCCTGCTCCCTTACCATTTTTTATTTTAAAGAGGAAACAGTGGACATCCTTGTCTTGTTCCAGAGTTTAGAGTGAAAACTTTGTTTTTTTCTATATAGTATAATGTTGGCTATTGGTTTGTCATAGATAGCTTTTATCAAAATGAGATAAAGACCATCTATTCCAATTTTCTGTAGGGTTTTTGTTTTATCATGAATGGATGCTGGACTTTGTCAAAAACTTTCTGCAACTATCAAACTGATCATATGATTTCTGTCTTTGGCTCTGAAATATGTTGTTTTACATTTATTGATTTACATAGGTTGAACTATCCTTGCATCCCTGAGATGAATCCCACTTGGTCATAATGTATAATCTTCTTGATGATTTGCTGCATTTTGTTTGCCAGTATCCTATTGAGGCTTTTGCATCTATGTTCATTAGGGAAATTGACCTATAGTTCTCTTACTTGTTTGGGTCCTTCTTTGGTTTTGGCCTTGAGGGTAATGCTTGCTTCCAAGAATTAATTTGGGAGTATTGCTTCCCTTTCAATTGCATTTTTGAGTTTGAGAAGTAGTAACATTAGGACCTCTCTAAATTTCTTGTAGCATTCAGCAGGGAATCCATCAGGGCCTGGGCTTTTCATGGTTGGTAGATTTTTAATTACATCTTCAATTTCACTGATTCATATTGGTTTATTTAGGATTTTTATATGTTCTTGATTGCACTCTAGTAATTCATATGTATCTAGAAATCTGTCCATTTCTTTTGCATTTTCCATCTTATTATAATACAAGTTTTCAAAGTAGGTATAGATGATCTGGATTTCTTCGGGATAATTTCAATTCCTTTACATTTACTAAAGCAATTCTATGAGGTAGCATATGGTCTATTCTGTAGAATGTCCCATGTACAGCTGCCAAGAATGTATGCTCTGATGTGTGGTGGAGTACTCTGAAAAGATCTACTAAGTCCATTTGTTCAAAAGTTTAGTACAAAGATTACATTATCTGATGACATTTTAGCATCTGAGTTTGCATAAAAACATGTTTTGATGTTTTTTGAGTGACAAACTTGCCTCACAATGCATTTCTTAGAATACTTCCTTGTTGTTAAGGAATACATGACTGTATATAAAAGTGATATGACTCGTATGCAAAAAGATTTTACAAAGTACAGTGTACATTTTTATATTTGCATGGGATTTTCATTCACTGAATTTATCACATGTAATTCAATGTACGTGATTATTTATTTAATGTCTACACTTTCGACTTCTTTATCAATATAGAGTAATGCCTAGAATAAAAAAAGTATTTAATAAACCTATTTCAGTGAGTAAAAAAAAACCCCAAAAACAAAAGTTTGGTACAGTTCTGATATTTCCTTGTTTACTTTTTGTCTAGTTGATTTGTGATGGTGGGGTATTGAGATCTCCCAATACAACTGTATTAGTGCTTATTTGATTTTTCATGTCTGCTAATATTTGTTTTACATAGTTGGGTGCACTGGTATTTGTTGAATATATTTATGATTACTATCTCTTCTTCTTGAATTGTTCTCTTTACAAGGATGTAGTAATCTTGTTTATCTCTCTTAATCAGTCTTGGATTGAAATTCACTTTGTCTATAAATAGAATAGCTACTCCTGTTTTTTTTTTCCCTCCGAATGCCTGCAAGGCATGACTGGCTGGCTTGTGTTGTGGGGATCGAACCACAGCAACCTGAGCCTGACTGCTTTGTTGAAGCAGCCACTTAAAGAACTGAGCTAAGGGGCAGGCCCCCTATAAGGATTTTTCTTTTCCTCCTCGAATGCCTTCAGGGCACTTTTGGCTGGCTGGAGTGTTGTGGGGATCGAACTACAGCAACCTGAGGCTGAGAGCCTTGTGGAAGCAGCCACTTAAAGAACTGAGCTAGGGCCTTGCCCCCAACTCCTGCTTTTTAAAAAAAATAAATTCCAGTCACCTGGAGTACTTTTTCATTCCATTTTCATCCTGACTTTTAGTCTAATTTCTTTCTGAATTGAATATGTTTCTTATATGCAGTATGTTGTTGGATCTTGCTTCTTGATCCATTCTGCCAGTTTGTGTCTTTTGATTGGTGAATTGAGACTATTAATGATGATGGTTATAACTGATATGTACTATCTTTGTCATGTTATTTTTTTGTTGTTGGCGTCTCCCTTTTTCCCCCTCCCTCTTTAATTCTTGCCTGGTGGATTCTGTTGGAGTTCATGGAGTTGTAGCCCTTGTTATCTCTTTCTAGAATGTCCTTTATTTTTTTTTAATTTTTTAATTTTTTTTGGTGGAACTGGGGATTGAACTCAGGCCTTTGTGCTCACCAGAGAAGCACTTACTCCACTGAGCCATCTCCCCAGCCCCATAGAATGTCCTTTAAAACACTTTGGAGTGCTGCTTTTGTGGTCATCAATTTCCTCAGATGTTTTTTTCTCATGGAAATATCTTATTTCTCCATCAGTTCTGAAAGATTATCTTATGGAGTACATAAAGCTGGATTGAAGGTTGTTTCCCATTTGAACGTGAAATACTTTAAGCTCTCCTTGATTTGAGGTGTTGTGCTGAGAAGTCAGCTGTGATTCTGACGGGCTTTCCTTTATGAGTGATTTGTTCCTTTTCCCTAACAGTTTTTAAGGTTCTATTCTTGTGTTGAATTTCTTGATTATGATATGCCTGGGTATAGATGTTTTTGATTATAGTTAATTGGAATTATATATGCCTCAGTTATCTGTATGTGAACTTTTTCCCCTACCAGTGAAGTTTTCTGCCATCATGTCTGTGAACAGTTTTTAAAAAATATTATTTGTGCTATTTTCTTTTTCATTGACTTCAATAGATCTTAAGTTATTCTTCTTTGCTTCATTTATCAGGTGCTGGATTTATTTTTCATGGTCCCTTGCTATATTTTTTTGGGGTGGTGGAAGGTACAGGAAATCAAATTCAGTATCCTAACCTTGTACTTTCCAGGCAGGTTCTGTGCTGCTGAGCTATATCCCTGGTATTGTCCTTTGCTATTTTAAATAAATAATTCTTTTCATGATTGCTAACCCTAAGCATATCTTCTATATCTAAGATCCTGTCCTCACATGGATTTAACCTGCTGCATTTATTTTAATGGAAGTTTTATTCTCCTGGATATGTGCTTAAATCTGCATTATGGATTCCATTTCTTTTTTATGCAGAGCATTTATGGCTTCTGTAATTTTCTTCACTTTTTTTTTTTGCCTGTATCTGCTCTAAAGTAACTAAGCATGGATTTCATTGTGAACACCATCTCTGTAGTTATCTGACAAATTATTTCTGATTTGATTTTTTTTTCTAGAGCCTCATTCAGTTTGTTGAGTGTGCCTTTTTGTTGTTGTCACTTCAGAGAATCTGGTTGAGTAGACTGCAGATAGTGCCATCTTATTGTCCCCTGTGTTTGCTTTTCATGAAGCAGATGTCTGGGGTTGCATCTTGTTTAAGAGTCCTCTCCTTTTCTTTTTTTTTATTTTAATTCCTGGAGTGATGATTGTAAATTGCCAATAGTGGATAGCTTTATTGCTAGTATGTAGAATCCTTAGGAAATGCCTACTTTTCTGAGGCATTTTCCAAGTGTAACTGGTTTTTGGGTTTTGAGTCTGTTTCAAGATCCTAATCTCTTCAATTGTTAGGGATGAGAAGTTGCTGCCTGCCTTGCCCATCCTCTGGTTCCTTGGCACTGTGCCACAGTATTTCCTATAACCTTGAGTCAATCTCAATCTTGGAATACCAGGAAGTATAGCAGTGTAAAAAAAATTATATCACTTTTGGCTGAAGTAGTAACATCAGCAATAACAGTATCATCAGTCATATTCTAGAGTCCTAGCCCATGCCTGGTGAGTGTGTGGGAGAACTTCCAGCTACCCTGTGCCGGGACCTACCAGTCCCAGCCCAGGCACAGCGTCGGTGAGACCTGCTTTCACCCCCTTGGGATGCCCCCCACCACTCTGCAGCACCTCCTCCACCCCACCCGCTGAGTAGGAATTTCTGCTGCATTCTGGGAACCCCTAGATCCAGTCATAGCCCAGGCCTGGTAAGTGTGTGGGACAGATTCCCGCTACCCTATGCCAGTGGGACCTACTGGTCCCAGACCAGGTGTACTGTGAGTGAGACCCTCTTTTACCCCCTTGGACCAGCCCCAACACTCCGTAGTACCCCCACCACCACGCCCACTGAGTAGGAATTTCTGTCGCATTCCGGGAACCCCCAGATCCAGTACTAGCCAAGGCCCAGTGGGTGTGTGGGAGAGCTGCCTCTCTCCCCTACTCTACTTTGTTCCCTCCAGTCTCAGCTCAGGCCTGGCATACAGGCCTGGGGTGAAACTCTGCAGCTGCAATCCCTGCAGAGAGTGTAGGGGACAGAACCACCCAGCTAGTCCAAAAGCAGAACATCTTACCAGAGGGGCACAACAGGTTCACCCAAACAGGCAGCAGCAGGAAGGAGCTGAGCATAGCAGCCAGACCCAAGCCAGGCACAACTGGATAAATCCAAACTGTGTAGATCTGCACCTGAACTTCAGTAGGTGCTAAGGTTATAACTACACCAAAGATTTACAACAAATGTCAGAAGACAGTGCTACACAAAATGACAACCAGAAGGAGCAAAATGCAATCTCAGAACCCAATCCCACCCATAAGAAGTGCAAAGGACACTAACACAGAACAAATTGGGAATCACGCAGCTGAAATCAATGAATCAAAGTCTTCTGAAATAAACAGCTGCAGAAAGGTATAGAGGAACTCAGATTGGAAATTAAAAAAGAAATCCCTGAATTAATAACATCTGTGGTAAAGAATCAAATGCAGAAACATATGGAGGAAACCCAGTGTCCACCCAGAACAAGTGCAGAGGATACTAGCTCAGCTCAAATGTATGAATTAATAGCGTTGATGGTAAATGAGCAACAGCAGAAAGTCATAGAGGAACTCAGAGTGGAATTCTTTTCTACTAGCTGAGCTCAAATGTATGAATTAATAGCGTTGATAGTAAATAAGCAACAGCAGAAAGTTATAGAGGAACTCAGAGTGGAATTTTCTGAAATAAGAAAAGAATTCTCGGAACTCATAGCATCTGAGGTAAAGAATCAACTACAGAAACATAGGGAGGAAACCCAATCTGAAAAAACACTGTAGTAAAAGAATT
>NW_004524821.1:2893251-2894553 GCF_000260255.1 Octodon degus | reverse complement strand
ATAGAGGAATTTAAAATCTCAATCACAAGCTTTCAAAACCATTTAAGTGAAAGTGAAGACAGAGTTTGAGATCTTGAAGACGCTGGTGCAGCTATAAAAAGGTAAGAAAGGATCTCTTAAAAACAACTAGGATGCAGGAAAAAATAATTCATCATTCACAAAATGATGCAAAGATGAACAATGTGAGACTAATAGGCATCAATGAAAAAGGAGTTAATACAAATGACATTAAAAAATATGGGCAGAAATAATAGCAGAAAACTTCCCAAATATGAGGAACCAATCTGACGTTCAGGTAACCGAAGCATACAGAATGCCAAGTAACCTCAATTCAACTAAAAATGCACTGAGACATATAATAGTCAAGATCCCAAAAATTCAGCACAAAAATAATATACTGAAAGATGCTAGAGAAAAGAAGCAGATCAAATTCAAAGGAAAACCCGTCAGAATTATGGCCCACTTCTCTTCACAAAACATGAAGGCAAAAAGAGCATGGAGCAGGGTATTTCAAGTCCACTATGAAAACAAATTTCAGCCCAGACTACTATATCCCGCAAAACTCTCTTTCAAGTTGGATGGAGAAGTGAAATACTTTCATGACAAAGAACAGCTAAAGAATTTCATGATGACAAAACCAACCCTACACAGACTACTGAAAGAAGTTCTAGAGAGAGATCAAAATGATCAGAACTCCAGGAATGAGATCAACAACAACCAACTAAATAGGCAAGCAATTAAACACAGGAGAAAAAGGAGTAAATGACAACAGGTAAATAACATGCCAATCATAGGTCAATACATCTCAATTCTAACCATCAATATAAATGGACTCAATTCACCAATTAAGAGAAATAGACTGGCACAGTGGAGTAGGAAACAAAATCCAACAATATGCTGTATACAAGAAACACATTTAAGTCATAAAGACATTCATAGGCTGAAAGTCCAAGGATGGAAAACAATATTACACACCCCAGCACCTCAGAAAAAAGCAGGGGTAGCAATCCTATTCTCAGACAGTCTCAAATTCAAACCAAGAATGATCAGATGAAATAAAGAAGGCCACCAT
The DNA here is from genome assembly GCF_000260255.1 of Octodon degus. Classification (NCBI taxonomy): domain Eukaryota; kingdom Metazoa; phylum Chordata; class Mammalia; order Rodentia; family Octodontidae; genus Octodon; species Octodon degus. Next base: position 2,893,481 of record NW_004524821.1, on the reverse strand, counting down.
ATACTGGTTAGGGGAAAAATTCAAGAGGAAGAGGTAACACTCATAAATATGTGTGCACCAAACACGGGAGCACACAACTATATAAAGCAAATCCTAATGGACATGAAAAATCTAATATCCAATACCACAATCTTAACAGGAGACCTTAACACACCCTTATCTCCAAAAGATAGGTCAACCAGACAAAAACTTAGCAAAGAAATAACAGAACTGAACCAGAGTTTGAAACA
>NW_004524821.1:2886650-2891808 GCF_000260255.1 Octodon degus | reverse complement strand
TCTATCACCACTCCTATTCAATATAGTTCTGGAATCATTAGCTAGAGCCATTAGACAAGAGAAAGAAATAAAAGGAATAAGAATGGGTAAAGAAGAAGTTAAATTATCTTTATTTGCAGATGACATGATACTTTACTTGGAAGACCCAAAAAATTCCAAGAAGCTACTAAAATTCATACAGAAATTCAGCAGCATAGCATGTTATAAGGTCAATACCCCAAAGTCAATAGCATTCCTCTACACCGACAACAAAAACACTGAGAAGGAAATTATACTAACAATACCTTTTACAGTAGCACTGAGGAAAATGAAATACCTTGGAAGTAGTCTAACTAAAGAAGTCAAAGATCTTTTCAAGGAAAATTATAGTACTCTTAAAAAAAGAGATCATAGAGGATTTCTGAAAATGGAAAGATATTCCATGCTCCTGGATAGGAAGAACCAACATTGTGAAGATGGCCATACTCCCAAAATTGCTGTATAGATTTAATACAATCCCTATCAGACTACCACCGACATACCTCCCAGAGCTAGAAGCTAGAATTTATGAAGAACTAAAAACCACTAGGGCCCCAAAATTTAAAGACCCAGTCTAGAAATGGGCACCTGAGATGAACACACACTTCTCAGAGGTTGAAATTAAAGAAGCGAATAAATATATGAAAAAATGTTCCACATCACTAGCCATCCGTGAAATGCAAATTAAAACAACATTTTGAGATATCATCTCACCCCAGAAAGAATGGCTATTATAAAGAAATCAACCAACGACAAATGTTGGAGAGACTGTGGGGAAAAATGAACCCTTCTCTACTGCTGGTGGGAATGTAGACTCATGCAACCATTTTGGAAATCAGTGTGGAGACTCCTTAGAAAACTTGGACTGGAAATCCCATCTAATTCAGCTATTACTTTACTGAGAATTTTCCTGGAGGATCGGAAAACATCATATCATAGGGATATATGTGTGACTATGTTTATAGCAGCACAATTTGTGATAGCCAAATCTTGGAAATAACCAAGATGCCCATCACCTAAGGAATGGATGAAAAAGATGTGGTATTTTTATACAATGGAATATTACTCAGCTATAAAGAATGATAAACTCGAAGCCTTTATATTGAAGTGGATGCTACTTGAACATATACTCATAAGTGAAATAAACCAGACACACATGCGTAAATATCTTATAGTTTCCCTAGTATAAGAACTCAAAAGAAAAAATACAAATAGAAAGGTATAATACAAGTAAAAGGAAAGCAGGAACTCGAGGACTAACTAAGAGGGGGAAAGGAGAACAGCTAGGAAACATGACAGTGACAAGCCATACAGTTATATGTAGAAGATGGACAAGGCAATGATCCTGAGAATCTCCAGAAGATTTTTGAATGTAGCAGCTAATTGGAAAGATTCTCACCCTGACTAACTATATATACTGATACCTGTGAACTAAGCAACTGCACTGAAGATGGTAATCTGTAATAGTAGTTTCATGCTTGGAGTGCCTGTCATTCTGGTTTTCTGAATATGGGCTGCTTGTCATGACATGCCAGTTGCTGCTGTGCTGTCTCTTGGGTAGATGATTGTTCAAAAAGAAGGGGGTGGTGAATGAAGGCAAGAGACAGGAAAAGGAATATTGTGGGACTGTCCTGCTTTAAGGTTGTATATAGTTAGATTTTTGGACTTATGTGTAAACATAAGAAGTATATAATTATTTATGCCTACTTTTTAAATATATTCTAATTTTTAAATGTTTTTTTCATCATATTCTGTAGGGACTTAAAGTTCAACATATCAATACTTGATGAAAAATACCTGTTCCATGTTATGCCTAAGATATTTGATATTCAGACAGATAGTGAAGTTAATCTTAACAGCCTAGGTTGTATGGTAATAACAATAAGCTTCTCTTCTGGAGGGTTAACAACCTAAGTTTGCAGACCAAAATTAGAGAAAAAGGAGGGTCGTAAGGAAAGGTCACTTAAGACTCAGGACATATGAGAACTTGTACTATAACGTCATGTAACTCGGTAGTGTCCCAAATTTTCTGATCAGGGAGATTATGGGGCCAAAGAGGAAAGTGATCAATGATGTAGAGTATGCCTAAGGAGTGTCACATGGAGAGAAAACATTCTCTCAGGCTTTCACAGAGAGCACATTGGTCAAGCAATGGCCGTGACTCATCCATATGGCTGACACTGACAAAGGTTCTACAATCTGAGGTACAGGATCTCAGGATAAATCCTGAGGGGATTTCACTGACCTTATCAGACCCAAAAGCTACAACTCTTGTAGCATAGGTCCTGTCTTAACTGTCCAGCAGAAAAGTATAAAAATGAAGTATAAGAAGTAAAGCCATGCTGTTATGTTGAGCTGTAGGGGACTCAGGTCAACAATTTCTGACGTTGCCAGTGAAGCGGAAGACCCAATACTATTATGGACTACTGGACTCTTTTAGAATATTTTGCTGAGTTGACACACCTATCATATTCAAATAACGGAACTTAACAAAAAAGGGGATACAGATTAATGTCCATTTTGTAGCTGTGTATTCAAAATGGTTAGGATAGATATATGGTTACATTCTTTTAATGAATAGAGGGATTTGTTCTAATAATGTTTGTAAATAGGATATCATGTCCGCATCTTGTACAGCAATTAACCACTAGGAAGAATGTATGCAATATGTTAATTATTGAAACTGTCTTACCAATTTGGTTTGAAACTGTCTCATTGCTATTTGTTTCTCAATAAATTTATGGAAAAAATTTATAGAACAAAAAGAAAGAAAATATGGTGGAATAATGTTAAATTTATATTACCAGATACCTGTTTGAGAGGTTTCAAATTGTCTCAGCAGAAAGGAATGGTGTATGTGAGTTGACATTTGCACCAATTATCCTTATTGGATCTGAACATTTTGTATATGTGTATTGAAATATATTAGTCCATGGATATGCACCAAATTACTGTTAATTAAAAATAAAATTATATGTTCAAAAAATAAAAATAAAAATACTAATTACTCATTTTTTAAATTGCCAATATGAGTTCCTGGAAAAAAATCATATTCCAGAAAATGACAAACTGAGTAAACACTAATTTGTCACCTTTAATCATATGAACTACATTTATGGTTAAATAATAACATCTAAAACACACCATAAAATTGTGTGCAGTACATAAGTCCTCAATATATTAATTTTACCCTCAGAGGTTAAATTTTATTTATTTATTTAGGCAAGTTCAGCCCACCCTGAGGGCAGGCCTGGCATGGCATGTGGTGCTGAGAATTGAACCAATGTCCCCTGCACCTGCCTAAACTTGCCTAAGCAGGTGCTTTAGACTGCTGAGTTATCTCTCCAGCCCCTGCAGTTAAAATGTAAAAAGGGTTAGGGAAAAAAATAGAGAAGCAGAAGAAGAGGAAGACATTAAAAGTAAGCTAGAAGACAGATGGAGATCACACTAACTTTGTGAAACTGGTTCAGAAGACTGGAGAGAAAGAGAAAAGTGAAGAGATAAAAAGAAAAACAGAACAGAGCAACAACCACAGAGGCTAGAAACCACATTCACAATTATATAAAAAACAAGATCAAACAATAAAGGAGAAAAAAAAAAACAAATACAAAACCACCAGCACAACAACAAAATATAATAGAGAAAAAAAGTCCACTTCCAGGTTTGTCTTTGCTGTCACTGGTAGACAATGTGTGGAGACAGAATTCCATCCTGTGTTGATTTATCCCAGCAAGCCAGCAGTGGCTTTTTGGTGGGGTAGTGGATAATCTTGAGTAGCCTATACTTTCTGGTCAAGACCAGATTCATTCAGCCTGCATTTGTCAGTGCACCTTTCTTGGGTTTGAGCCTAGCTGAAACCACTGGATGGAGCCAGCTGCTTCTCCATGTTCTGAGCTCAGCTGACCCCTCTCCAAGATGGTTCCTGGACAATTGCTGTCTCTTGCGCGGGTCAACTGAACCCTCAGCACTCACCACCAGCTAGTGTAGTCCTTCACATCTACTATTCCCCTCCACTGCTGTGTCTCTCTGTGGAGATCTCTGGGGTGTTCAGCAGTCACATAGGTCCAGAGCTTTGAACTGCTCTTCTTGTGCAATGAGTCCTATGTCAGGAAAGAGATGATGCCAGCTCCCTCCTTCCTTTTCATTTATGTTTCTCCCTTCACTCTCTCTATAGGCAATTCTAGCTTTAGATCATTCCTGGATCCAGGGGATCCCCCTTCTTCTTGTATTCTGCATGTGCTATAATCCAGTTTCTGGACAGCAACATTCAGAGAGGCTCTTTCTCTTCTGCTTGGTACTCTACCATTTTGCTGCTTCCTTCAAAATTTTAAATCTTGAAAAAGGGTCTTGTTAAGTTATTGAGTTGCTCAGACTAAGCTCAAACTTGAGATCCTCCTGTCTCAGCCTCACAGAGTACTGGACTTACCAGTGTGCACCACCATTAGAACCTTGTTTAATACTGAGCAAAAATCAGAATATGAGCAGGGCTGTGTTTTTTTTCTTGACGCTCTAGAAGAGAGCCCATTTCCTTTTGTTTTCAAACTTTTTGAGCTTTTCCATAATTATATTTAATACGGTTTATGATTTAAAATATAGATTAAATTTGTGTTATGTATAATTTATTCTATGCCTTTTATGTTAAGAAAATGGAACTTCAAAAACTAGAATTCTTGCTGGGTGTAGTGACCTGTAATCACAGTATTTGGCAGGAAGATAGAAGTGAGTTCAAGGCCACCCTGGGCTACATAGTGAGACCCTGTTTCAAAGATCCAAATTATTTTTAAAAATTGGAATTCTTTTATTTAGATACCAGCCACTTTCCCAGTCTTCCTCAGGCTTAAGGTAGTAATATCACACACACACACACACACACATACACACATTCCACAGCATGGATGAAGGAGGTTTCTATGCAGATGGTGCCACCAGATCCAGTGAGCCTTCCATGGGGAAGAAGGGGAATGAAAAGGCCCTAGAGTTGTCCACTATCTCACTGTATTCCTCTCCCCTCTCTTCCTATTAGAAAAGTCCTTTGCACATTTGAAAACAGCTAGATGGTGATTTGGAGTGAATGGTCACAAACACCAGGTAACAGTATCTTCTAGATGGTCACATTTTTTTACCAATGTTTTTTTTTTTT
>NW_004524821.1:2875699-2882288 GCF_000260255.1 Octodon degus | reverse complement strand
TCTTCTGACCTTTGGTGTAGAGCTTAGATAGAGTTATTACCTTAGCACCAGGTCCAGATCTACGAAGTTCAGATTCCTCCAGGTGGGTGTTGTTTGGATCCGGCTGCTGTGCTCCACTTCTTTCTGCTGTAGGCATTAGAGTTGAACCCTTTGTGTCTCTTTGGCAAGGTGTTCTGCTCCTGAATCAGCTGGGTGGGTCTTGCCTCTAGCCTCTTTGCAGGGAGTTCAGCTGAAGGGTTCTGTGCTGGGTCTGCACTCTGGGTTGAATGAGGATCTGCGGACCCCAGGTCATCTCACTCACTCCCTGGGCCTGCGCTCTGAGTCTATTCAGGATCCTACGGCCCTCGGTCGTCTCACTCACTCGCCGGGCCTGCGCTCTCTCCAATGTGTTTTTGTGTCTCCAGTTTCTCAGAATTGTAAATAACCTTTAAAGCCTAATCATTGTTTTATGATGAAAGTGTCTATGTGCGTGTGTGTGTGTGTGTGTGTGTGTGTGTGTGTGTGAACCAGGGCCTTATGCATGCTAGGCAAGTACTTTACTATTGAACTACAGTCATATGCTCCTGGCCCTTAGGATAAATTTTCTCTCTTTTTAAAAAAGTTTTCTGAGGCAGGATCTCCCCATGCAGTCCAAGTCAGCTTTGAACTTGCTATGTAGCCCAGGTTGGCCTCATATTTGTGATCTTCCTGTCTCCACCTCTTGAGCACTGGAATAACAGACATGTGCTATGCTACTCAGCTTGTGTTTTTATTATTTTAATGCATAAAAATTCATAACTTCACTGATAAAGCTGGGATAAAAAAATAAGCCTGCGGTTTTTTTTTTTTTTTAAAGAAGGAAAGGTTTATTTAGTTTTTTGTAAAGGTTTCAATCCATAATCAGCTGGCTCCAAAGTAGGGCTGCACACAAGTAAAGATGGTGGATGCACAATGGTTCATGGTGGTGGGAGACAGCAAAAGCAACAAGAGTGACCTTTTCATGGCACCCAGAGATTAGCAAAGCCACAAGGGAGGGAGGGAAAAGCCTCTTTTGGTGCTTTATACTGTATGCAGGGTACCAGCCCTAGGCCAGATGCAGCACTCACTGAGGGCCGATTTACTAATCATGCACTTTTAGTGCCAGCAGTACACAATTCTAGATTGAGACAGCTCTGAAAACACGAGGATTCAGCCACCTATATAACCAACCACATGAGAGTCTGGGGCAACACCTAGACACAAACCATGACCCCTCCACCCCACATTCACACACATCCCTTTATGCAAAAGGCACTTAGTCCATCTCCAAGAGTTGTCAAGTTCTAACAGTTTCACAATTACAGAAAAGTCCAAGTCCCAAGTGTCCTCTAAGTTTTAAGGAAAACTTTAACTGTGAGCCCTTGTACAAATGAAAAGAAAGTTAAACACTTCCAATATTCAGTCGTATGAGATAGGTAAGTCAAGGCGTGGTGAAGCACACCTGTAATCCCAGAGCTGGGGAGGCTGAAAACAGGAGGATCACTGAGTCTGAACTGTGTAGTGAGACCCTGTACCAAATACATAAGATAGATAACAGCATTTCAAAAGTTACAAATTGTGGGGTACAAAGGAATGGGACCAAAGCATGTCCAAAATCCAGCAGGGCAAACATTAAATCTCACAGTTCCACTTCTAGCATTGTAGGAAATCTGTAAACACCAAAGTACTTATGTATCTGTGACCCTACAGCACTTCCAGCAGTAGTAATTCCCACGGCTTCTCAATGGGGCCACCTCTGCTCCCTCCTTGTAATTTTCAACAATCCACATTTCTGGCTTCTCCAAACTTCTGGGGTCTCCATTGCATCTTTGGCTTCACACACTGCTCTCTCAGGGGCATGCTGCCTGGCCTCCCAGGCCTTCTTCTGAAATGTAGGTGGAAGTCTTCCAAGCCAAACTCCTGTATTCTGCATGCACCTAAAACTAGCACCATGTGGATGATGTCAAGGTCTGCCATGGCCCAAGCAGAAGCCAGGCTTTCTTCTCTCTTGGCCGTAGGGGTCAAGTGCCTATGAACCAAATCCTGAAGAACTTCTCTAGGCTACCACCATTTTTGGAACACAGTGTTCTGGGGCTCTCTTCCCAAAGTATTTCACTTTTGTAATTTTGAGGATACACCAGGGTGGTGCTCTGCTCCTTCTTATGATGCCCTCAGGCCATGTTGTCTGTTCTGTTCCTTCTAAGCAATTAAGATCACCTCTGCTCCATCATTATAGCTTTACTGGCATTATCTTGCTGGCCAAACTCACAATGTTTTAAATCACTGTGGTGGCCTCTTCGCTCTTGATTCTCAACTTAGATCTGGCTAAAAGCCCCTAAGTGTAGCCATGCCACCATCTCAACATCCAGCTGCCTTGAAATTACTTCTGCCAGATTAATTAGTCCACCACCCTTAAGCCTAGTTTCTGGACATAAGCAAAATGTAGACAAACTTTCTGCCACACTATACCATACATGTCTGGAGTTCAACAGCCAATGCAATCCTTGTCAACAGAAACCTCCACACCTGGTCTTAACCAGCAGGATTTCCATCAGCCTTGTGGTCTTCAAGCTCTGACCAGAATCTTTCATAAGAGTGCAGCCTAAGGCATTCCAGCATTATTTTTGTGGTAGGCATCTTTAAATCTTTCTAAACTCTTCCCACAAGCCACTGCCAAAGGCTCTTGAACCACACAGTAAGGTACAGTCACAGTAATGACCCCACTTCTTGGGTAACAAAAGCAGAAGATTCTTTTACTTTCTCTTATTTTTATAATGAAAATATTAATCTGGGTAAGCATCTAGCCTATGGTATGTAGTAAATGCCAGTTACCTTTTCTAGTGGTTCTCTACAGGCTAAGCTTATCCTAGCCCTCATCATCCTTCTCCTTTCAGGCAATGAAGCTCATCTAGAAAACTAGGGAACTGAAAAGACAGTACAGTGTGGGTAATGCAGTTGGTTCCCAGGTCTCTGCATCCTCTCCCCCATTATGCCAGAAAAGGGCTGAGAAAAGAATTTCCCATGTGGCTTTCTTGGGGCCCAGCTGACTTGTGCTGCACCTGCTAGTGAGCTGAAACTCTCTGGTGCACAGTCCTCTCTTTTTGGCGATGATAATTGTAGGGAAAGAAGCACACATGCATGCTGATTTCATGGACTGTCTTCAGGATTTCAACAGCCTTGCTGTGCTCAGTATCTTGGAAATCCACATCATTCACAGCCAGAACTTAGTCCCCTTCTTGAAGTCCTGCTCGATGTGCATCAGAATCAGGAATCACCTTGGAAATGAAGATGCCTAGCTGTGAAAACTTTCCTCCTCAGATGTTAATTCCCAACTGAGCTCCAGGAGGCTTCTTAAGTGTGACAATTCAGGGTAGAAACTGGGTCAACTCATTGTTGTAGTCTGGGTGGTATACTCTCTGCAAGGCAGCAACTCCAGAAATCCTACTACCAGTCCTGGATATCATACTTACCTTCTTCTGGAACACTCATAGGCAGGCAGGAAAACCACTGGGTAGTCATCATAAGGAATCTGGCTGTCCATCCTGGGCCAGGTCTGGCACACAGGCCTCGCAGCCCGAGAACAGGCGAGCCGCCAATTCAGTCTGAGAACCAGAACCAGATCAAGCCTGCTGTTTATAGTTAATAATAATGATAGGGAGTAGAGGTGTGGCTCAGTGGTAGAGCACTTTCCTAGCAAATGCAAGGTCCTGAACTTGATTCCCAGCACCATAAAATATATATACAATTCATTACACATGACCATATCCCCAGATGGTTCTCATATACTTGTTTTGTAATTTTTATAAGCATTTATGAAAGCATTTATCTCCATGTTACAGATGAAGCCAAGGCACATAGGATTTCAGTATCTTTCCTGAAGCCACACAGCAAGGAAATGGTTTCAGTTCAGTACTATTTTCTCTGCACTTCAAGTTTCCCTTGCTTTCTAAATTCACTTAGAGGAGCATCTTGCCCATCACAGTATTTCCACTTTGGCATTTGATTGGAAATGGCATGGGGCTGGACCATATTCCACCTTTATGGAGTGTCTGGGGTAGGGGCTGTACAGTATCCCACTGAGGAGTGGAAGAACTCTGCAGTGGGGAAGAGGGGCAGGTGTGTGGTCAGGGCACCAGGTCGAGAGCTTTATTGGCAATGGTTGAGCAGGTGGGGGAGCTAAGTGGGTCCCACGATGAACCCACAAGGGGAAGTATTAGTGCCAGAGAGCAGACCTGGGGCCTCATAAGAGGAGGCCACTGGTTTTTGAGTCGTGGGCTTCAGCAGAGCCAGTGGGGCACACAATGATCAGCCATACCTATGGGTAGACGTGTGGGAGTCCAGTGAGCCCAATTTGCCTCGCTAGGGAGCAGCACAGGCTTTCATAGGTTGTGTATACCTGTGGCCCCAGGACAGTCCAGAGCAACACCAAAGGAGGACCTGGGAGCAGCAAGGACCACGAGGCCCAAAAGTAGGCTGACACTGACAATGATACATCTGCTTCCTGGTGAGAGACCAAATCAAGAGGAAGATAGTGTTGCTGGAGCAGAACTAAATTTGGGTGGTGATTTGCAAATCTGAGCCACTTCCGGTGCAAGAACCAGCTGTGTAAGCACACCAGAACAGTCAGTCTGGGGCCAGTGAACAAGGGAAGTACCCATCTTAGCCAGCGTGGGTGATTTCATGCTTGTAGAGTGTACTTGGGTGGAGAGTGCAGGTGTGGGGCACCTGAAGGGCTTCTTAAACTCAGGACTTAATCATAAAGAACCCAAACAACACTACTGATCAGGTTTAAGCATATGAAGAATCTCTTATTGATTTATTGATTGTCATTTTGAGGCAGGGTCTTGCTATGCAGTTCAGGCTGGGCTTGAGCTTACTTTGTAGCTCAGGCACATCTTGAACTCACAACAATCCTCCTGCCTCAGCCTCCTGAGTGCTAGAATTACTAGGGTGTGCCACCATGCCCCACCATGTGAAGAATCTCTATCTTGAATTAAACAAACTTACTGTTTAGTGTGTGTGTGTGTGTGTGTGTGTGTGTGCATGCTGTGTGTGTGAATGCTTTTGTGCTACTTGTGTGTGTGTTACTGGAGACTGATCCCAGGGATTTTGCACTGAACTACATCCCCTACACTTTCAATTTTTTTTGAGGCAGGATCTTGCTGAGTTGCTAAATTGTTACTGCCATATGCAGCTGCTCAGTGTGATTTTTGTGATTAATTTCTCTTTGGGTCAAGAAAAATACATGGAGAGCACAGGCCCAGTGTGTGAGTGAGAGAACCAGTGCCTCTGGATCCTGAATAGACCCAGAGTACAGATCTGGTGTGTGAGAGAGAGTACCGAGGGCTGCAGGATCCTGAACAGACCCAGAGCACAGGCCTGGCGTGGAATCCTTCAGCAGAATTCCCTGCAAAGAGGCTAGAGGCAAGACCCACCCAGCTGATTCAGGAGCAGAATATCTTCCCAGAGTGACACAAAAGGCTCAATTCCAATGGCTGCAGCAGTAAGAAGTGAACACAGCAGCCAGATCCAACCAACACCCACCTGGTGGAATCTGAACTTCGTAGATCCAGACCTGGTGCTAAGGTAATAATTCTATTTAAGCTCTACACCAAAGGTCAGAAGACAGTGGTATACAAAATGACAAAGAGAAGGAACAAAATGCAGTCTCAGGCCCCGAGTCCACCTAGTACAAATGCAGAAGACACTAGCATAGAGGAAACTGGAAATCACACACCAGATATCTTCGAAATAATAGCGTTGGAAGTAAAGAAACAACTGCAGAAAGGTATAGAAGAAATCAGATCAGAAATAATTTCTGAACTAAAAAATGTAGTAATAACTATAATCAAAGAAGTACTGCTTCTAAAGAATACACTGATAAAAAAATAGAGGAGAATATAAAAATGATGGAACCTTGAATAAGCAATATAGGAAAGAAATAGAATGTATGAAACAGATTCAAAGTGATATACAGGAAACTAAAACCTCAATCATAACCTGGCAAAACCGTTTGCGTGAAAGTGAAAATAGACTTTCCGACCTGAAAGACACCCTTGCAGCTAGTGAAAAAGTAAGAAAATATCTCTTTAAAACAACTGGGATGCAGGAAAAAATAATTCAATACCTGCAAGATGATACACAGATGAACAATATGAGACTAATAGGCATCAATGAGAAGGAAAGAGTCAATACAAATGATATAAAAAAAAAATGGCCAGAAGTAATAATAGCAGAAAACTTCTCAAATATGGGGCAACAATCTGACATTCAGGTAACTGAAACATATAGAACTCCAAGTAACATCAACCCAAATAAAACCACATCCAGACATATAATAATCAAGATCCCAGAAACTCAGCATAGGAACAGTATACTAAAAGCCACTAAAGAAAAGAAACAGATCACATTTAAAGGAAAACCCATCAGAATAATGGCAGACTTCTCTTCACAAACCATCAAGTCAAGAAGAGCATGGAGCAAAGAAGTTCAAATCTTGCAAGAAAACAAATTCCAACCCAGACTGATATACCCTGCAAAACTCTCTTTCAAGTATAATGAAGAAGTGAAATACTTTCATGACAAAGAACAA
>NW_004524821.1:2861658-2871954 GCF_000260255.1 Octodon degus | reverse complement strand
CTCTTAGTACTTCTTTGCTATCATGAAAACTTTTTCTTAGTTCAATTGTTTTAAACAATTAATTTTTAATTAATTAGTATTCAATTTCGGAATATTGCTTAATCTCAATTTTTGTTCTAAGATTTATACTATAACTTTGACTTACAATTTATTTAAAAGACATGGTATGATATCTTCTCCTAATATGAGAAACTTTAAAAAGTAAAAGAACCAAATAAATAACATACCAATAATAAAATACCAACAATATATGTACATAACAACATAAATGTGTTATGTACATACCAGCTCCCTAAAAGGAATGCAATCTTATGTACTACGAAAATGTACTAATAATAATCATTAAAAAAAGAAAATGGTAAAATAAATAAATGAGAAAAAAACAAAGAAAAATAAATGAGTTTGGTGTGGCCATGCATGCCCTGCTACTAGCTCCCTGGAAGGTGAGTCAAAAGGATTAAAAATTTGAGGCCACCCTGAGCAATTTAGTGACTAATAAAATACTGTCTCAAAATTAAAAAAAAAAAATTTCTAAGAGTACAATCCCAGTACCAGTCAATATCATTCAATAAAGAGAAAAATAAGTGAACTACCTCAGCACAGCAACAGGGCCCTTTGTATGCTGACCTTTGCTTGCTCTAGTTCTCCTACTGCATGTCACACAGACCCTTTAACAATCCGCAGTTCTCCTTTCTCACATCTATACTTTGTGCATACTAATTACTAACCATTTCTTTGTGTGTAGTGTGTGTGTGCCAAAACAAAACTTTCCCCTCCAGTTCTGGGGCTCAAACTGGGGGTCTCATGTATGCTAGGCAAGCACTGGACCACTGAGCAACACCTTCAGTCCCCAAAGCCCCAGAGCAGGGGTTTTGATGGGATGTTCCATCAATAGTATCAAAGTAGCCACAATATCAAATGTCCACACTAGAATTTTTGTGTCAAAATAAAAATCAACTTATCTTCAAGCTAGTAGGTCAGTTAGTCCCCTTTTCCCTCCTGTTTCTTCCCTGACTCGGTTTCAAAGAAAAGAGATTCTTAGGGCTGGGGAGATAGCTCAGTAGAATAAATGCTTGCCTGGAAAACACAAGGGCCTGAGTTCAATCCTCAGTTCTGAAAAAAAAAAAAAAAAGAAAAGAAAAGAAAAAGAAAAAGAAAAAAAGAAAGAGATTTTTTAAAAATGTATTTAGTACAGGGTCTACAGGGTCACACAACACAGATCAGACTCATAGTGATCCTCCAGTTTTCAGCTGCCCAAGCACTGGGATTATAAGCATGCACCACCACACCCAGTCTCAATCTCCATCTCAGCACACCCAAGGGGGTGAGGCCATCATCGCACTCGGGGATTGAACCCCAGTCATCACGTTTGCCTAAGCAGGTGCTTTAATCCACTGAGCTATCTGGCCAGCCCAAGAGATTCTTTTAGCATAATGCAAAATGACCAAGACCACACTACACAGTGCAACAATAGTAACAAAGGAAAGATTTCTACGTCTCATTGATTTTCTTGTCACCAGTTAGCCTAAGTTCTTGCATTAGTAGACATGAGATAAGGTCTCATGAAATTGTCAAGGCTGGACTCAAACTTATGGATGCTCCTCCTCCCTCAGCCTCCCAGAGTACAAGATTACACAATCATGTCCAGCAAGACATGGAGTCTTAAGGAAATATCTGCTGGGACCCTGTGGGAAAAATGTTTTCCTGATAAGACGAACATTCAGGATAGGGACACTTCCTTCTTCCTCTCATGAAAAATGTAATATTTGAAGCAATCATCTTGTGATCACGACGTGATTAGCAACAAGAAATGGTTTTTTATCTGGGGTACATCAGAATCACCCAGAGGGCTTCTTAAAACACATACTGCTGGGCTATGCCCTTGATTTCTAATTCATAAGTCTGAAGTAGATGTAAGAAGTTGCATTTCTTCCCTTTTTGGGGGGATACTGGAAATTGAACTCAGGACCTCATACTCTCCAGGCAGGTGCTACACTACTAAGCTAAGTTCCTGGCGCAGAGAATCTGCATTTCTAACAACTTTCCAGGCAATGCTGATGTTGCTTGTCTGGGGACCACATCCTGAGACCTATGGAATAGGACAATGAAGAGCAGAATGACAGAGCCCAGGCAGCTGGCCGTGCCAGGTAGCTGAATCCAAATAAACAGTCACTCACCCTGTTTCTAGATTTCTTGTTCTGTGAGAAAATAAGCCACTTCATGTTTCAGCTCTGATTAGTTGGGTTAAATTGTGAACTTTCCAAGAACTGGATGTTGGTAACGATAGAAGGAAAGAGGAGTCCAGAGAGATGCCTGCCTGGTCTAGTTATTATTATTATTATTATTATTATTATTATTAATATTTATTATCATTATCATTATCATTATTATTTTGAGGTAGGACCTCACTGTGTAGCCCAGGCTGGCCTTAAACTTGTGGTCCTCCTGGCTTACCCTCTCCAGTGCTATGGTTAGCATAACCAACTGGTTTCTTCTGTAATTTAGGAATTCATTTAAAGGATATACTTATACTTGCATCACCTCTCCAGCTTTATTTATGCACTTTCCATTCTGGACAACAAGGATTTATATTTCTTTTTACTGCTTCCCCTACTTCCTCTCTCACATTTTTTTAGTTTGTGGTGCAAGGATTAAACCAGGGCTTCCTGTGTGTTACACATATGCTCTACTCTCTCTAGCCTCTACATCTTTCTTGTTCATTTATTTTGCAGTGCTGAGGACTAAACCTAGGGCCTCATGTACGTCAGACAATTGCTCTACCACTGAATATATTTCCAGCCCACCCCATCCCATTTACCTAATATAGTTTAGTAACAATATTTTGTTAATGTCAATTTTACAATATCCTTTTTTTTGAGATAGGTTCTTGCCATGCATTTTATTTAGTTATTTATTTTGCAGTACCAAAGGTTGAACTCAGGACCTTGCACTTGACAGGCAAGTGTTTATACTACTGAGCCCTGCCATGTATTTTAGGCTGGCCTCCAACTCAACATTTAGCCTAAGCTGGCCTCACAGTGATCCTCGTGCATCAGCCTTCTGAGTGCTGGGATTACAGGTATGTGTCACCATGCCATGCTAACTTTATGATAATTTGATTAAATATTATCAACTTCTGAACCTTATGTTCATTGTTTATATTTTCTCTCCTCTGCTTAAAGTTTCTGTTTTCTTTGGAACCAATATTTGCTCCATTGGGAGAAGTTAATTTTCTACTTGGATTGCTTTTTATTTTATTGATTTATTGTTCTTTTTGTTTATGTATTTAGTTTTGAGATAGAATCTTTCTATGTAGTTCAGCTAGCCTTGAACTCATAGCAGTCCTCCTGCGTCAGCTGGCTGAGTGCTGGGATCACAGGTCTGAATCACTGCACAAGGCCTATTCTAACACTTTTGACAAAGTGTGGTTGGCAGGTGTGTTGGTTGGGTTCTAGAAGGAAGCACACACCTATGCAAAAAGGCAACAAAGGAGAATTCAAAGGTTATAGAAAATCATGATGTGTCTAGATGCCAGCAACAGCAGAACGCTGTTATCCCCAAATGTCTAAGGGAGCAACAGGAGAGAGTATTTCTGGTCTGTGATGAGAACTGTGCCTGTAGGAAAGGCCACCCTCCTGGACATTCCAGCTGCCACTAGAGGAAGTAGTCTGCCAGCCGGAAGAAAGCGGGAAAAAAAATAAGCAACTGAACTTCTCTCTTTTCTCTGCTTCTGCCTCTGACTTGGTATCTGAAAACAGTCAACAGGAAATGCTGGGAACCATGTCTGTGAGACCATGGGGGTTGATAATGGCAAGACTGGGGTTTTTGTATTAGATTAGTGCTGAAGTTTTGTTTTGTTTTGTTTAAGATGGAGGTCACTATGTAGCCTAGATTGGCCTTGAGTTTGTGATCTTCCTGTTCTAGCCTTCTGATAAGAGAAGCCTCTGGGAAAATTTTTGTTTTCCTGATAAAATGAGCATCTGGAATTTCAGGATTAGGGATATTTCTTCCACCCCTGAAAGTTAAACACATGAGGAACAAATGTGTAGGGACCAGGCCAGAGGCTAGGATGGAGTGAAAGACAGTGAGAATGGGAAGGGCAATAGCACAGAAGCCAAGACATGAGGTATAATTTAGAAACTGGGTGTATCTGAAAGTGTCTTATTTCTACTGCCTCTAGCATGGTGGCTTAGTTAGTACAGAATTCTGGGCTGAAAACCACTTTCTCTCAGAAGTTTGGAGGCCTGGTTCCACAGTCTCTGGCTTCAGAGTTGCTGGTTTTTTTTTAAATTCAAAGTGGCTTATATTCTCTGCTTTATTGTCTTTACTGGGAACTATAGAGATAGAGGAGTGTTTGTTGTGTTTTAGGATCTTTTTTAAAATTAATTTTATTAAGACACAAATATGATGAGACCGTTTCAAAACAGGTTAGTAAGACAGTTACAATAATTAATACCTTGATATTGTTGTCTTCGTAGTAGTTATTTATAGTACAAGATATCCTGTACAAACACTATTAGTACAAATATTTCTTCTCATTGAATTAAGAGAAAGTAGTTGTTTATCTATCCTAACTATCTTGTATAAGCAAATACAAAATGGTCCTTCATTTATATCCCCTTTTTTTGGTTTAGTTTTGTCAGAGATGGGTATTCTATTACCATTTAAATATGGT
Source organism: Octodon degus (assembly GCF_000260255.1). NCBI lineage: Eukaryota > Metazoa > Chordata > Mammalia > Rodentia > Octodontidae > Octodon > Octodon degus. Next base: position 2,867,279 of record NW_004524821.1, on the reverse strand, counting down.
AGGTTTGTGAATTCAGCAAAATAATCCAATCTGTCCAGTAGTCCATAATAGTAGTGGGTTATCCATAGCACTGGCAATGTCAGAAGTTGTTGACTTGAGCCTTTTACAGCTCAGCATATTAATATGGCTTTACTTTTTATACCTTGCTTTTATACTTTTCTGCTGGATGGCAAAGACCAAGATAAAGCAAGATCTATATAACAAGAAATGTAACTTCTATATCTGACAAGATCAGTCAAATCCCTTCAGGATTTACCCTGAAACCCTGTACCAGTTTGTAGATCTTTTCTCATTGTCAGCCATGTAGATGAGTCACTGCTATTTCTTGATCAATTTACTCTCTGTGAAAACCTGAGAGAATGTTTTCTCCCATATGACTCTCCTTAGGCGCACTCTACATCATCGATCACTTTCCTCTGTGGCACCATAATCTCCTTGATCAGAAAATTTGGGACACCACTGAGTTACAAGATGTTACAGTACAGGTTCACTTATGTCTTTTTTTTTAAATTTTTTGTGGAACAGGGTATTGAATTCAGGCCCTTGTGCTTACCAGGCAAGCACTTATTTTACTGAGCCTTCCCCCTGGCCCCAGAGTTGCTGTTAATAACTCTATGCTATTTTTTTCTTTTCTCTCTCTCTCTCTCTTTTAATTTTTATTATTACTTTTCTTGAGACAGGGTCTCTCTATGCAGTTCAGGCTGGTCTTGAGCTCACTTTGTAGCCCAGGCTGGTCTTGAACTTGCAACAATCCTCCTGCCTCAGCCTCCTGAGTGCTGGGATTACAGGTATGTGCCACCATGCCTCACTAATTCTATGCTATTCTGATGCCTGATCCCTCTTTATTGTGGTTTGTTTTACCTGTCTGGAACACTCAAATCTTTCCTTCCTTCTCATGTTCTGCTATTTTGAGATGACAAGTTTTGGTGTTGAGTGATTTTCTATCCATATTCTAGAGTCCCCAGATACTTGCCCAGTTCCTAGACACTGAAAATACAGGACTTCCTGTTGTAAATGCCCACTGCCTGTGTCATCACAAAGTGCAATGCAGCTGCCTGCAGATGCCATCTGTCACTGTGTACCTGTGGACAACACAGTGAGGTTGCCTCAGTGGTTAGCTGAGCCAGACGGTCACATATCCTCCTGTTTCTATTAATGAACAGTCATGAGGTTTCACTATGCAATCAAGGCAGAAGGGTAAAGGGGGAATTTTGGTAGAGGGAGGGACCACAAGTTTTCTGGAGTAAATGGTGGGTTGGTGAGTTGGCACAGCACAAAACAACCCCCACTTGCTTGCTGGTCCTCGCATTGGGCCTGGGTATCAAGGGTCATTCTATATAATATTTTGAGAAAAATAATTTCATAATTAAATTTTCATTAGGGCTTGTCTAAGGTCTAGTATCTTCCATGCAAGCCAGTTATGGTATGTGGGAGCCTAACTCCATGTATCTTTGGTCACAGTGGAGGCCTTGATGATCTGATGATGCTCTGACACTCAAGGACAGGATTATATCAGCTAAAGGCATCCTGGTTCCTTGAGAACCAAGTAGTAATAAAAAAAGTTTCTCAAGGCCAGCCAAATAACTCAGCTGAGTAAAGTACCTGCAAGCAGGCACAGGGGGCTAGGAGTTCAGTCCCTCCCACCAGCTCTGACAGCCCCACCCCCAGGGTTCACTGAGATGGCAATTGAGACTGGGTGTGGTGGCGCACACCTGTAATTCCAGCTTTTGGGAAGCTGTAAAAAGGAAGATCAGTCCAAGTCTGATCTAGTAGTGAGACCCTAAACACCCTGTAGACCCTTCCTTAAAATAAAAAAAATAAAAGTTTCTCCTGGAGGAACAAATAAGCATCTTATTAACCTGCCACCTCTCCCTACCATTGCCTAGAAGTCATCCACTAATCCCCTCACCATTTTGCTCAATGTGAATGTGATCAATAAATACGAGGTTCTAGTTGCCTCATGGCCTTTTGTTCCTGGTGAACAACTGGCCATCTCAGATCCCTGCTGCGTCACCATTTTGTCTTTTGTTCATTTTATCTGTGTATGATACCTTGCAAGAAATTAGAAGCTCACAGCAGGGGTCCCTGACATTTGAGTCCTTAAGGCCACACTATCTAAGACTTTGTGAGAGTGTATATAAGTAGGGCTAGTTTGGAACCACATGAAAAAGGTGTGACAGAGTACAGGAAAGGCTATTCTCTCTGCCTAAGGGACCAGTGACTGCTAACTGCTGGTTCCCTGGAATCCTGGGCAGTGCTGGTGCTGTGAGCCCTTGGAAAGACACTGGCTTTGTCAATGTGAGCATCCTTAGCAGAGGCAAATGGAGGTGCTTCCGAGACAGCCAAGCTATAGATGGAAATATGCAAGCACAGGAGAGAAAGGTAGGTAGTGGAGGTCCCTAGAACTGGATTCCAGGGCAGATTTGTTTTCAAGGCTGCAAATTCAATGCCCTACAAGGCAGTGGGGACTTACTAATACTTGTGACACTACACTAAAAAAGCTCTGAGAGTTATAGGAAGAAAGTTGATTTAATGGACTGTTATTCATCAAGAACCTTAGTGCATTTAATGTGACAAATAGTACAGAACTGACAGTGAAAGGCAGAGCATAATTATCCAGCTTACCTAATGAAAAAGCCATTTTGTTACTATCACCCTGAATTGGTAAAGGGATTGACCAGAGGGTCCAAAACAGTTTTAGTTCATTGCATGACCCAAGAGATTTGACCAATTAGGTAGAATATATACTAATATAAATCTTTATTTTTTATTTTTTTGTTTTTTTCCAGAACCAGGGATTGAACTCAGGCTCTTGCGTTTGCTAGGGAAGCGCTTATTCCACTGAGCCATCTCCCAGGCCCCTATACTAATATAAATCTTTTCTGCAATAGTTCAAGATTATTCACCCTGCCCCCTTTTGGGTAATAGTCTAAATACTTACTACCATAGTTACACTAATATAACAGCTTCAAAAACAGATTTTTGTTTTGGCCTCTTATCTAGGTGAGCTGTAGTTGAAAAATACTCTGATTTATAAATGAAGAAGAGAAATTATCTAGGAGTGAAGCATAATATGATAGGATTTTACAATTCTTTCCATAAATGGAAAAGAATCTATTCTGCTAGGATAGATAGAAAACTAATGTTCTACAATTTTATTATAACACAGTACATTATGGAATTATAATATAGTATATTATGGAATAGAGTAAACATTTTTGTAAGAATTATCAAGGGAAAATGCAAGACCTCAAAAAATACTGTGTGTTGGAAGCGAAGTTTATTTAATCTATATCCTCAGGAATTGAAAAATGTATTTATTTCCTCTACCATTTGTTTTTGGTTTTTGTTTTTAAGACAAGGTCTTGCAATGTAGTCCAGACTGGCCTTGAACTTACAATTCTCCTATCTCATTCTTCTGAGTGCTGAAACTACAAATGTGGGCTATTACAACCAGGCTTTTTTCCCTTTATTAAAAATGATAATAAGGCTAATTGTATATTTCAGGAGTTGAGCACTGGACTAGCATGTGCAAAGCCCTGCACTAAAAATAAAAATAAAAACATAAAAAAGCTTCTACTTAGTTACTTTGGGCTAGGTTGAATGAACAATAGAAGTGTATAAACTCCATGACTTGATACTAAGAAGGTTTATTTCTTGATCATGCTGCTTATTATTTATGGACTCACAGAGGGCTCTTGCCTATCACTTATTGAGGCAGCTAGGCTGATAACACAAGCAACATCCAAAATGTTGATGGCTGTCATGCCAGAGGAAAGGGGAGTCAGAGGAGTCTTATAATAAATAAACACTGTAGGCACGAAGTAATGTATCTCTTCTGCTCAAATCTATTGGCCATACCTAATCGTAAGAAGGCTAGGAAATAAAACACTCCCACACATGCAGAAGGCAAAAGCCAGAAGTATTTAGTGAAGAGCAGGTATTGTGAGCTAATGAGATTTGCCAATTCAAAGCTCTCTCTAAAGAAAAAGGTGAAGGGCCAGTGTAGCGTGTTAGATGAGAAGCAAAGAAGCTATTAGCAGAGTGAAGGTATGAAGATGAGATCCTAGACTAAGGCATGATCACAACTAACTTGATCCTCTGTTTCATCAACTGAAAACTGGCTAAGGTGACACCTATTTTGAGGAAAACAATTTAAACTTGTGTGTTTATGAAAGTAAAATCATGGTTTAAATGGAAAGAATAGAATTAAATCATTCTAATTAATAAAGAAACAGGGGCTGGGGAGATGGCTCAGTAGGATAAGCGCTTGACTGGCAAATGCAAGGATCTGAGTTCAAACCCTGGTTCCACAAAAAAAAAAAAAAAAAAAAGAGAGAGAGAGAAGAAAGCATACTAATTTGTTTGGGCTGGGGAGATGGCTCAGTAGAATAAGCACCTGCCTGGCAGACACATGGGCCTGAGTTCAATCCCCAGTTCTGGGAAAAAAAAATAAAGAAACAAAATTTTCATTTTCTCCTGATGAGGGGGAAGTTTTGCAGGGACCCTTGGTCTTAGAAGAAGGTTAAAATGAAAAAGAGAATTGCACTAGAGATAACTTACCAGCCTTCCCAGTCTATTATTTCCACAATAAGAAGTATTGTTTTCTTTTTGTGGTGTTGTGGATCAAACCTAAGGCCTCACACATGCAGGGAAAGTGCTTTACCATTGAACTACACCCCTAGTCTTTAGACTAGTCCTTTAAAATCACAAATCAGGTTGTTTTCCCCCTTTCTCACAATACTGTGCCTGATTCTTGGCCATTTCTAAGTAATGACTTAGTGAATGAATGAAAGCATGAACAAGATACCAGGTGAATTCCTAAAGAAAATGACAGGCCCTAACACATTATCTATAGTATGGATAACTTTGGATGATGTCTAATAATCATTTTTTCATTTATGTATTTGGTACAGGGTCTCAGTACACAGCTTGGACTCAGAGTGATCCTCTTCTTTTCAGCCTCCCCAGAGCTGGGATTACAGGCATGCACCACCATGCCCCAGACTCAGTTGCTCACTCAGTGTGCCCCGGGGGCCGGGCTGGCACAGCATGCAGGATTGGGGATCAAACCCTGGTCCCTGCACTTGCCAAAGCAGGCACTTAGTCCGCTGAGCTATCTTGCCCAATATTAACCATTTTTGAGTAGTTGCCTAGTCTATGTTATGTTGTAATCACCACTTTCCTAAGTAACCTTCAGTAAAAGTTGGCTTCACAAAACTATATTGTGTTTTGAGGTTCTAAAGGATGAGAGGGTTCGATCCCCAGGCCTACAGTGCCAGCTCCTCTCCCCCCCCCCCCCGGGGATTGCTGAGACTGTGGTGATTGAGACTGGGCTTGCTGGTGTGCGCCTGTAATTCCAGCTCTTGGAAGACTGTAAACAGGTGGATCACTACGAGTCCCATCTAGTAGTGAGACCCTGAACACCCTGTAGACCCTTCCCCAAAATAAAAATTTAAAAAAAAAAAAAAAGAATGAAAGAGGAAGCCAGATATGGTGATACATTCTATATCTAGCATTCTGGGAGGCTAAGGCAGAAGGAACTCAAATGTAAGCCTAACCTAGGTAATTTAGTGACTTAGTGAGACCTTGTCTCAAAAATATTTTTTTGTTTTTGGATT
>NW_004524821.1:2845221-2861558 GCF_000260255.1 Octodon degus | reverse complement strand
AGCCATCTCCCCAGCCCCTATTTTTTTTGTTTTTTAAAGGCTGCAGATGTAGGTCAGTGTGAAAGCTCAAACCTCAGTCACACACACACACACACACACACACACACACCCCATTCAAGAGTGCAGTAGTCACAAGTACTCACAAGGAAAGAATTAATGAAAGTCAGTAAAAGCAGGCCTGCAATCCCAGCGCTGAGGAGGCTGAAAACAGGAATCAGGAGTGACCAGGAATTATGAAAATCAGGGGCTTTATAGCCCTTGCACTCCAGAGGTTGAGGCAGGAGGATCCACTGGAGCTCCAGATCAGTTTCGGCTACATAGTGAGTTCAAGGTCAACTGGAACTACCTAGAAAGACCCTGTCTGAAAACACCAGAAAAAAAGAAGAAAGAAAATCAGTGAAAGTGTCTTGTCCCCTTATCTTGGGGGTAGGGGCTTGGATCCTTCTATTTGTGGCTCAAGGAAAGAATTACCTGGAAGACTGTGGTATACTCAATTCTCGGGTTACTTAACATGATAGCTACTTAACTCAGAGATGTAGTGAGGATAATATTGGGACAATTTATGTAAACCGCTACCACAGTAAGAACTCAGACAATGTCACAGTTTCCTTCTCTTTCTCCCACTCCCTCTCCTCCCCTCCTTTCCAGCAAGGCTCCATTCATTCTTTTCCAAAGACCTGCAGGGGCGTGTCCTCCCGCCTTCCAAAAGCCCCGCCCCCAGCCCTCTTGGGATTGGTTCTCGGGAAGAGGAGCTGAGGGACCAACCCAGGGCGGCGCGGTGGGAGTGGGACGCATGCGCGGGCTGGACTGGGTGGAGGAGGAGAGGAAGAGCTGCCGGAAGTAGGCGGTGGAGGTTGTGGCCCGGCGGACAGCAGCTACCTGGGAACTGGGGTGCGGAACTCGCGGTCAGCAGAAAAGGCAGGCTGGGGGTTGTCTCGGTGTTCGGCACCCAGCAGGCCGAGGTCTCCTTTTTCCTAGGCCAAGGGTCTCTGGTCCAGGAGCCGCCGCCGGACCCGGGCCTTTCCTTGAGCCGGCCAGGGGACATCACCGTGAGGGACTGCGGAGCGGGGCTCGGACGTCGCTGACAGAGCGGGGGCTCGGGATTAGGCTGGAGGAGCAGGTTCTCTCTGGCTAGGGAGCTGCTCTGGGCTGGGGCCCGGTAGTCCTCACCTCGGGCTGGGACAGGGGTCTCTGGGGGCGAGGGGGGCGAGTCGCCCTCTGCCCCCGCTGGCACCCTGGCTATGACTGGCAAGTCAGTGAAGGACGTGGACCGGTATCAGGCGGTCCTGGCCAACCTGCTGCTGGAGGAGGATAACAAGTTCTGCGCGGACTGCCAGTCTAAAGGTAGCGCGTCGCTCCCGGCCAGTGGGCAAGGGGTCCTCCCACGGGCCGCGCCGTGAATAGGGGGCTTCCCAGGCTCAGCGCGCCCAAGTCATCTCTAAATGGCAGCGCTTGCTGCTCTGGCTGATGAGCCAACCATGCTTGCGGTTTGGTGTGGGCGGTCTTGCGTGTGTCTGTGGGGGAAGAGAGCAGGATAGAATCGGGGTGAGGTAAGGGTGGGGGTGGAAGTGGCCTGGTGTGTTCAAGTGAGAATGTATTTCAGTACTCTGCCCGCTGTCAGTCTAGAGGTAACAGTCTCTCACTCGCAAAGCTATGGATGAACTGCATTGTGCGTGTGCCTGTGTGTGTGTGAGGGAGATAGAAGGCATACAGGGAGATGACAGAGAGGAAAACTGCTTAAATGTTTTTTAAGGGTGATGATTGTTGCTGCCTGTTGTTTCGTTAGCAACTCCTGTCATTTTACAGCCCAGCTGAGATCTGACAGAGTTTTAGGTGGCTTTCTTCTTCCAGGATATGTGCAGTGGAACATTGCCTTATGCAGTGACATAGTGCGGATTTCTAAGATAGCCTAGCCCTGGCTTGTGGAGTGCATTGGGGGGGGGGTCGTGTGTGTGTGTGTTGACAGAAACTAGCAAATTTGGGCTGTAGTACAGAAGGAGAAAAGGAAGCAAACAATTTCATCAAATTCGTTGCTTCCATGGTGATTGCATTTCTGAAGGTGAAATAGGATTATTGTAAATTGGCAGAATCATTTAGTCTTTGTTTCCTTTGCCCTCAATGATGAATGGTTTAATACAACTAAAAATTAGTATGATAGGCAAGCTTGGTTATTAGTGAAATGTTTGTGCTTGACATTTACAGATGCAAGTTGTTATATTTTGGGGGACTGTTAATTACTTTTGTTGCTATATGGTGGATTTGCCAGGATTGTTTGCTGTGCAGCATATTGAGTATATAGTATACAACAAAAATTCAGATATATTTTTATTTACCTATTTCAAGGAAGCTGAAGTAGCTGCTTAATCAGTGTTTTCACTTGATCACCACTTATTGTAGTTGAAGGTTATATAAGAAGGACAGAAATGATGCATTAAGATAGACACCTAGTGGCATGTTTTTGTGACCTCTACTAGTAGGTAAATGAAGTGTGCCATTAAGAAATCAGATCCTCAAACTTTTCATCCTGCATTTTTACACTGGGAAAAACTCAGTGTAAAAAAGTACTTTAGAAACATTTTGTGTTGAGTTGGTTAATTTCTTAAAGGTTTATTCTTATTATATTCTGTGCTATATTTGTCAGTAGAGTCATTTTAAAATTTAGGAATGTGCTGCATACCGTGGTGAACTCATGTAATCCCAGCATAAAGCTGAGGCAAGAGGATCATGAGTGAGACCCTGTCTCAAACAAACAAATGAAAAAAAACTTAGGAATGTGCTTTGGCTTCACCCTAATTCCCTATGTCCTTGATTGATAGAGCTTGATTCACAGTAAAGCAACCCACTAGAGTGAGCATTGCTACCTTTGAGGATCACATACCACTTTGACGATTAATAATTCTCCATTTCTCATATTATTCTTACATTTATTCTTATTCCACTAAAATAGAGCATATAAAAGAGAGAGTTTGATTCACTACTTCCTCTATATTTCTCTTGCTCTCTATTAATAGCCTTATTGGGGATCAGGTCATAAAGATTTGTTCTTAATGAGAACTAGTAACTGCTTGCTTGTAGTGTTCATTAACCATTATTGATGGTAAAATCCTGAATCCTGAAATGGAGATTCCTAGGTGATTTGGAAGGTGGTTTTTCGCGTTAGTTTCATCTTAGAAAGTGTCCCAGACCTATTCACAACATTGTAAGCCCACCTTTCAGGTTATTAGAGGCAGATTAATGGAAGGGTTCTCAGACTTCATGGAGGAATATCTAACTAAACATTGCTTTGCTTATGGGGAGGTTTGTGAATTTCAATAGGCCACTTAACTTTTTCACCTTCATTTTCCCAGTTGAAAGAGAAAGTGCCTTATAAAGTATAACTCAAATATAAACATCATTTTTTTCTTTTTACAAATGTTGATCCTATTTTATATTGGTTTTATTATTTTCCTTTTTTGGCTTTATTCATTTATAATACTTTCATTCCTGGAAGCCACAGATACAGTCACTCAGTTGGTAATTCCCTAATCTTTAAACCAAAACCATTTCCTGTATATGAGAGGCCTAACTTTTTTGCAAATGTACTTTATGTTACCCTTGAGGATAGATGGCTTCTGGATATTTTCTGATTTTCTATTTTGTATGAAAGATTAGATCAGGGAATTTCTTTGTGTGGAGATTTTCTAGTGGTAGTTCTAAATTTTAACTTCTATAATTAATCTTTAGCTTGCCTCTCATTTGTTTTCTATCAATAGTTTAATCCTTGTTAAGTATCATTCTTTAGAACATAAACTTTTATATAAATTTTTCATTATTTTAGCTCTATCTGGAACCTTTTGAGAGGCTAAAAAGAGTTCCACTAGATCTAAACAACAGAAGGGAGCTAGGGAGATAGCTCAGCAGTATAAGCACCTGCCTGGAAAGCACAAGGACCCAGGTTTGATCCTTGGTAACACATGTTATGCAGACCCTGGAACTCTGGGCTCACCTTGCTGGCCACAGAAACCGAGCATGGTGGCACATGCCTGTAATCCCATCACTGAGGAGGTTGAGACAGGAGGATCACTATGAGTCTGAGCTGCATAGTGAGACCCTGTACCAAATAAAAGATTAAAAACAATGTTTTTTAAAAAATAAATAACAGAAGAAATTTTGCTTCTTTTAAACAGCCTTTTCTAGATAAGATTAAGTAAGTTTTTGGGGTTTTACAGCTAATGAGCTTTACTTTGTCAGTCATGGTTAGATTGACATAGTTGTAGTGAAAGTAATTTATCAAAGTCTCCATTAAATTGTCTCTTAGTATGAACATGTACTTGTTCCTTGGGAGATAATTTACTGTTTTCTGTGTGTTTTAAATATCTTTCTGTGATGATGAAAAAAAGGGTACAAAAATACTATTTTTTTAGGGGGAAATTCTTTATAAGCCTAAGATCCCACACTACATATATGCTTTCAGAAAATATTTCATATTCACCTGTTTTGTGTCCGTGTACCATGACATACTGGTTCAAAGATAAAGTCTTGGATTTCAAGGACTTTACAATAAAAAAAAAAATGATGTAACATAGTAATCATTATTGTGGTTTCTTGTACAAGGAGAAATGAAAGCATTGAAGAAGGCCAACATGTCTTTCTCAGGAAGCCACCATTTTAAATAAACAATTAGACTGTATTTTAAAGGATAAAGAAGGACTTTCAATACTTACCTGGCAGGGGAGATAACATGATCACAAAGGTGGTTTTCTCAGGTAAGGCTTATCCATTGCATTCCAGATATGCTGACCCCTATGATTTCTCCAAATGTGGCAAACTGGGCTGCATAATTTGGGGGCCAGGAAGGACTTTGCTAGGTGAGGTTAGGAGACTTTGAATTTTAGGAAGAGGAGACAATGCAGAGATCCAGGGTGTGCTGTATCATGTGTGTTTATGTTGGGGGGATGTATGTATGTATTTTGACTGCATTTTAGCAAGTGGTGAGAGGTAGACCTTAGCAGTTAGTAAGGACCAATAAGTTTAAATCCTAGCTCCACAATTGACTGGCTTAAAGGCATTGAGATTTTTGAAAATGTATCACTCTATAGATGCTCTGTGTTTATGAAGCACATAGTATCATGGGTCCAACGGCTTACTCAAATTGTAAGTATTGTAGGCATGAAATGCTTTCTGATTTGCTAGTAGTAAAAATGGTGTGAATATTGTGCCCACAAGCTCTCCATGGGAATTTACCTTCATGGGTACCTTAACTTATCTTAGAAAACTCTAACGAAGGTGCCAGCCATAGATACTATGGCATTTCTGGAGCCAGTGTTGTGATACTTGAGGCTAAACATGGTCATATGCTCAAGCAGGTTACGTTTTGAGTATCTGATATATGTTATTTGTTACATAAAATGCTTAGGCTCTATAATCAAGTAACTGGAGCCTTACCTCTCTCTTGGGTATACGTTGCACTAATCTTTGTTTCTACTTGAATCAGAAAACTCTTTCTGTCTGCATTTTTCATTTGATGTCATTATGGTATGTAGGTGGCAGCTTTCTTGGGCACAGTTGTCTGTATAACTACTCACCACATGAGTCATCTGTTCCTGTTCTTCCTGAAAATTCCATTTTGGGAATAATGTCATGCAATTGAAGACTGTGACAGGCTACTTATTATGTACATTGTAGCTAGCTTTATTATGTTGATGAAATCTACCTGTGTCATTGAGAAGGAATAAAGTAGCTCATTAACCTGAGTCAGGGGCTAATGAGATAGCTCAACAGACTAAGCAACTGCTTAGGCAAGTGCAAGGACCAGGGTTCGATCCCTAGCACCACGTGTTGCGCTGCCCCCCCCCCCCCCCCCATGTGCGCTGAGCCAGCCTGAGTCTGGGCATGGTGACGCATGCCTGTGATTCCAGCGCTGGGAAGGCTGAAAACAGGAGAATCATTACAAGTCTGAGCTGTGCAGTGAGACACTGTACCAAATAAATTAAACAACAACAACTGAGTCAATCTCTCTTCCTCCAAATGATACGTGCTGTGAAGATGTTAAGCAGGAATCTGCCTGAAACACATGTATCTTTGCAGTCTAAACATATAATGCCTTACTTTTGTTATGTATCTGCTTCTGTCCATTACCACAATGATTACTTCTGTTTGCACAGCTGCCCAGTTTAAATAGATACTAACTTTGAAGAAGTTTTATATTGTCACCTGGAACTCTGACAGTTTAGCATACCACATTGAGAAAGTAGGGATCAAATCTACATAAAGTAGAATAGCTTAATGTTAATACACTTCTACCAAATTCCTCTATCATTAAAGACAGTTCAAGTATTATTTCAAAGTCATGATTCACCACACAGGATAGATCCAGTAGAAGGTAAGTCCACAAGGGGAGGAATTGGGCCAGTTTTGTCATTGTAGTCTTCCCTTGAGTAGGGCTTGACAGGACCATGCTGTCAGTACATTTTTGTTTGAATGATTCTATCCAAATCTTTTGTTCCTTACTAGAAGAAATCTTTATCATTACCTGAATAATTGCTTTAATTCTTTGGAAAATTTTTTTCTGAAAAATAAGTTTTCAAATGTGTTTTAAAGTCCCTATTTGAAGGCCAGCCAAATAGCTCAGCTGATTAAAGTGCCTGCAAGCACGTGCAGGGGCTGGGGATTCGATCCCTGGGCCTGCTGTGCACACCTTGTCCCTGGGGCACGCTGAGATGGCAATTGAGACTAGGCATGGTGGCGCACCCGTAATCCCAGCACTTGGGAGGTTGTAAACAGGAGAATCACTATGAATCCGATCTAGTAGTGAGACCCTGAACACCCTATAGACCCTTCCCTAAAATACAGAAATAAATAAATAAGGTCCCTATTTGAAGGTCTCAGTGAGGGAAATGAAATGCCACTGTAGGTCATACAAATAGAAAGAATATAGGGAATAGACTTTATAGTTAATATAAGTACTATGAAACTAACCAAGGACCAAAGAGACATGCACGAACTAGTGATACCTGGGAGCTACTCTACCCTAAAGGAAAATAGAAGGGCATGATCCTTAGCCAACTGGTGTGAACTAGAGACATGGAAAGAGAAGTTGTCCGTGGCAGCTGAAACCTAGGCCATGTAAGAGCAAAAACCCTGCCTTTTCTTGCCTCTTATCCCCACCCTACCTCCCTTTGAAGGAACTTATTCAGAAATCAGTTGACATGGGAGCCAAGGAGATATAGCTCCCTGTGACAGAGTGGAGCAAGGGAGGATGGAAGCACTAACAGGCAAAGACACAAAGCCACTTAAAATGTCTTCAAGACATAATTCTTTCCCCTTATTAGACTGATTGTGGAGAATAGATAAGGGGTTGTGGTCCTGGGAATCAGACTCAGGACCTTGCACTTGTCAGGCAGGTGCTTATACTGCTCAGCTGTATGCCCAGCCCTGAGATAAGGTTTTGAGAAAGAGACAGCCTTGTGAATCTGTTGCTGAAACAGCATTTAGTCCCAGGAAGTAATATAACAGCCTGTGTAACTAGGGTGTATGATTAAGCTATTTAGTTTCTGTTTAATGTGTATTTGACTGTTGGTCATTTCCAGGAGCAATTTATCTTTTGATTACTCAGAAAATAAATTCCTACCCTGTCAATTCTGGGAAGACTTAGGCATAGTATATCTACATTGAACTGTCCTACCTACAGTTGGAAGATGAACAGCCTGAAACCATGTACAGTTTTGTCTTTAATTGATAGTTAAGATCGTTGTGATGGGGCTAACTTTCTTTGTGCTGCATATCATTTTAACTCTCCCCACATACCCAGTACTGGATATTTAACCCAGGGCCTTCACATTGAGCTCTATCCCTAGCCATTTATTTGTTTGTTTATTTATTTATTTGTTTATTTTTACTTTTGAGACAGGGTCTTGCTAAATTGTTACATTGCCCAATCTGTGATGCAACTTTTGATCCTCTTGTCTCAGCCTGTCAAGAGTGCTGAGATTACAGGTATGCATCTTTATACCTGGCTGAGTTTTTCTAGTCTTATTAGTTGGTGGTTGATAGTCCCCACCCCACCTTTGGGTAAAGGAGTTGAGATCACTTCCTGGCTCTGTTTCCATCTACGCTAGATCAGAAAAATATTTTGTGTAAAAGGAATGCTGCTTCTGCTCCATTTAAAGGAAGAACTTACCAAGTTACTGTGACTAGTTTTCTTCTTGATTATAGAGGTGCTTGAGTTTGTGGTACAAGTTTAGTGCTTTCTAGAAGTGCTTTTTTTGTCAATCAGGTCACCTGCATTTGAGCCCTTAATGGAATTGGTGGAACTAGGCCAGCAGAATGTTTCAGTGCAGTGTGAGTATGTCTCTTTTTGGGCTGTTGCTTTCTTCAGAGGCCACACAGATAAGGGACATTAATTATTTGAGTAGAATCACTGTAAACAACACATAGGTTTCATTGCTTTTCACTTTTCTACAAAAAGTTAATTTCCTCTTGGCAGGGATTATTGTAATTCATAGATATAATTAAAATGTTAGTATTAAAAAAAAACATATTCAGCTGCTTCCCAGACTACCGTTCTTTTCAGGTTGACAGATATATCTTCCTCATGTTTAATAATTATAATCTTTCACTACTGTGTTTGACTTTTCCCTTTTCCAAACTTTCTCCTTCCCTACCCCACTCTTCTGGATCCTGTATTTTCCCACAGGCTTTATGAATGCTGGGCCATTGATGACTGAACAGCAGGTCCCTCCCCAGTGGAAATCCCCAGAGATGAGACAAATCTACCTTCAGCTACCTTCAGCTGTGGCCGTCCTTCAGCGTCAGGTTGCCCTGTTGGTTGTCTTCAGTTTGTCCAGCTCTCCTCTTCCCCCATCTTCCTTCTTGTGTGACTGAAATTTGCCCTGGGATCCTACCATTGTAGTATGTCGCTGGGTAGTATGTAATAGAATTTTATTATCTCTGCTGCTTTCAGTTTAAATTAATTTTAAGAGATTCTTGTAAAATTTTTGTTAAGCAGAGCCTTCTTTATCCTCAGTATTTGTATACTCCTTGTAAATATCCTGGTTTACTTTTAAGTACATGCAAAGTACAATTTATCTGTGTATTGAATATCATAAGCCAATTGGAGAGAAAAAAATACATATATGTATGTTAATCAAGTTAAGCCTTCCAAAAAGAAATTTTGAAGTCCAAAATAAAAACTAGATTCTTCAGGCTTCATATCATTTCTTTTCGTTAAAAAAACAAACATGAAATCCTGTTGTTTTATGATGTACTGAGAATAGTAAAGCCAATGCAGGAGGAATAGGTAGGCCTGTAGCTGATAGGCCTATCCTAGCCTAATGATTTGAACAAATAGTCTTTTCTTTTCTTCTAAAAATCATGCTGGATTCCACTGCAGTTGCTGATGATGAAAGACCATAAGTTTCCCAAGCCTTGACTACAGAGCTTACGTCTATAGATGTGGGTTTACGTATTAATACTACAGTGTTCCTTCACCTTGTTTGCCTGACATGCACACACAGTAAATTTTCTTGTCTAATTCCTCTTTTCTTGTTTAACTGGAAGTCCCCAAATGTTTAGAAATGAGTTCTCTAGTGTTGCTGGTTTTGAGTTACAGTTTTGCCTTAATACTATTTAAACAGCTTTTTTTTAAATGTCTTACAAAAATAATTTCTTACAGAAATTTCTGTGTAAGCTGGTGACATATTATGCTGCTAGATAAAGTTCTGGGGAAAGGGACATTGCTATCTTTCTGTTGTTGTTGATAGCTGACATGAGCCCTCTGAGAAAAAAGAGGAAGGAAATGAACTGTTCTTAGCTTGAAGTTTTTGTTCAAAATAGCTGTAAATGACAGAAGTAATGGAAAGCAATTCGAGAATGACCACTGATCTAAAAAAGAAAAAAATATTTTTACTCAAAGAATAGCTTTTTGGAATAGGAATTAACTTTGTTGTTTTGAAAGTAGGGGTAAGGAATCTGATTAGAGGAACTGTTGCAGACAGAGGAGAAATTTGAGAAAAGGTCTCTCTTACAGCACAACTGCTCTATGAATTCTGTTCCTAGCTTATATAATAGGGCATGAGAGCTTCATTAAATGCAGTGCTAGAATCAGGAAGACTCCAGTTTAGCCCCTCTGAGCAACCAACTTCCTGGGTTCTGAGCCCAATGTGAACAAAAGTAGCCTGATACAAGTGACTCAAATCCAGTCCAATTTATGGTAGAGTTTAAAAATAGTTTCCAATTTTATTAGTCTTCTCATACATTTAAGGGAAAGAGGGGGAAAATGTGTTGCCATAGAAACAGACTCCCAGACTAGTTATTTTTTGTCTTATGGGATTTGGGGGAATGGGAATGTGGGAGGTTCTTCATGCTTATCTAAACATTAAATGCTATTTCTTTAAAAAGCAGAGATTTCATCTTTTCTATGAAAATTATCTATATTCAGAAAAAAATCACTGGAAAGTATGAAAAACAGAATGATGCCAGAGATAGCTCCCATAATCCTTATCATCTATTACTTATTTGAACTTATACCACAATGGTTTTTATATTAATGTTGTTGCTTAACATTTATGATTAGCATTTTCATGATGTTACAGTATTTAAATACTTTTATTGTATTCTATTATGAAAATACATCATTATTACTTAACCATAGCCCAATCGTTGGACATTTTCGTTTTTAGTTTTTCAGTATTATAAGTAATAGTACAGTATAAATGTTTGTGATGTTGTTAGGCTGATGGGGTTATTTATGTACTCAGATTTGTGTAGTGATGGCACCCTCTAATTTTAAAAGTTGTAGGGCTAAGGAGGTGACTCAGTTGTATAGTGCTTGTCTACCATGGGGGTTCTGTGGGTTGGAAATGGCTTTGCTGTAGAGACTGTCATTCTGAAATGATTAATTGCATTAAATATCTATTGATGCAAGGATTTGACTGCAGAGACAGCTTTATGGTTCATGTAACAGCAGAATGGCCCAGCATATCACATTATATGCCTGATGTTCAGGAATACTGTTGTGTCATTGATTAGCCTCTTTTGTTCACAGAGTCTTCTTTTATTTAAGTCCATTCCTGGAAAGGTGGATTAAAGGCCTACACTAGTAGAAAGGGGATAACTACTAACTACTGCCTTTTTTTTTTTGAACAAGGACTTTCTTTAGACTGAATGAGGACTGCGTCTAAATATCTGTGTGTATGTATACCTAATGTACAGTGTCTTTATCTCTGTCATGAATATTCTGTTAATGTGTTCAGGTCATATTTTTGTTTTACTTTTGACTGCCATCTTTATTAAGTCATATGTTTCAAGTCTTGTGTCACTGCAGGAAGCTGAGCAGGTGAATCTCATGGTTATTCTGTGGTCATTGCTTCTTGGCACCATTTCATTTGTGTGCTTCCTATACTGAAAGTGGAGCCAGTCACGAAGATAGTCTTGTGCCTTCTTAATGGGAGGTATTAGTATGATGCATCATATTGGAAGAAATGTAGTAGTGGTATGAAATAAGAGGCAGTACTAGCAGTCTTTACCCTTTTAGTGGGATGGGAGTAAATGTTTAGACACCACTCACAGGTGGCATAAAAATTAATAACAACCCTGCAGTGTTTTAGAAGCTCTCCTGCACCCACTGAAACAGGTCTGGTTGTCTTGAAGAATCTTATCTTGGCTCTTTTGAAGCTATCCTAAAGACCTGTCCTGATTCCTCTGCATAATATTCTGTGTAGGATCTTTCCATTCATATGGCTGACATTTTTGCCATGCCTTTTCACCTGTATATCTTGTTAGAGTCAGTTCTGAAATATATAGATTTTGAAATAGGCTTGTGAATCTTTTCTTCATGAAAGGACAAATTCTACCTTTTGCTTTCCCTCCCTAAAGCAGAGCTATTTTGATGATGAATATTCAACATGCCAGTGGCCTAACCATTTATACTTTAATACTAGAACATACTTCTATTCATTGTTTAAGATGAAAGTTCTGGTTGTGATTCAGTAAAGTGACTGATTTTCCCTGTTTGATTTTGGTTGGGCTTTTCTGACAAGATCAGAAGGCCATGAATTGCTGTGCAGAGAGAGGTATATATGTCACTTTCCTCACAGGAGAGTTCATTTGTTGATTTAGAAACTTTTTCATAGGTATGTGCTATCCTGGAAACAACTGAAAAACTGGAACCTTTTGGTCTTGTTAATGTGTTACATTCATCTTCCCTTTCTGTATTCTTTTGAGCAAGGTGAGTGTATATGGTATGAATAACTCTTCATGACAGTCTTTGGTGTTGAATCATATGTTGTAATGAAAAAGAACACCTAAAGAACAAGATATTGGTTTAGTTACTCAACACCTGTGTGTACCACACATTTGGGGTATATAAAGATGATTTTAATTCCAGGCCAACTGATGATCATTTCTTTCAGATCACATGACTTGATTGTTCTGGGCCTTGGTTCTCCAACTGTGTTTAGATTAGAAAATCTCCAGAGTTCTTTCCCAATTTTAGAATTCTATACTTGTATCAGTCAGATTTTTGTCAGTATAATAAAATAGTCAAAACAGTTCAATTACAAGAAGAAAGATTTGTTTTGGATCATGGTTTTCAAGGTCCTAGTTCAAGCTCAGGTGGCCCTAGGATGCTAGACCTCTGGCAGAGGTACACATCATCGCTGTAGCACATTGTGCAGCAGCCGCCTCTGGCCCTTGCCCACTTAGATGCCTAGCACTTTTCTAACTCCTGCCAAATGTGATAACTAGAAGTTTTTCAGTTTTGCCCCCTGAGGAGAAATTGCTTTGGTTAGGAGCCACTGGACCAGAGGGAGAAGAGTGGGGCTATGTAAATGTCTTCCTATTGGATTGTTCCCTTTACAAGGATATAGTGACCTTCTTTGTCTCTCTTAATCAGTCTTGGCTGGAAATTTACTTTGTCTGCAAATAAAATAGCTACCCCCCCTTTTTTTTCTGGTTCCTGTCACATGGAATATTTTTTTCCATCCTTTGACGTTCAGTCTGTGAATTTCTTTTTGAATTAAATGTATTTCTTGTACACAACATATTGTTGGATCTTGCTTCTACTTTTTTTTTAAATCAGATTTTATTGGTACATTTTATTTTTTGGTACATTTTAGGTATATCTAGTGAATATATGTACAAGTTCATAGAGAATTTGTACCTATGTATGATATAACTTGTTTCTTTTTCCCCCATTCTCCTACCTTTTAACCCCTAGATTTTGCCTCTTGATCCATTCTGCCAGTCTGTTTCTTTTGATTGGTGAATTGAGACCATTCACATTGGTGGTTATAACTGATATGTATTGACTTATCCTTGTCATGTTGTTTTCCTGTTATTGCTTTTCCTGCCATTTAATTACTTGTCTGGTGAATTCATTTTGTTGGGGTTCATGGAGTTACAGTCCTCATTACCTCTTTCTAGAATGTCCTTCAGAACATTTTGGAATGCCTGTTTGGTGGGCATTAATTTCCTGAGGTTTTCTTTGTCATAGAAGTCTCTTGTTTCTCCATCAATTCTGAAGGATAGTTTTGTGAGGTATACCCACCTGGGTTGGAGGTTATTTTCTTTTAGGGCTTGAAATATTTCACTCCAAGGTCCCCTTGACTTAAGGATTTGTGTTGAGAAGTCTGCCATAATTCTGATGAGCTTTCCTTTATAGGTGATTTGGGTTTTTTTTCTTCTGACAACTTTTAATATTCTGCTCTTGTGTTGAATTTCTAGAACCTTGATTATTATATGCCTAGTATAGATTGTTTTATCATGATTAGTTAGAGTTCAGTATGCTTCACTTATCTGTATGTCAAATTCTTTTTCCATGCTTGGACAGTTTTCTGCTATTACTTCTGTGAGCAGAGGTTGTTTTTTTTTTAATGGCATTTGCACCATCTCCTTTTTCATTGACTCTGATCAATCTTATGTTATTGTTTGTGTCAACTAGCACAGATGTTGCATTGATTTTTCATGTTCTCTTGCTACTTTACTTTCTTTTTATGATCATCAGTTGTATCCTGTCTACTATATCTAATATTCTATTACCCACATGAGCTTATTCTGCTACATATACTTTCAGTGGGAATTTTTAATCTCCTAGATATCTGTTTGAATGTTTCATGGATTCCATTTCTTTTTTTTTTTTTTTGCAATGTATTTTTTTTTGTTTTCTTTCTTTTTTCCCATAATTTTATTGAGAAACAAATAGCATTGAGACACTTTGAAACCAAATTGGTAGGACAGTTTCAATAATTAACACATTGCATACATTCTTCCTAGTGGTTAATTGCTGTACAAGATGCAGACATGATATCCTGTTTACAAACACTATTAGAACAAATCCCTCTTGCCTAATCCTTGGTTCTTTTGCACAAGTCTATAGTATTTTAAGTACTTTAAGTACTCTAATTGTATCAACTATATTTGTGGTTATATAACAAAATCTAAAAAAACCCCAGGAAGTTGTGTATATTATGTATGACCCCAATAGGGCAATTTTACCCTTGGGAGAAAATTTAAAAGGTGTTAGGGGGAAAAGTAGAGAAATAGAAGAAGGAAAAGGAGGAAGAAGAGGAGGAGGAGAAGAAGAAGATTAGAAGCAAGGCTTGAGGACAAAAGATTATGTTAAGTTTGGAAAACTGGTGAAGGAGACATAGAAAGAGAAAAGGGAAAAATAAAAACAGGGACAGAACAAGAAAAACAAAAATTCCTAGAAACAATTAAAAAATGGAATGTTCACATTCATATTAAAACAAATATTTGCCTAGCTGTTATCTCAGTGATCCGTCTATATGCACCTACTCCTTCCAGCTTGATGTTAACCACTGCAGTAGTGATGGAAGTGTATTAGATTTCTCAAGAAATCTGTTTTGAACTTGTTACATTTGCTATAAAATGTTTAAGTTGAATAACTTTGACTTTGCCCCCCCCCCCAATTTTCCTCATTCTGTTTTTCTCTGTCTCTTACTTCTCTTTCTGTTGCAGGACTGGAGATTGAATCCAGGGCCTTTACACTGAGTTATATCTCCTGCACTTTTGTATTGAGGTAGGGTCTCACTAAATTGCCCAGGCTGGGCTTGAATTTATAATCCTTCTGCCTCAGCCTCCCAGAGTACTAGGATTACAGGCATGTACTACCTCATCTGTTTAAATCCACATTTTTCACTGGATCAGGTGTAGAGTGATGACAAGTGGGGCAGTGTGTTCTATAGGCATCCTGAAAGAGATGTGCTGGGATCTAAAGCCATGATTCTAATACTTAAGTCTCTGTTCTTGGCTCTTGGTTCCATTCCAGCTGAGCCTTTGCTGGAGTAATTGTTCTCATGGAGCCTTCAAGTTGAATGATTGTTTGTACCAAGATGGTCTTACTGTTTGGCCTCTAATGATATAACCTCCTTCCTTTCCCCAATGAAAGTAGGTTTTTTTTGGTTTCCTCCCTCCCTTTCAGAGATGCCATGTCTCAGCCACAACTCTGCTAGTGTATTCATAAGTGCTTTAAACACTCTGTGTGGAGGAAATTGGCTAGATCCAAAATTTAATGGGCTGAACCAGGAGACAAGGAACATTATGGACCCTTTCCTTAGACTTTCAGTTTAAGATGTTTGACCTGCCTTTATGTGAATTTCTGCAATAAATCATTTAAGAAGGGCTGGGGAGATAGCTCAGTAGAATAAGCACTTGCCTGCCAAGTGCAGGGTCCTGAGTTCAATCCCTGGTACTGCAATAAATAAATAAATAAATAAATAAATATCATTTAAGGCTTAATCACAAGAAACTGAAACTGAAGCAGGATGATCTCAAGTTCAAGCTCAGCCCATGCAAGTTGTACACAGTAAGATCCTGTATGAAATAAAAAAGGACTGTTGGCAACAGAAAAACCACAGATGAGTGAGTGCTTAGACGCTGTGAAGTGCTGTGGGAATTGAAATAGGGAGGCTGGGATAATCTACCTAATCTCAACTGACTTCATGAGATTCTTCAACACGATTGAAAATCTTTTGGGTAGCTCATTTTCCTCTTTAAAATATGTCCACAATTTACTGTAAAAACAATCACAGAAATGTATAACAGAATCTCTCAGGGCATTGCCAAGAGTTAGCACCACCAGGAGCCTTGCACAGCTACCCAGGAGCAGCTGGAAACATGTAAGTGTGTGTGCCAGTATATGTGGGCAAACCCTCTGGGGATTAAAACCAAGGCCTGTGCATACAATTTTTTATTAAAATATAATTGGCAAATGAAAATCACATGTCTTTGTGGTATGCAACATGATGGGTTGATACATGCTTACATTGATTTGTTGCTGTTGACAAACATTTTTGCTATACATTCTAGGCTGGCCTTGAACTCATGGCAATGCTCCTGCC
>NW_004524821.1:2840303-2842026 GCF_000260255.1 Octodon degus | reverse complement strand
CCTGGGCTGGGACTGGTCCCGCCGGCGCAGGGTAGCAGGAAACTCTCTGCACACTCACCGGACCTGGGCTAGGACTGGGTCTGGGGGCTCCCGGAGTTACTGTCTTTTAGAAGGTAGATTTTGGAGATTAGCTAAGAAAATTGACTCTCAGCCAGGTGTGGTGGTTCATACATGTTATCCCAGCACTTGGGAGACTGAGGCAGAAGGATCACTGAGTTTGAGACCAGCCTGGGGGACATAAGTAAGTTCAAGTCCAGTCTTCACTACATAGCAAGTTCCTGTCTCAAAAAAAAAAAAAAAAAACAAACAAACAAAGCAAAACATAAAAAGAGAAAATTGACTCTCAGAAGTAAGCTGATTTTAAGACACATAATAGATAAGTAGTACAGTTTAGCTGACCCCTATCTTTAGTTCCCTCAGTAACTGGGGCTGGGTACATTACTGAATGTGTACAAACATGTTATTAGGGAAGTTCAGAGGAAATATCTGTTTTCTAGGATTTGGAGGAAATGAATAGTGGATCCAAGCTGCTGCACCCAGTAGTAGACATGTGCTCTTTTGCACTCTGGCCAGTTGCCTGTTTTATTGCTTTGGACTTCTATTACTTTCTGTATTCCTTTTGTCTTTCTGGTTCATC
This sequence comes from Octodon degus, assembly GCF_000260255.1. Lineage (NCBI taxonomy): Eukaryota > Metazoa > Chordata > Mammalia > Rodentia > Octodontidae > Octodon > Octodon degus. The sequence continues at coordinate 2,841,389 of NW_004524821.1, read as the reverse complement.
TTCGAAACTTCTTTACTCAGGACTGAGCAAAGTCAAAGCAGCACCACTGTGTGTGAGCACTGGTACCAATCTAAAAAAGATGAAATGTCTCCATCTTTCCTTTTTCCACCAGACCTACGTCCACCTTCTTGCTGTCCTCCTGGTGTTACAACCCTTAATTGTTTTGAGAAAACCACCTCAAGTTAAGTGCTGAAATAGATGCAGATGTAGAATGACTATTATTTTATCAATGAGTACTTCTCAGTGTTCTACCTCATCAACTGCTTTTTCTGGTTTTCTGGTAGGAAGGTAGGGTTGCTTTGTTTCATCTCCAGCAATGTTATAACAGTCTATTTACTACATTCTGTTCTTCCAGTGTTCACCTGAGTTATATTAGTTCTGCTGACTTTTATTTTCGGTGAGTATATGAATAGCGGGGCTCTTCTGCTAGAATCACCAAACCTGTATCTTCATCTTGTCTACTTTGATAATTTGATGTAAATATTGGAGGAGTAAAAGACAGCATCACGAAGTAGAAGATAAATTAATTGAACTCAGTCAAAAAAGGCCTCAGTTCTAATCTATGTCCTTTAATGGTAGAACCACCTGCCTGTTGAAATGTTTTCTAATTAATTGAGCACTCACTAGCCAAGTAGTCACTATAGGATTTCCTACATTCAGTGGGAGAGTGGACCTGATAACTTCTAAGGTTCTTAGAAGTTTCTGATTTTGTAATTTTAAAGTCTTTAGTGTAGTATTTATTTTTTCCTTAATCAGTCTCAGAAATGTTGTAGTTTGCTTTGTCTCAAATATTTATTTATTTATTGTATTTTAGGGGAGGGTCTACAGGGAGTTCAGAGTCTCACTACTAGATTGGACTCCTAGTGATCTGCCTGTTTATAGCTTCCCAAGAGCTGGGATTACAGGTGTGTGCCACCACACCCAGTCTCAGTTGCCATCTCAGCATGCCCTGGGGGCAGGGCTGGCACAGCAGGTGCAGGGATCGAACCCTGGGTCCCTATCCGCTAAGCTATTTGGCTGGTCCTCAAATATTTAGAAAGCTTTAACTTCTGTACTTAATTTTTTTTTTTAAAGACACATTTATTC
>NW_004524821.1:2804430-2838743 GCF_000260255.1 Octodon degus | reverse complement strand
TCTCTTACAGAACACTCTGAAATCAGAGGTTAATTTGGCAACTCTTTATTTTGGTTCCTTAAAATGTTTGTACATATGGAAGTTCAAGTTAGCTTAAAAAAAAAAAAAAAAAAAAAAGTAAAAGTGATTGTTAATTGACATAGGGAACTGGATGAATTCTCTTCTTTATACATAAAAATGGGCTGGCAAATATACCCCTCAATTACCCTATCTAGTTTCACCAAGTTCATACTCATATTTCATTTTTAAAAAATAAAATTAAATATTTTATTTATTGGGTACAGGGTCTCACTCAGACTCATAGTGATCCTCCTGTGTCAGCCTCCCCATCACTGGGATTAAAGGCATGTATCACTATGGCATTCTCAGTGGCCAGCTTGGTGTGGGACTGACACGCCGTGTGGTACCAGGGATGGAACCTGAGTCCTTAGTGCTTGCCAAACAGGTGCTTAGACTGTCAAGCTATCTCCCCAGCTCTATTTATATTTCCATGTATTCTGTGTATTGAATCCAGAGAATGGAGATGGGGTGAACTGAGGTAAATGGCATTAGATTTCTTAAGTATTCCTTTTTATGTTGGCTTCCAAATTTTGTGTCATATTAATGACAGACTAAGTAAAAAAGAATTAACCTCTATTTTATAATCAGTGGGTTTTGCTTTAGATTATTCCTCATGTATGTATTACATGGAGCCAATTTTCAATGCCAATCTAAAGTAAATGTACTGAATTTAATTCAGTGTTTTAGGTGCATCAAAACCTATTATTTTCATAAATTGATTTTCTGATGTTGCATTTTCAGGGTCATTGAATGTTAATCAGAAAATGGCCTAAAACTTTCCTAACAATGATCAGCTAGAACTCTAATAGTAGAAAGGACCTTAAGGCTCACTGTTCACTGAATTTACTCTATGGGCATCATTTTTCTGCCATTCCTGAGCATTGATTACCCAGCCTTTTCCCCTACTTGGGTTTTACTATTGCTGGATATGCTACATTTATTTTCATACAACCTTAATTATTAGAAAAATATTGCTTATAGTATGCTAAAATCAATGTGTGCTGAATGAAACTAGTTCTGCCTTTGGAATCTCACCAAAATAGGCTCAGCCCTTTCTGTGTGATTCCTCAGCCTGTAAGGTACTACAAATTGCTTCTTCCTTCATTTTTAAAAAAATACATACTTTTATGCTGCTCATTGATGACTTCATTTAACAGACCTTTATCCTATTATCTTCTGTGTGCTAGCACTGGGCTAAATGTTCAAGATAAAATAACAGAGGGACATGGTCCTTGCCTTCTGTAGTCACAGTGTACTTAATGCAAGAGAAACCTGTAGGTAGCTAACTTTTACAAGTGGTTAGCGATTAGAAGAACAAGGTTGCAGCTCACTGTTCTGTACTTTGAAGTTTATCAAGCAAGAAGTAGAGGACAAAGCCATTCCTGGTGGAAAAATTGGTAAAGGCAGAGATGTGAGTGTGAAGTGTATTTCAGAATGATACTTAGCATGTGTAAAGCACAGGTCCCTAGATCCCTCACTCTCTGGGGCCTTTGCACTAAGCTACACCCCAGCTCTTGTTATTTTTTATTTTGAGACACGGTTTTGCTAGGTCACTAAGTTGTGTTTTTCTTACCTCACATTCTCATGGTGTGGGCCACCATGCCAAGCTTCCTTAATGAGTTTTATATGGCATGATCAAGAGTTTGATCTTACCCTGAAGCTAGTAAAGAGCTATGGAAGGTTGTTTTTCAAATATCTGTACTTTTTTTTTTTGAGACAGAATCTCACTATGTAGTTCAATTCAGAGTGGCCATGAACTCATGGCAATCCTCCTGCCTCAGCCTCACAACGCTGGAATTATAGACATGCACCACCACACACAGCTAAAATATTTGTATCTTGAATCTGAGAGTGTAGCTTGGTGGTACAGTGCTTACTTAACATATGTAAGACCTAGGACTGTTCTCCAGTGCTACAAAATAAATGAACACAAAAGTAATACAAGTTCATTGCATATACTTTTTAAATTGAAAGAAAATAGAAGGCTGTGTCCACTTCTTCTGGGTCTACCTCAATGGGGGCCATCATGGTCACTGAGCTTGGATCCCGCCAGAAGGCAGTGAAGGGCACCAGGGAATTACTGTGAAGTAGTAAGGTGATCAAAGGCAGAAAAGTAGCTGCTGTCATCCTGTGTGGAAAAGTCAAAGAACAAGCAAAAAATGCCTGATGAGTTTTTTTTTTAATTTTACTTATTTATTTATGTGTGGAGGGGGGCACTCAGCCCACCAGGGGGCGGGGCTGGCTGGCATGTGGTGGTAGGGGATTGAACCGCGGTCCCTGTGCTTTGCTAAGCTTGTTCTAAGTAGGTGCTTTAGACCACTGAGCCATCTCACCAGCCCTGCCTGATGAGTTTTGGTTGGTAGATGCATGCCCCGAACACTCTCCCACCAAAACCTTGGCTGTGAGCAGCTCCAAGTCCAGCAAGGCCCTCCCGGGCCGCCCTGCTCCAGCCAGTGAAATACTCCAAGCGCCCAGCCTTCAATGCTGGCTGGACCCCAGGCAAGCACAACGCCCTCCGCTGTGCGCCTTTTGGAGCTGTGCACCCAGGACTGTACACGCCCCCTTTCCCTCCCTCCCAACCCTCCTGTCAGCTTGCTCGCGGGGAGCCTTACTTGGCTGCAGCAGTGCGGGGCCCCTGCCCCACTGGGCCGTATTCCACACCAAACATGCCCTTCCTGGAGCTGCCGTGGCCCTAAGGCACCCCTGCTGACCCAGCTCCTGCGGGGCACCTAGGTCTGTGGGTCTCCATGTGTTCAGGATCGTGGGTGCCAGGCATAGGAGCGCAGTACCCAACCCCGGTATGCCCTACCTTCCAGACCATACCCCACCCCTCCCATCTCCTGGAGCACTGTTCCACAAGGGGCCTGGACCTCTGGACCTGCGGGCTCATACCCCACTCTAGTACTCTACCCGATGCCCAGTAACCCTAACCAAGTGCCTTCAGGACCTGCCAGTGCTCCACAGCTGCCTGGTGGACCCCACTCTTAACATTAAGTTAACAGTAGATGAAGAGATGATGCTTTGCTTTTTGAAATACATGCATGTGCACATGGATGGATACATAAAAACTGCCAGTCTCGCTATTCTTAGAGGGTATTCATGAGAGAACTCACCCCTCCAAAGATGTCTGCCTGTTGTACATGGGATATGTAGTGCATCAAATGGATGCAATGAGATGTCAACATAGAAGTAAATCAAGCAGATGGAATTATTTGGTTTTTGTGGAAATTTAAAATGATTATATTGAATAGCTTTTTGCTAAAATTTGTTTAAATTATGAAATACACACTTAAAAATGTAAAATAGGGATTATTGTTGAAGCAATTTGCCAGTGAAATTGTAGATTCTAGGTATTTTTCTAATAACCTCTTTTGCCCCCATAAGTAACTATAAACACAATCATATTTTATTCTAAACAAATGATGCTTCTCAGCATTTTGAGCTGCTGTCTGTAAGGTAAATAAATCTAAGTCCTCTTAGGGTTATTTTGGACATACATTTTAAAACTATGATAGTCAGGTGTCAGGTTCATTAGCCAACAACTGTTCATTTTTATCCTTGAGCTATTTATAAGAACCTGTCTTTTGTTGATGCCATATGGATCTCTAAAATGTGCCACTTATGAAAACTTTCTTTGCTCGGTGCTGGTGAACAAATCCAGGCCCTTGCCTGTGCTAAAGCTAGTGCCCTACCACAGAGCTCTGCCTCTAGTTCTGACTTTTTTCCTTTTAATGTAGCCCAGTGTGTGCAAGTTATGTTCTTATAGAACGGTGCTGTGCTTGACAGTGGATTGGGAGGTGCATACATTACTTTGAGAAGAGCTCAAGGAAATAATTCCATCCTTCATTTTAAACCTTCAAGTTGGCCCTAAGAATTGCTTTACACCAGGTGCTTTTCTGCAGCCCCCATCTACCAGCATGGCAATGCCTCCCTGGTATGGAGGCTGGCACACACGGGCTCTGTGAGAACACAGCAGTTATGCCCAGAGAAACTCCAGTCAGACAAGTATGTCACCCTCTTTGTACACGTGGAGTCAGAATGTATCTGGGATTCAGAGTCTAGTTGAGTGACATCCTTATCCTTGTAGTTTCCCGAGTCTGTTTATAAAGTGTTTCTGTTCTGTTCTTTATTGGTTGACAGGCAGATAAATAGAATTGAGCATTATCTTTGGTAAAAGTATTCTTTAGTCCTAACACTGAAAATAATAAACTGTAGCTTTCCACTACTGAGTTTGAGGCAGCAGGGCTGTGTTGTATAAGTAGTAACTGTTGTTCATAACTGCACAGCACCCTTGGTGGTTTCTTGGTGGCCCGCCTTTAAGTCAGTCTTAGATTTGGGATAGACTTGACCTTAGTTTAGCAAGTCACATTTTGAAAATTTGAATGTATCCATTGAGTCCCTAAAATATATCGTGAATTTCTCAGGTATAAGAAAAAAAGAAAACAGTTATTTCACAATCTCATTTCCCTAAGACAAGAGCTTTTAGTATTTACATGTATTCTTCTAGACTTTGTTCCTGTGTGTACTTATACACTTACTCATGTTTTTAAGCAAAAATGGAATTGTTTCATATATACCTTTTTAATTCTGGATTTTAAAAATTACTATATCCTGGAAATTTTTCTGAGTCAAGTAGAGAACAATAAAATTTTTTTCTCCATTGTATGGCGATCTCATAATTCCTTTGTATACTATAGATATTTCTAATTTATATAAAGATATAATAATGAACATTTTTAACATTTAAAGTTTTTATTGGCATGCTGAAATATATGCACAAATTATTCATGTAAAGCTCACTGTTAAAAATGAATACACTTTTCTATGCCAGAAATGAAACCAGCCTCTCATGTCATGTTCTCTGTCTCTCCCTCCCAAAAGTAACGAAGATCTTAAAAGTAAATATGGTAGATCAACTTTGGCTTTTTATACAAGTGTTTTGTTGCAGAAAGTTTAAAATACATATAAAATAAATTGAATAACATTTCTGTCATTCAGTTTCAACAACTACTGGTCATGTAGTTAACATGTTTCTTCATATACCTGACCTTTTTTTCTGTGATGCTTTCCTACCTGTGAGGGGTCAATGATCTGTTTACCTATAGTAATTTTAAATTAATTTTCAAACAAATTTTGCATTTTTGCTATGCGTGAGGAGTTGTGCTAGACCCCAAGAATGAGAGTAAATGTCACAGATCTGGTGTCAACTCTTGTGGTACTTAAGATTTAGTGGGAAAGAAATGTTAACCAGTCACACCAATAAATATATGAATATGAATATATATGTACATATATGCTACAAACTAGAAAAAGTAAAGGATAAATGAAAGTTCATAACATTTAAAAAGTTATCTTTTACATCTATAGACAGATGAAATAGCTTAATTCTTGGGATTTGCTTTAAAATAACCCCTAGGTTTAGCTGACCACACTTAGAATCCCAGTACTATGGGAGGCTTAGGCAAGAGGATCATAAGTTTGAGCCCAGCCCAGGCACTTTAGCAAGGCTGTACCAGTTTTTTTTTTTTTTAAAGGATGGTGATATAGCTCATGTGGAAGCTCTGGATTCAAACCGCAGTATCACACATACTGAAAAAAAAAAGGGGGGGGGTGAGGGAAAGTAGGTGGGACTGTGTAGCTGAAACTGAAGGATGAGGACTTGGTAATGGCTGAATTTGGCAGACTTTGCTTTTATGTGTTTGAAATGTTCCATAAGAAATTTAAAAAGCCAAAAAAAAAGGTTTAAAGATAATTAATCAGGTGAAGATAAGAGCCAAAGAAAGGTTTCTTGGAGGAAGAAACATTTCAGTAGAAACCCTCATGATATATGGTAGTTGGCTGAGTTCAAGCGGTGGATGGTGGGCGAGAAAAGAACTTTTTAGGACGTGTGAGCAGTATGTACAAATGACCAGAGAGTCTAAGAGGGAACTTGTTGGTACCTTGGGGTAATGAAAGAAAACTAGCCATAGGATTTGAAGGTTTTGGGACACACGCTTGAGCTAGACATTTAAGAATTTGGAGACCATGTTAAGGATTTTGTTCTTTAACTCAACTGTAATAGAAGAAAGTCTTCCATGGAAGGGGTTTAAACAGTAGGATGGCAACATGACTTCTGCTTCTTGTAGAGCTTGAGTTGGCTCTTTTGTGGGGATTGGTTTTAATTTCAGCTTGGGAAGAAAGAAACTGTAAAAGTGGAAAGACATTAGGAGATTATTGTGTCACCAGTCACTTTAGGATTCTTCTGCTCAAATTGATAGCAGTCCTAAGTTGGCAAAGTACATCTTCCTTAATAGAGGTTCTGGGCTTTGAGTGTTAGTGGTTCCTGGCTCTTCTTTAGTGTTATATTTCTGAGCCTTGAGTATCACTGTCTGTCAGCTCAAGTGTTACATCTCTTAGTGATACAGCTTTTGGCAGTTCATAGCCACCCCATCCAGTCCTCTGCGGCTGAGACTTATAGTACCTTGACACCTATCTGGAGCTCTTCCAGTAGCATCTGCTGCCTTGCTGATGAATATGTTCTGCAATGATGCTGGGGCACTAGAACATCTCTGCTGTCATGGGAACAGTGCACTGAACTTTGGGAGAAACTACTGCTTGGGTGATAGCTCCCTTATTTCCTCAGTAATAGGGCTAAAGTTATGATTACTGTTGCCCTCGAGAAGTGTCTAGGAGGGCTGACTAGGAAGACTGGCTATATTAATCATAACCCACTTGGATTTGGGGTTATAAGCAATGGGCTCCATCCCTTTCTGATCTTTGCCTTACTAGACGCAGGTTTTCTGACTGCTCCATAGAAAGATAGCAGCAGCACCAAGCAGCACCCAGGCCGAGAGTCAGAGATTTACCACTGTCTGCAGAGTCTGACTCTTATAAGTGCAGCCTAGAAGATATCCTCCAATATAACCCTAAAGGTGGTAGAAAGATCCTGGGACTAGTCCACTAGACCTCCCTTGGGGCTGAGGGCATGACAGCTGTCAATCTTAGGAAGTTGTTGTTTTTTATTTTTTATTTTTTGTCTTTTTGAGATAGGGTCTTTCTAGGCAGTTTAGGATGGACTTGAGCTCACTTGGTAGCCCATGCTGGTGTTGAACTTGCAATGATCCTCCAGCCTCAGCCTCCCCAAGTGCTGGTATTATAGGTGTGCACCACACTCCCAGCTTAGAAAGATCCTTATGAGAGTCTGGAGACATACTTAGTTGTTATTTGTAAGCTTTTTTAAAATCAAGAAATCTCACTTCTCTACCTTTGTAGCCCCCATATGCATAAAGGTAGTTGGAAGCTAGGTATACAATAAATAATGCTAAGAGAATGAATGCTTACTGGGGAAAAGACAAAAAGTTCTAGGAAGATCCCTGTCTGTACCTGTTCATTGGAAAGACAAGACTCTGGGGTTTTACTCTGTTACCTGTTGATGACAGAGCCTTCTGAGGACATTCCAGGTGGTGTGCATCCTGTGGTCTGCTTGGGAGTGTAGCAGTCACAGTTCTGGAGAGACATACCCAGCATATCCTGTTGGTTTTGACTGGAGATTCATAAACTTTTTAAAAGAGATGTGTAATAGAGCTAACCCTGATCTGTAAGTTTTGAATTTATATTGTTTCATCCCATGTACAAAACCTTTTTTTTTTGGGGGGGGGCAGAACTGGGGATTGAACTCAGGCCCTGAGTGCTTGCAGGGAAGCACTTATTCCACTGAGCCATCTCCCCGGCCCACCATTTTTTTTTTTTTTTTAACAACAACAACAACAAAAAAAGGTCTAGGAAGAAATAGATAAATTCTGGAAGGTTCCACTCTATAGAGATTGGGTGGAAGATGAAAAGAATTTTTCTTTCTCCTTCACCTTACATATTGAAGAACTTTTTAATAATACAATAGTGTGGCAAATCAAAATATAGATAGCAACAAATTTATTTATGATTTTTTTCAAACTTTATCTGAACTCTATAGATGAGAGATCAGCAAGCTGTACTTATTATCACAGTAGCTGGAAACAATACATCTGTAGCTCTAGTTCTTTTGCTTCCAAGCTCCCAAGCCTTGAACCCTTCTAGTCCTGGCTTTCTGGTGGTAGGGAAAGTTTTACCAGCAAGGGAGATTTGCAGGAGGGCAACAGTAACTTGATATGTGATGCTGTCCGGAAGTTGAGTTTAACTTAGATGTTTTTTACATATGTCCCATTTTACAAAAGACACTGTAAACCCTAAAAACACTTCCAAAATGTGTGCAAACAAGCTGTGTGAGTTCAAGTTTCTTCATATTGGATTGGTACTTCTGTAGTTAATTTTATTTATTTAGTAGTTCTGGAGATCAAATGTAATGCCTCACACATGCCAGGCAAGTACTTTACCACTGAGCTACAGTCCTAGCCCATGACCTTATTTTTGTGTTCTGCAAATTATTAGTTTATTTTAGTTATGGTTTTTGCTTTCAACACGGTTCAGAATACTTTTTCTCAGCATCTCCTCCCATTTACAATTTCAAAAATTACCTCCTCCACTTGTTTTCATAGCTAATACATAGTGAACAATTGATTTATTTTGCAAGTATTCCGGGTATAACTAGGCTGGTCTTGTGATAGTAATGCTAGGTGCTATAGAATCTACAAACTCTACCTCAGGCAAACAGCCCTGGGCCTTCTTCCTTTGTGTGTGTTGTGGGGTAAATGTGGGTGCAGGGGCAGGGTGGGTGTGAAGCAGAGGAGGGCAACAGATGGCGCTTTAGATAGTGCATTTTCTTTCTTTTCTTTTTTTGTTTTCAATAATTTTATTGAGAAACAAATAGCAATGTGATAGTTTCAAAACCGATTAGTAGGACAGTTTCAATAATTAATACATTACATATTGCTGTCCTCTGAGTGGTTATTCATAGTACAAGATGCAGACATGATATCCTGTCCACGAACACTATTAGATCAAATCTTTCTCTTCATTGAATTAAGAGAAAGCTGTATATCTATCCTAACTATTTTGAATATACAGATACAAAATGGTCCTTCATTTGTATCCCCTTTTTTGTTTAGTTTTGTCAGAGAAGGGTATTCCATTGTCATTTAAATATTGTAGATGTGTGAATTCAGCAAAATATTCCAATATAGTCCAGTAGATAGTGCATTTTCAATGACTATTTTGAGGAAAATAAAGGAACCTGCTTAAAATTCCATGGTTTCTGGAAGACTAAAATTGGTCCACAGTCAGGCAGCTGAGGCAGAAAGTTCACCACAAGTTCAAGGCCAGCCTGGGCTACATAGTAAATTCAAGGGCAGCCCGAATTGCAATGTGAGACTCTGTCTCAAAAAATAAATACAAATTAAGACAGACAGACAGACAGACAGACAGACAGACAGACAAAAAAGAAAAGGAAAAGGAAATTGGGTCCATTCCACTATAGTTAATAACTATTTTACTGTATATCCATCTTAAAATACCATGTTATTTACTTTAAATATACACAATAACATTTCTTTTAAAACAAGGAAAAAAATTGTGTCCAGGGTAAATTCTATTTTTCTGATAATTGAGTTTTTAGTTTTGACATTTTAGGATCATTTTCCTATCTAAAAGAAAGTATTCTGTAGTGTTCCATAGTGTCCATACATATGTGTGAATGAGTTAACTGGCTCTTATCAGTGAGGGTGAGTGGCAAATAGGTTCATGGAACCTCATTCTATATCATATTCTCACATTATTAACCCTCTAATCTAGGTACTATCAGGACAACATTAGTATACCTATTTTATGAATGAGGAAACTGTGGTTTGGGAAGCTTAAGTCATCTGGGTAACCACTGATGGAATTGCATTCATACCATTTCTGCTGCAAAGTTCATTCTTTAAACACCCCCCCCCATTTATTTCCCTGGTGCTAGCAGTTAAACCCAAGGTCTTACATAGGGTAGGCTAGCACTCTGCCTCTGACCAAAACCCTGCAGCCTATGAGTAACACCATACTCAGTTGTTTTGTTTTATTTTGCTTTTGATACAAGGTCTCACTGCATATTTTGAACTTACCTTGAACTCACTGTATAATTCAAGCTGGCCTCAAACACAGCCATCCTCTTGCCTCAGCCTCCCAAGTGCTGGGATTATAGGTGTACACCTCTGTACCCATCTGTAAGCAACTTTTGTTTTTGTATTTTTCTCTTGTACAACTTGAGAATCTTTTATGGATCATGCAGTTACTGACTAATACATCTAATGGTTCTAAAATAACAGACTGGGTGTCTAAGCAAGAAGTCAGTATTTGACTAGAAAGAGGTTGTAAGAAGATGTCAGGTGGAGCACTGTTGGGAGGGTGACCAAGGAGGCTCTCCCCTGTCTTTTCAGGAAAACATGGTTGTCTGTCATTTTACACTAAAGGCTTGTCAGAGCCCCCAGAACATCAATTTTCAGTCTTGACATTCCTCAGGATCAAATGCTTTAAGGATTTAGAGAAATTCCACAGTTGTCACAGTGGCTTAGATGTTGGGAATTGCCTTCTTGGGTAGCAGATAATGTGAGTATTCCATAGCTAACTTTTTTTTTTTTAAATCAGTATTTTTGGCTTCTGACTTTGTTAGTAAATAAATACACTAGGATACACACTAGAATAGAAATACTCTAGAATGAAGGAGTTCCATTTTAAATCTTATGCAACAGATTTTATTCGAGTTCTTCAAGACTGTTACCAAAAATAGACATACAGGGCCCTAAAAAGTCTCTTTCACATTTGTTCAGACTTTTCATTTTGCATTTCTATGACACCCTAACACCTGAAACATGTGTGTGAGTCTTTGTGTGCTTACTATATAAAAGGCAAACTGAAAGTCCATCTGAGGTTCTGAAGGCATTGAAGGTCTTCTTAGACTATAAATCAGCCTATCAAGAAAACTGAGGGAGAAAAGTATTGGGCTAAAATTTCCGGCAGAGATCCCCACCAGGTGGTCATCAGGACTTACGCCTTCTGTATTTGTAGTATTGCCTCAGTAAGTGAATGGCTTGTCAAAAAATTACATTCTTATTATAATAATTGCAGACTCAGAATTAAGAATTTTGCCATAGCAATATAATATTCTTTCATTAAAATGACTGTCAAATCCCACAAGCTAACCAAATAATTGTCTGTGTTTGCAGAACTGAAGTCTTTCTTATTCTAAACACAGGTCCTGCTTGTCACTTAGAGCATCAGTTTATGTTTTCTTCTCTTTATTGCAACCACTAATTTTTTTCTGCTAATTTTTATATCATGCTGATTTTATGTGGTAAGTTTCTGTGGAATGAGGGAGAAGGAATTATTTCATATTTTTTAGTAAGTCTGGCAGATTTCATTAAAAGTTAAGTCACTTTTCTCCATATATAATTTATGCAGAGGACTTTGAGAATTTTCTAAAGGGATTATTAGGGTAAACAAAGTTATCAGGAAATGGAAGATTTTAGTAACAGTTTATTAAAATTCATATATGATATTTCTCTTTTGTTTCAATAAGCACCTAAATGATTGTATTATTTGGCAATTTTGAATCTAGATTATTCTACAGTTGTGTGAAGCAGAGACCTCCCCCTAAGTGGAAAGGATCCTGTTAAGTTAATGTGGATGAATATTTTATAGGTCGGGAAGGAAGGAGAGGACACAGTTTTCAGTTTCAGGGTGAACTTTAGGCCAGTGTGCCATGTCTGTTATCTTTTGTCCTACTGAAAAAACAGGAGCCAGGCCCACTACATTGCAGATTCTCTCAGGGGTAATGTTCATGTAAGGGTGTCAGGGTTAACCAAAATGTGACTTGGCTTTGCACAGTTCTCCTGGTTTTTTCTTATCTATGCAACAGAGTATTATAATATCTGCATTTCAACACTCATCCTTGTACAATGAAAAAAAATAAAAGAACTGTTCCTTAGTAAATGTCAGCATATTGTATAATTCTGTTTATACTAAGTATCTCTATGGCAAATCCATAGAAACAAATGTAGATCCATGGGCAGGAGGTAAAGACTAGAAGTAATGGAGGTGCCTGCTAATGGGTTTAGGTTTTTCTTTTGGGTGATTGAAAATGTTTTGGAATTAGGCAAGACATGACAGCCTATGCCCGTAGTCCCAGCTACTTGAGACATTGAGATAGGAGGATCCTTTGAACTCATGAACTCATGAGTTTGAGACCATCCTAGGCAACATAGCAAGACTTCACCATGAAAAAAAAATTTTTTTTAAGCCAGATGTGGTGGCACTTGCTTGCAATCCTAGCACTCTAGGAGACTGAGGCAAGAGGCTCTTAAATTTGAGCCCAGCCTGGGCAATTTAGGGAGACTTTGTCTCAGAAAATAAAAGGATTAGGGATATAGCTCAGTAAGAGGTCTTAGGTTCAATTTCAAGTACTACAAAACCGAAACAGTCTAGGGAGAGAGGAAGGGAGAGGAGAGAGGAAATGTTCCAGAATTAGGTAGTAGTGGTTATTGCACAACTCTCTGAATATACTAGAAGCTACTGTACTCTACATTTAATTTAAACTAACAACAACAAAAAAAAGGTTGATCTGTGGAGGAAAGAACAAAGTTAATAAAGAGGTCATTATGATTAAAAACTTTCACTTTTGTTCTAGCATAAATGTTGCTTGATAATCTAAATATATTTTGGGCCTTGAATGTTGTAAGTTATATTTGATAGTGTTTCTCCTGACTCTCACAGGGCCACGATGGGCTTCCTGGAACATTGGTGTGTTTATCTGCATTCGATGCGCTGGGATCCACAGGAATCTGGGGGTGCACATATCCAGGGTAAAGTCAGTTAACCTTGACCAATGGACTCAAGAACAGATTCAGGTACTTACACAGCTAAGGGAGGGTCAGCTGTTCCTATATATCCTGCACATAAAAGTAGTTCCAGATGAATTTCAGTCAAACTGGGCACAAAGGTAATCATAGAGGAAAATTTAGTTGTGAAACACTTATGTCAAATTCTTGGCCAGCCATGGTGACCCATACCTGTAATCCCAGCACTGGGGAGGGAGCTTGAAGCAGGAGAACTGTCATGAGTTTGAGGCCTGCATGGGTATCAGGTGAGTTCAAGGGCTGCCTGGACTATATAACGAGATCCTGTCTCAAAAAACAAAAACACCACCAACAAAAAATTTTGTACCTTAGCAGAGAGTTTTAATCTTATTTAAGATACATGTTTTTCTATCTATATTTTACTTCTTTTAAAACACAAGCAGAGCTGAATATGCTGTAATCCTGGTACTTTAGGAGGCTGAGGCAGGAGTACTGCAAGTATGAGACCAGCCTAGGAAGTTTAGCATTTTAGTGGGACCTAGTTTCAAAAAACAAACAAACAAACAGACAAAAAAACACAGCTGAGGATGTAGCTTTGTTTGAAAGCCTTGGATTCAATTCTCAGTACTGAAAAAAACAAGACAAAAAAAAAAAAAAAAAAAAAAAAAGCACTACCAAACAAACAAACCAAAAACTCCACAAATAATGTATAGTCTAAAGCCCCATAAATCCATAAAAGAATTAAGAAGTATCTTTGGATAGTGTCTAAAATTAATGTTTGGATTTGTCTAAGACATTTGGCATTTATAGATCTAGGATTTATAGTTTTAGATATAGGCATTCACTTTAAAAAAAAATTCCCAGCTGTGAGTTTAGCTCATTGATAGAGCACTTGCCTATCATGAGGTTTTGGGCTCAAACCCCAGCACTACAAACAAACAACCTCTCAAATCAAAGACTGACAGGTACTGTTTTATTCCTAAAATGAACATATGATTTTTTTTTTTTTCTTTTGAGACAGGGCTCACTATGTAGTTTGGGCTGGCCTTGAGCACATATCTTGCTTCCTGATAGCTTGGTAAGCTGGGTCAGACTTAAGTTACTAATTTCAGCTGACCTAAGGTCTATGCCTTGATTTTGTTCTTCTTCATTCTCTGGCTACATTGAAGAACTTCAACTTTTTCCTCTTTTGAGGGTGAGGTAAATATGGATGGTCTAAAGAAAGCTAGTTGTTAAAGTTGGTGATAGAAATAAGAGGCATTTTCAAATCAGAAAATGCCCTTAGAAATGTACAGACTGTATTAGTAGATCATTAAAGGTCTAAAATGGTGAGTTGTACTTTTCAGTTATGCTTTACTTACTGTATGTTATGAAGGAAGTTACAAGCCATGGAGTCATCTGGGAATTGGAATATTAAAAGCTCTTGGGGTTTATCCTTCATGGGGGTTAAGGGATCTATTTCAAAAGTCTAATGAGAAATATACATTTTCTAGTAATGAGGCTAATTAATGCAATAGTATAAAGTCAGAATTATGACACCCATTATTGGTGGACAAGTAGACATTTTGATTGGGAGCTGTGTATCTTGGACTTTCAAATGAAATCTTGAATTATTATTGAGTTAAATGTATCTTGGCAAGCAAATCTTTCTATAAAAGGACCTGAGGAAACACAGATGTGGGGATAAGTAATTGGGAATTCCAAGCAGGGTGGTTAGAATTGTGGATTGGAAACCAGAATACACAAATTTGAATATTGCTTCTGCTTCTCTCTAGCTTGGTTCTTCAAGTGTACAATGGGAGAATTGGATGAAACATTTTTCTTTCCTAATCTGACATTCCATGTTTCTACATTCTCTTTGATCACAGTGCATGCAAGAGATGGGAAATGGAAAAGCAAACCGACTTTATGAAGCCTATCTTCCTGAGACCTTTCGGCGACCTCAGATAGATCCATATCTTTTCTGGAGCAACTTAGAAGGCTAAGTGATATTTTGATGTTTCAAGAGAATTAGACAAGACTGAAGGTCTTAGGATCTAACTAGGCCATCTTTGTATGGATTAATCAAAGACCTGGTTTTTCCTTTCTCCTGCAACCAAGACATCAGAAAAAGTGCACATATACTTGCTGATGTGAGGATTGTCATACAGGGCCATGTAGGGGAGACTCAGGAATTATGACCCTATGATTTTACTCTGAATTCTTCCATAAAGTGACATTTCCATTAGTTTTTAGGTCTCTGAAACTATTGTTTGATAAAAAGAATAGTTTACTGTGCTTCATTGGACCCTGGCAGTCAGCAAACTACCATTCATTTTTTTCACCTTTCTATGTCTTGTATGAAAGAATTAGCTGTTTTATACAGGGAAGCCCCCTCATACAGTGAGGCAAACCTTTTAGAGCTTTCAGTGATACAGCCCGCTGTGGCACATCTGCCATATATTTGCCAACCGTTCCAGCACCTAAACAGAAAACCAAATCCCATAAAAATGATGCCTCTCAAAGTGTAGCATATAGATCACCTTTTTTTCCCTTTTGGTGATGGAAGTATGCAGAAGACCCCACTTGATCAGAATACGGTAGTGATGCACAAGAGTTTGGGGGGGGTTGTTTTTTGTTGTTGTTTTTGGGGCACTGGGGATTAAACTCAGGACCTTGGGCTTGCCAGGCAGGCACTTATTCTAGTGAGCTATCTCCCCAGCCTGAGTTTGTATTTTTGAAGAGGACTTAGATGACTTTTTGGAGTCCTGTTGATCTAAGGGCTTCACCTGTATTCTGGAATAGCCGCCAATACCTCTGATGTCAGTGTGCCGATTGACCTGACTTGCTTCTGTCATAGGAAATAAAGCTTTTCTGCAGTAACTTTGAAGAAAACATTTTAAGATTTTGGGCAAGAAAAGTGCATAGGAAGAGACAAAAGTCTTATGGGGAAACCAGACAGGAAAGAAAGAAGAAAATAGTACTTCATGAGATACAAATTTGACCTTTTATATTCTTACTGTTAGAAAGAATTGATTAATCCTTAATGAGCTTTTTGCAGAGCGGTTGAGGGATTTATTCGAGATAAATATGAGAAGAAGAAATACATGGACCGAAGTCTGGACATCAATGCCTTTAGGGTTGGTTATAAATCTTTCAAGTTTTTTTCATAAGTAATTTGCTTATTAATCAGGCCAGGTAGGAACTTGACAAACTGGCACAAAAGTACTCCAAAATTGTCACTTGTATGAAAATAATACCAAAGTAGGAAAACTTACTAAGTAAAGACCATGCAATATCCTTGAACAAACTTTGGTCTTGAGGCTGTCCAGGGAAAACCATCAGTAAATTCTTTGGCTTGATCTATGTTTAGATATGAATGATTCTCAGTTCTAGTTTTTTAATTGAATATGGTGGGGATAATAGATCAAACAGGATAGTTAAGTGTATGCATGTATGTATAGACATAAATATCAATAGTGCATGTACACTGATATATATGTGCATATTCTTTTTTCTGTAAATAACATAAATAATAATGCCTGTATAATTAGATCAGCAGAATTTCCTTCAGTTTGACCAATATATACTCGTACCTTTACCTGCTGATGACCAATGTGTCAGTGGACTGATTGCCAAGAGGACCCATTCTTGTTCCTGAAAAGGGTTTTGGTGGGAAACTGACTACCAGTTCCAAAGAATACATTCCATCTCAAGCATGGTTAAGGTCTGAAATAAAGAACAAAAAGCTGTGTGAAGTGAGTATTAGCTTATAGATGAATTTCAACATGAGCAAGTAAGTCCAGGTATTACATGTAGTTAGGGAAAAGTAATTCCTGCCCAACTGAATATGAAGGGCTATTCTCACACAGTCTTACAGAAAAGACTTTTGTCAGTTATAACTGTTCCAAAGAAAGCAATAACCCGGTGTATAGCTACAGTTTGAATGGCATTATCAAAAAAGTTTTAGAACCAAGCTACACACATTTCCTTTTATTTGTAGAGAACTATGGTCTGCTCATTGTGCCTGAAATATAAAATCAGATGAGTTCAGGAAAGAGTATCTGAGGTAGTCTAGAATATGAGGAGGAGAGGCTTGCTGCAAGAAGACAGTTGTAAGGTATTCATGATTACATTGCCAGGGTGCCCCCCCTATGAAAACAAGCCTTTCCTCTTGGTAAGGAAATAACTTCCCTCATGCTTACTAGAAAGCTGCATCAACATTTTTAAATTTGACATACTTAGATTTGTTTTTATACTCTTAAGATTTTTATGTCAAGAATTGATATTTGCCAAGTGAAAATTTCAAGCAAAAAACTGGCTTTGTTAAAGAATATGTTTTTGTGTGTTTTGTGGTGATACTGGGGATCACACCCATAGCCTTATGCTTCCTAGGCACAGCCCCTAAACTACAGCCTCAGCTGTATCCTTTTTTTTTTTTTTTATTCCAAGTATCCTTTTTTTTCACTTATGTTTTTGGTACAAGGCCTCACTATGCAGCTCAGACTCATAGTGATCCTGTTTTCACCCTTCTCAGTGCTGGGATTACAGGCATGCACCACCACACCCAGACTCAGTGGCCCACTCAGCGCATCCTTAGGCGGGTGCCCTTGGCCAGGGCTGGTGCAGCATGTGGTGCCAGGGATTGAATCCCGGTCCTGGTGCTTGCCTAAGCAGGATCTTAGTCCATTGAGCTATCTCACTGACCCAAAGTATCCTTTTTAAATAGATACAAATTTTTCAACTCCAATTTAAAGTCTTCTGTATTAAAGTGCTGCACTCTGTGAAAAAGACGAAGCTGTATGTGCTGTGATTATAAAAACTTTTTATAGAAAATATGAAAATTCAAGGCTGGGGATATAGCTTAGTAGCACAAGTACCTTTCTGGCAAGGGCAAGGTCCTGAGAGTCCCAGTACAAAAAAGAAGAGAAAATTAAAAATTATGAATATTCTTACTGTCTTTAATAATGATTATCATTTGATGCATTACCTTATTTATATGTAGTTACTTTCTGGAGATACACTGAGAATCTAGTTATGTAGAATGTCCCCTGCTTCATTCTACATGACAAGTTATACATTATATTGTTATAGAACCTCTTAGTGAGTAGGTACATCATGGTTTGGTGTTCCCCTTCTGGACCAAAAGGGTTATTTAGCCATGAGTAATTCTGGCATTACTATCTTGGTGTGTATGACTTCTTTCATATTTTAGATTTTTTTCATGTATTTTGTGCACAGTCATACTACACAGCTCAGACTCATAGTCATCCTCCTGTTTCAAGCCTCCCAGCACTGGGATTACAGGCATGTGCCACTATGCCTGGTTGCTGGCTCAGTGCACCTTAGGGTGGGGCTGGCGTGGCATGTGGTTCCAGGGTTTGAACCCCTGTCCCTGAGCAGGCTCTTAGTCTGCTGAGCTATCTCATTGGCCCTTTGATTATTTTCTTAATATTCATTAAAATGATGTTATCTCAGTCAAAAGATTTTAATATTTTCTCTTCATACTTTCGCCAGTATACTTTCCAAAAGTTGTACCATTTTACAGTCTTTTCAGCATTGTGTAAGAATACTAGCTTTACTTCCTCCAACACTAGGTATTATCACTGTTAGCATTTTTCTCCTACTTAAAATGCATTTTTAGTCACCATGACTGAATTTTTCATATGCATGTTACACTTTTTTTTTTTTTTTTTTTTTTTTTCAATTGTTTCTGTGGTGCTAGGGTTGAAGTCAGGCCTTTGCATTGAGCTATATCCACAGGCTCTTTTAAAATCCATTTCTGTTTTGAGACAGGGCCTCATTAAGTCACTGAGTTGCTCAGGCTGGGCTTGCAGCCTCTTGCCTCAACTTTCCAAGTACTGAGATTATAGGCATGTGCCATCTATGTGCCTCCTGTTATTATTAGTTTTTTCTCAGATGGGGGTATCACTGTATATTCCAGGCTGGCCTTGCACTTGTGGTGATCCCTCAGGCTCCCAAGCCTGTATTCTTAAGGTTACTTTTTATCCCCTCTGGTCCTGGGGCTTGATCACAGGACCTCATACTTGTTCATGCTGTACATGAACATTTAGTAGATGTTTATTTGATGTCAAAATGTGACCAATAACCTTATAATCTGTGCAAACATTATGAAACTGCCTCTGAAAGTAACTAAAACTTAGACTTTCTAATAGTTTTTTTCTTGATATGCTTTTTGGTTTTATGGAGGTGGCTCATTCAGGACACTTTGAAAAATACATTGTAAACCCTGTTTAGAACTATAATTCTTTCTTGCTTTATTTCCTTAGTTTTGTTTTTTCTCAGGTTAAATCTTGAAATTAAGGATTTTTTTCCTGATTTTTAGAAAAAGGAGATGAATAGTAAGAGTATCTATAATTAAATTTGTAAAAATCACAAGGATATAAACTGAGAAAAATATGAACTTATTTCCCAAATTATTGAGATGAGATAGATACTCTTCCAAACATGAACAAGTTAAATTTGGGACAAAAATAGGGAGTGAACTTTTTTGCCTCTATATATAGTTTATACTGCAAATTTCAGGTATCATAAGTGGTTTAGACAGACCCAGAGTGTGAGGGCCGAAGATATTTGGAATATTCCTTACCTAGCAAGGCTCATGTGGGAGAAATCACCTCTGATATCCTATCCAAGACACACTCCCAAGTCCTGTACCAGAATCATTAGAAACTTTGGAAATACTTGTACTTTTTTGGATATTTTGAATTATTATTTATTGAACTATTAGTCACCATGTTCATTTTCTTATTAAATCATTTCAGAAAGAAAAAGATGACAAATGGAAAAGAGGGAATGAGCCAGCTCCAGAGAAGAAAATGGAACCTGTTGTTTTTGAGAAAGTGAAAATGGTAAGTTGAAAAGTAATTGTATTGTGTGGATGATGTTGAGTATATTTATGTGTGGAAGGGGAGAGGAGGACAGTGTATGGTAAGTAGATTTAATACCATTTTACATTAAGGTTCCACATTTAGATCAGATCCCCTGCAGCCATTTAGGCTGCGTTCTGTTGTCACTATTGCCTAATGTGCCCTATAATACTTTCCCTTGGGATCAGATGGAGGCTTGGGAACTGCCTCTCTCCCATCTAAGCAAGAGGTACCTTCCCTGCCAGAATGGGTGGCTGCATGACACCTGAGCAGACGCTGCCCCCACTAGAGGCTGTCTCTTGTTAGGTCTCCTGTACTTCATTTTTCCTTCCTAGTTAAGAGGAGTCTCCATGTCAGACCACACTAACTACGTTTTCTATAGGATGTACTGTGGCTATAGTGGTAGATCTCTACAAGCTTGAACCCCTTTTACTATTATGTCAGGAAGAGTCTTTTATGGTTGCTGTGAACAACATTGCCTGTGTACCTAGTTACTAGTGATTGGTGCAGAGTAAATTAGGTAATTTTAAAACTGATTTGTCTTTTGTCTTTTCCTTTTTCTCTTCTTTTCTCTTTTCTTTCCCATCTCCTCTCCCTCTTCCCCCCTTCCTTCCCTTCTCTCTTCTTCCCCTGGGGATTGAACACAGGGCTGTCACACTGAGCTATATCCCCAGCCCCTTCTTTTATTTTGAGATAAGTCTTGCTAAATCACGGAGTAGCCCAGGTAGGCTTGGCCTTGTAGTCCTGTAGCTTCAGCCTCCCATAGTACAGGATGCAGACTTGTATCACCTTACCTGGACTTCCCTTTTATCGTTAAAGGTTTTCTAACTACTGGAAGATTAATTGGCTTTTGACCTTTCTACCAAATTGCCTTTTATCCTTGATTTTTTTTTTTTTTTTTTTTTTTTGTGTTTATGGGGACTAAAAAATTTCTATTTAATCTCATGCTCATTTGCTGGTTTCAGAAATCTTTGCCACTGTAGGTCTGAGGAGATAGTAAGTGCATGCTTGACAAACACAAGGATTCAGGTTCCATCTCCTGTACCACATGTCATGCAGCCCCTGAAATTGGGCATGGTGGTGCACATCTGTAATCTCAGCACTGGGTAGGCTAACACAGGAGGATCACAATGAGTGAGCTGCCTGCATAGTAACACCCTGTACCAAATAAAAAATTAAATAAAAGATGTTTTAAAAAAATCTTTGCCACTCTAGAAAACTAAACAGGAACAGGTTCTGTTTCACTGCAAGTTCAATTTATAACTCTCACGCCTCCTAGTGCTTCTTGAGTTTTGTTTCTTTGGAACTCTCTTGGAGTCAAAAAGCCTTACCACAAGAATACCGGTGGTGTTTGAAGTGGAGAGAGGAAAAGCATTCAAAATCATGCGCTTATTTCTTTGTTTTCACTGTAGCCACAGAAAAAAGAGGATCCACAGCTACCTCGGAAGAGTTCTCCTAAATCCACAGCACCAGTCATGGATTTGCTGGGTCTTGGTAAGAGTCAGACTCTTCAATTTCCTTATTCTTAGAAATGTTGATGAATTCTCAGTGACCTTAGAAACACTGGGGGAAAGAAGGCTCCTTTGTGTCTTCTTCACTAAGGTAATTCTTTCATATTCTTCCTGTTACATTTTCATCTGAGTAGTTGCTCAGAAGAGGTGTTTATGTGACATTTTTCAGGGTACCAGTACAGTACAGCATGACCCTCCGAGCCAGAGTCCCAACTGTGCCACTTAACTGTGTGAACTTGAGTTGTATACCTTACCTCTGAGTATCACTTACCTAATCTGGGTAGTGATTAGAATCTCTACTTTAGAGATGTTAGAAGGATTAAGTGGAGTGATGCCTCTGAAGCTCTTAACTCTGTGCCTGGCACATTCTAAGCACTCAGTAAATGTTTGCAGTCGCACTGAAGAGTATTGTCAAATATTTTGCCACTTTGCTGAATCTGCTTCTTATCCTCACCTCTTTGGTTTTTCAGATACAACCCATTTTTTATATGTGTGGTACTGGCACTAGAACCCAGGGCCTTCACCCCGAGCTATATTCCCAGCTCTTTTTCATTTTGAGAAAGGATCTTACTAAATTATCCAGATTAGGCTGGCATTTGTAAGTCTCCTGCCTTAGCCCCCCAAAGTGCTGGGATTATACGCATGCACCACCATGCCTAGCTAGGTGCAACAAACTTTTGAGATTGCTTGTTACACTGTAGTGATTTCCCCTTTGAAATCCTGAACTAGTAATTTTGCTCTTTGTAGAATGAAAGCCTGTTCTCTACCTCTTATTGCACTGATGATTGTACTTTGTTTTGGTCCCCTAGTGCTGGTTTAGGTTATTTTTGCTACCTAGGCTTCTAGTTTCTGTACTTTTCTTCACACCTTGCCTTTCACAGAGCCAGAGGGAGCCTGCTAGCCCTTCGACTGTGTTTCTGAGGTAGCCTTCAGGCCTGGGTTTCTGTTGCCTTGTGCCTGTTGGCTGGGGTTATAGGCTGCCCTGGAGTGCCACTGTGGGGCGAGGCCTCTTAGGAGCAGCTCTATCACAGGTAAGTAGTTGCTAAGACTGGGTTTTCATGTTCACATAGGACATTAGGCCTTCTCTATCCTCTCTTCATATATACAGAAGGAAGATGTGACCTTAATAAGCAGTGCCAAATTTGACTTCCATCTCTTTCTAGATGCTCCAGTGACCTGCTCTATCACAAATAGTAAGACAAGCAATACCCTAGAGAAGGATTTAGATCTTTTGACCTCTGTTCCATCCCCATCTTCTTCAGTTTCCAGAAAGGTGAGTCTTTTGGATTTCTTAGGATTAAAGAGTATTCTGCAAAGAGGGACAGCTTAATCATGGAACCAAGTTATGCATCCTACATGAAATTGGAATTTGATTTTCTTGATACTGTCTTACTGTTTCTTCCTCCCCCTCCCCTTCTTCCTCCTTCTCTTCCTCCTCCTCCTTCTTCTTCTTCTCCTCTTCTTCTTCCTCCTCCTCTTCTTCTTCCTCCCCCTTCTCTTCCTCCTCCTCCTTTTCTTCTTTCTCTTACTTCTCCTTCTCCTCCTCCTCCTCAAGTTGCCTAGATTGAGCTCAAACTTGTAATTCTCCTGCTTCAGCTTCCCAGAATGCTGGCTTACAAGTCCCATGTTTGGCTATTCATACCATTTTGTCTCCTGAAAAAGATGACCCTTCAAGTGGATTTCTATCAAAAATATGCTCTTTTTTTTCATGCAGAACTGGGGATTGAACTCAGGCCCTTGTGCTTGCCAGGCAAGCACTTATTCTACTGAGCTATCTCCCTGGCCCAAAAATGTTCTTTTTTTAAACATTTTTTTAAAAAATATGTTCTGTTTTCAAGCCCAAACTTTTAAGTTAGCTCCTCAGCCTGAGTTCCTGTCAGGGTATTATCAGTATGAAGACTTGAAATTTTAATGGCTAACATTTGTATAAAGCCTGCTATATACTAGGAACAGTGTCAGGTGTTTGTTGAGCAATATTATCTTTAACCCTTTTTGAAATTTTATTTGGAGACAGGGTCTTGCTAAGTTGCCCAGGGTGACCTCAAACTTTTGATCCTCCTGTTTCATCTTCCTAAGAAGCTGAATTTATGACATTTATCACCACACCAGCCCATTTGGAATATTTCATTAATACTTTCAAATATTCATCAGAGTTCCACAAAATGAACATCCTATATGGATAGAGAAACATTCATTTAGAAAAATTAAGTTACTGGCTTCTGATTATACACCTGGTAAATGGCCACCCTAGGAAATAAACTCACTTGTCTCTGTTGTATCATTTTTATTTTTATTTTTTGAATGTGTTGTATCATTTTTAAAACCAAATTACAGTCTTATGCTGAAGAACAAAGAATTGTGCCAGAGCTTATCTATAAGGTGCTATCAGCTATTTGTATGGTAAAGTTGTCAAGAAAGTATTAACTTGACATTAGCCATAAATTCTTATTGCAAATGTTTGAAGCAGCAAAAGGTAAGGGAAGTCTTTATTTTTGTTTTTGTAGTAGGAAAAAGACTTAATTAGAAAGTTAGGGAAGGTGAGGGATAAAGAAAGTAAGAGAAAATGGCAAGGAACTTTAGCCTGAAGAGCTAAAAAAAGAAATCAAGCTGGCCCTTCATAAAGGGGAATTCAAAAAAAAAAAAAAAAAGGAAAGGACCTCACCTGAAGCAGCTGGAGGGGCTCACTCTAATAGAGGATCTGGCCCTCTGAGGAAATTCACAGACCTCCATGAGGACCATTCCAACTCTCCCTCTACTCTCTCTGCCCCCAGGTGGTAGGTTCCATGCCCACTGCAGGGAGTGCCAGCTCTGTTCCCGAAAACCTGAACCTGTTTCCAGAACCAGGGAGCAAGTCAGAGGAAGCAGGCAAGAAGCAACTCTCTAAAGACTCCATCCTTTCACTGTATGGATCACAGACACCTCAGATGCCTGCCCAAGGTAGAGTTCATGGAATTATGATATGTGCAAGGAAGAGTCATGAGGACTACATCAAAGAATTATTTGTTGTGACAAGAACAGTTACTTTGGGGGTAGGGACATCATATACCAGACAAGGCTGAACATGGCTACTGGTAAAATCACATAGTATCGGTAGATAGATGTTAATGTAACCCATAGCTGCACTTCTGTCACACACCCGTGAAATCTATCTCAAGGTCTAGATCTTCCCTGACAGGGCAGTGGCAGGTTGGTACCTTGTAGGAACCACAGTGAGCCTTGTAGAGAATCTGTCTGGCTATTTTGCTATGTATAGCAGCATTTGGAGTTGAGTCATTTGGAAAAATTCTAACTGGAAAAGGGTAGCCAGTGAATGTGGGCTAGCTGTGTCCTTTCCTCTTTAACAGATGGATGTGTGTGTTTTCTTGGCAGCAATGTTCATGGCTCCTGCTCAGATGGCATATCCTGCAGCCTATACCAGCTTCCCTGGGGTAACGCCTCCTACCAACATCTTGGGGAGCATGATGCCCCCACCAGTAGGCATGGTAGCTCAACCAGGTGCCTCTGGAATGGTTGCCCCCATTGCCATGCCCACAGGCTATATGGGTGGCATGCAGGCATCAATGATGGGTGTGCCAAATGGGATGATGGCCACCCAGCAGCCTGGCTATATGGCAGGAATGGCAGCTATGCCTCAGACTATGTATGGGGTTCAGCCAGCTCAGCAGCTACAATGGAACCTTACCCAGGTAAGCTACCCTAGTTTCCTTGGGACATGACTTCTGAGCCTTTGCAAGTCTCACTTTCTGACTCTCCCTTATCCCATAAATCCCTTCCATGTAGATGAGATAATCCAAGAGATATTCTGAAGTTTGTTTCTTTTTTCTAGAAGGCATATCTAGTGTCAAGACTTTCTGAGGAATTCAGAGTTCCTGTAAAAAGTAAGGGTAATTACCCAAACCTGAATGTCTCCCTATCTTCTCAAAAAGAAAAAAAAAAACAAAACATGTAGATAAATAAGAAATTCCAATATTCTGTAACCCACTGCCACCACTATAAAAAGCCCTGGATGTCCTAACATTATTTTTTTTAATTTGTTAAAATTTTATTTGAAAATGTGCTAGAATATTTGATTACATACACATTTAATTGGGTGATTAAGGAGACCATTTTTGTAGTATAGGAATTCAAACAGGCAGAGTTTAAGATTTGAGAACTGAGTCCTATGTCCTAACATTAGATATAGAAAAAACAAACTGCAACACAGCCAATGTATTAATCACTTTCCCACCATTGGGACAAAATACCCAACACTCACAGTGTAAAGGAAGAAAAGTTTATTTTGTCTCATGCTTTTTGGAGGAT
This sequence comes from Octodon degus, assembly GCF_000260255.1. Lineage (NCBI taxonomy): Eukaryota > Metazoa > Chordata > Mammalia > Rodentia > Octodontidae > Octodon > Octodon degus. The sequence goes on along the minus strand of NW_004524821.1, from coordinate 2,813,264 downwards.
TTTGTCCATAGTTGCCTGGCTTTTAACGTAGAAGTGCTGTAATGTAAGGCCTAATCAGAGAGCAGCTCCTTATCTCATGGCAGCCTGGAAGCAGAGGGGGAATGGAGGAGCCAGGAACAAGAATACACTTTCCCAAGTCACATCTTCAGGTATTGGTTTGCAATCAGGCCCCATCTCCTAATAGGACATTCAGCTGCTGAACTCATCAATGGATGAATCCAGTCACCCTGAAAACACACAAGACTTTTGGGGAACATTTTAGGCCTAAAGCCAACAGCCGGTGGCTTAAAGGAAACTATCAAAAGAGGAGAGGAAGCAGAGGCCTAGGGATGATCCAGTCATGCCCTACAAGGAGGGAGACCTACCCTAATGGAATTCACACACACTGAGAACACATCTGAGACTTGGTAGATTAGAACTCCATTTACTTGGGGATCAAATATAAGAGACTGGAAATATATAGGGTCATAAGTGGTAGCTTTTCAAAAACATTGCATGTTGGGGAGATGAACATAATGTAGAAATAGGAGGGACTCTTTAGAGATGTGGTGAAGGGAAACAAATGAGAAGTGGAAAAGAAAGTTGCAAAATTAGAGGTTAGGCTGAGTGTGGTGGTGCACACCTCTTATCCCAGTACTTAAGGCTGAGGTAGGAGGATCTTGTAAGTTTAAGGCCAGCCTGGGGTACATAATGAATCTCAAGGCCAACCTGAACTGCATAATGAGGCCCTGTCTCAAAAACAAACAAAACCAGAAGTTAACCATCTTCCTTCTCCTAAATAATTATTTCACTAAACAAAAGGGTACTCTTGGACTTAGAAATCGAGTAAGCCTCGTTCAACTCTCACAACACCTGTCTGTTACTACTGATTCACAAAAATAAGGCACCACAAAATAAACAGACTTGGCAATTTGGATTTATACAAAATTACTATGAGAAGAAAATAGAAAAAAAAAAAAACATTTCAGGTATTTAGGTGCAATGGCACACAGCTGTATTCTCAGCTACATGAGAGGCTGAAACAGGAGGATCACAAGCTTGACGTCAGCCTGGGCAATTTAGCAATACTTTGTCTCAAAATAAAGAATAAAAAGTGGTGGGAGGCAGCTCAGTGGTAGAGCACTTGCTTTGCATGTGTGTAGCCCTGAGTTAAATTCCCGGCACTGAAGAAAAAAGATTTTAGGTAATAAAAATTCTTCTTCAAAAATGCCATGAAGTAGAAAACAACTGTTGCATAGTACACCAACTTCAATAAAATATTGTTAAACATCTGAATAGAACTTTTACAAAAGGGAAGGTACTAAGAGTTGGAAGGAGGGTGAGGAAGAGGATAGAAAAAGGATTGAGATGTGTTACATGGACGCACCAATTCCCCGCAATGACTGCAATCATCATGTCCTACAGACATGTGCAAATAAAATCTGCAGATAAGACAAAAACAGTTTGAATCAGAAAGTCAAATACTTAGAACTAAAATGGACAAACAACTAGAAGCTGTGAACATTTACTGAAGTCATGAAAGAAAACAAAGACAAAATCATACTAGAAGTAAATACTGATGTACAAGTAAGCAAAAGAGGACAGATTCAGCTGAAAACGCATACTTACGTCACTGAGAGAAGACAGAACAGCTAAAGAATGAAAAATATAGATAGGTATAGTACAGGACGTAGGCAAAACCTAACACACATATATTTGGAGATAGCAAAAGTCTAAAAACAAGAGCAGGATGGTATTAATATACTTCAAACTATAAGTGCAGGAAACTTCCCTGAAGTAAGACTTGATATAATATTTAAAGAGCCCACTGTAATTCTGGGAAAACTGACCTAGAATAGTCAACTCTAAAATATCCTAGTATACTTTTACACTTCCCAAAAGAAGAACAGTCTTCAGGGCTTCAGCTTCTTCATGTTTTCCACCTCTCATCATACAAATATATGTCACCAAAATGAAACGGAAACAGCCAGGTTACAGCAGACTTTCCAACAGCACGGTGGGATGACAGAGTGCTACCCTCAGACACTCAAGCACGTACAAATATCTTATGGTCAGTCCAGCTATCCTTGTGTGAAGGTTGTAAAAGAAGAATTATCTTAAGCATACAAGAATTCCAGAAATATCATGCTGACTGGCCTTTCCCTGAGGAATCTAGCAGAAGATAAGCTTCATTCATCCAGCTGGTGACTGGATTTCTGGCTAATACTGAGCACTGAATGTTTAATTGATAATCTAAGACTGAAACAAAGGAGGATTGACGAATCCTCATTGCATTCTGTCAAATAATACTAAAACTAATGGAATGGAAAGGGAAAAAAAAGGAGAAAAGTATATTATTTAATTGTTGCAAAAGAAGTAGAAGTCATAAAATATATGCTGTCATGCCAATTATAGATGTTTGTGTAAAGGAAGAGGAGACCAGGACACTGTAAACAGCATTAATATAAAGATAATCATTAAAAAACCTGGGAATTTTTCTAAATACCAAAAGGATTTTAAAAACAAAATAGAATTGCTAGATGACAAGGTGTTGCAAATATAACACAATATAATGTAATATGCAATTGAAACCAAATACATCACTCATACCAATGACAACTCTTTATCAGGAAAAAAGATGTTCAAATTGGATCACAAAACAACACCAAACTGTATACTTGTACAAAGAAATGAAAGTTGGAACAAAGTCATTCAGAGTGAACATGAAGGGACAAGAAAACGAATTCTAGAGTAGTGCTGGGATACACTTGCTGTCTTCATCAGAGTCAGTATGAGGGTCCTTGGGTTATAAAAAGTGATGTCTGTTAGTGTTGTGGTGTTGCTCAGATTGGCCTCAGAATCCTGGGCTCAGGTTATCCTCCTGCCTCAGGCTCCTGAGCATCTGGGGTTAGAGGTGTGTGCCACGGTGCCAAACTTAGGAAAAGGTTTTGTTGTTGTTGCTTTATTTTGTGTTCTTGCTATCCCAAAGAGGCTTTATTAGAACTTAGCTGCAGAATACAGGGGCACAGTGCACAGACTAACCCCACGTAAGTATCCTTGTGTTTCCATTTTCTGTAGTCTGGAATAATTTATATAGCATTAGTCTTTAAAGTTTGGTAGAATTCCCATGTGAAATTGTGTGGTCCTGTTTTGTAATTCCTCTGTAGTTCTCTCTCTCTTTCTTTTATAGAAGTCACTTTTGGAAAACTATTTTACTTAGAGTACCTATTTCTTCAAAATTTTAAATTTATATATCAAAAGTTATGCTAATTAGGCTTGTTAACTTTTTTAAATTTTGGGATTTTGATTTATTGGCTCTACATTTTTCTCTTTCTTTTTTAATGTTTTTTTAGATGGGGTGTCAAAATGCAGTTCACTCTGTACCCCAGGCTGGCTTCAAACTAGCAGTGATCCTCCTGCCTCAGCCTTCCAAGTGCTGGGATTACAAGTGTACACTACCATACCCAGCCATTTTTCTGTTTCTTCCTGAAATTTTGGTTTATTTTTACTGATTGCTCCCATATGCTTTCAGTGTATTATTCTTTTTCTAGTTTTCATAGTTGTGATTTTAATTCACTTATTTTCTTTCATTTTTATTTAGGTAAGTAGGAAATGCTATAGAACTACAGGGACATGTCTAAAGGGCACAGGAACCAGTTTCTAGAGGCTCCCACTGGCCAACTTGTTGTTTTGTTGTTTTCTTGAGAACCTACTATATACTTGTCATTAGATTAAAACCAAGATGGCCAAAGTATGATTTCTTACCTACAATAGTACGAAGTCAAAGGGACAGAGCCAGACATACGAGTAAATTTCTTCAGTTTCCTACCCCTGCATAGATGCAGTGGGGTCAGCTCGCTGCCAGGCAGGGTGTGTCAGAGATGCTGTCCCTCAGAGGCTAGCACCTGAGTCCTGAAGGGTGAGTAATAGCTCGGCAGATGGAGTAGAAAAAGCACCCCAGATAGAAAAGCAACAAAAGTACAGCCCAGTGTATCAGTGGCATGGAACGGAACCAAGCTGAAGTCATCGTTCACCTTTCGGAGACTTTGGAAGCCACCAGGGCCAGTGTGCCTGCCTGTTGATCGAAAAAAATAATCATAGTAGTGGATTATAATACACCAAATGGAAACAAATCTGAGAACCCATAGTAATATTAAGGGGAAAGAAGGAGTGTGGAATTGAGGGAAGGAAAGGTTTCTTTACATAAGAATGATAGCCAACAATTATAGAAGGAACAGGTATTTGTACATGCTGAGATACCACTCAGATTACTCAGTTATAATAGTGAAAGTATGATGAAAACTTTACTCAAGGACAAATTAATATCATGTGCTTCTTGTTATCTTGTCCTGAGAAGGATACAATATCTTAAGTAGAATTCTTTCCAAGAATATGTGACTTGGATCCAGTGTTGAGAAAATATCAGATAAATACAAATAGAGAAATACTCTGCAGCTTTACATGCCTGGAGTCTTTTTAAATATGTGTCCGGGTGCAAAGGAAGAGTAGGGAACTGTTACAAGTTAAAGGAGACTAAGATGAAAAGGAAATGCAGTTTACGCCACAATGCTCTACTGGTGTTTCTTGGGGCAGTGTTGGTGGGCCTCTCCAAGACAAGTGCCCAAACTGCAACCCAAGCTCACTTCATTATCACAAAGTGCCAACAGTGCAATTAAACTGAATACTGAGATTTTAGTTGAAAAAGTAAAACTCTACATTAACATCTATAAAAACAAATAACACATTTGCCCTAGGTTTGCCCCCACTGCTCTAAGGTATTAGTTGAATTGTGGTTCTAGAAAAGTGTTTGTTCTTACAGGATACCTCCTGATTTACCAAGGGGTCAAATACCATGCTATCTCTAATTTTTGATGCCATCAAAATTGTAAACTTTTTAGAAATGGGGGAGAGAATTTGGCAAAATGTTAACTGGTGGATTCAAGGAAGAGATCTATGACTTCCATTATACTATTCTTAGTTTGACTTTTAAAAAAAAAAGTTAGTGGAAGAAACTAGATCTCTTGTGAAGAAAATGTACTATTAAAAGTTATCCCAGTTTACTATGTTGAGTTGGCCTTGTACAGAAATTAACAGCCATATTGGTCTAGAAATGTTAAACTTAATTTTTTTCCATTTGTACAGGGGAAATATACTGTATTAAGTATGTAAGGTCTTATCTACATGGGTTTGATTACAGAAACCAATGAAATATTCGCTAAATAATAAAAAATAAAGAAAACGTACTATGCTCAGGAAATTTCAGGCATTTTTCCTTGACAAATTGTTTCTTGCATCGATGACAAGGAGCCAGTCATTTAATCTCATCAGACAGAGACCTTACCACGCTGACTCATCTCTCAGCTCCTCCTTCACATTTCCCTTGTCCATTTAGAATAATTCAGTTGCTCTTCCTCTTCCCCTCTGCAAAAGGGAGCCTGTGCAGGCTCACGCTGAGGGCCTGCCCTCTGCTGGCAGAAAGAACACTGCAGTGGGGACTTGGCTCTGGATCTCAGGGTTGGCTCTGGCAGCTAAGCAAAAGCATGTGGTCACAATGAGGGGCTCGAAGATAAAACCTCTCAAGCTGCTTTCTTGCCACCTTGACCCAGAGTGCCTTCTTTCCTGCCTTTGTTGTCTGGCAACATTGCCTTCCTGCAGAGTCTCACATGCAGTCTTGTGTGGTGACAGCACACTAGCAAGGCTCAGGGCCATTGTGTACTGTGACAGTTTGCTTTTGTCTGCTCCTCCCTATTGCAGAGAAGACTCCTACCCAGGCTTTTGCACTAATCTGAGCTCTCCTCTCTCCCTTCCAGATGACTCAGCAGATGGCTGGGATGAACTTCTATGGAGCCAATGGCATGATGAATTATGGACAGTCAATGAGCGGCGGAAATGGGCAGGCAGCAAGTCAAACTCTCAGTCCTCAGATGTGGAAATAAAAACTAGACACCAGTTTAGTTTTTATTTTAAAAACTAGCTGCCAGTCTCTTCACCCTTGCTCTCCCTCTGTCTCGTGTTTTCCCATCCCCTTTCCCCTCTCCACCCCCCCTTGCCTACCTCTACATTTGGTTTAGAAATTATTCAATAATTCATTAAGGTTTGGCATCCTGCCCAACCTAGCCAATTCTCAAACATGCAGACCTCTCTGTTGCTTTATGTTGTTCATGTCTGAAGCCATCCCAGCACTCCCAGCCATGGCCTTTATTCTGTCCTGCACCAGCACCTTAGAAATTGTTGGCAGAAGGCACTTAAACTGTGGGGATAATGCATACATCTTTCAGTACCTTCCCTTGAGGCTGAACCTGTCAGGGACTCATATAGTTTGGAGGATTGTGTATGAGGAGAGAGCAGAGGGCCTCCTACATGTTAATAGGCTGTTGTCACATGTTTGAACTTTCAATTGAAGAGGAAAGCATCCTGTTCTCATGCTTTACGTGAATGAAGAAACAACTGCAATCACATTAAATACTTCTCTGGTCTTGGATCAGGTTGACCCTAGCCTTGGGGTGAAGCAAGCCCTTCCCTAAAAAGATGAGCAAAAATACTACTCTATTTGTCCCAAGTTGCTTTCTCGGCCTGGGGCTTTAGCACTTCCTGCTTCAGTCACCTTTATGAGCACCAAAGACTCTGAAGGTCCTACACACAGACCTTCACTGCCTCCAGCAGGATCCAGCACTTCCTAGGACCGCAGAGCTCAGTGTGTGCACTGCTTGTGTGTGCATATGCGTGGATCCCTTGTCTTGCCCCTCCCCTTCTGCTCTGGTATTTTTGTTTTTAAGTTTACAACAGGGGGGGAGTTAATTTATCAACAGCTGAAAACTATTGCCAGTTTTTCTTACAGTTTAAAAAAGATTATGGTCTCACAGATAGCTCCCTGTCTCATTCCCTCCCTCAGCCCAGGGACTTGGGGACTCTGTTGTCCACCTATTCCAGGTGATGAGGCAGAGTCTGGGCAGCTTTCTTCTCATCCATTATTAATCCTGTCTGAAAATTCAAGCAAGAAAACTTTGCTTAAAAGACTTCATGTGTGGGAACTACAATGCCTGGTTGCCTTTCTCCTGTGTATGTGTAAATTCCTCAATAAATATTGCAGGGAAGGCCCATTCTCTTTGCTGTCTGTTTCTGTGTCACTCATGGAAGAGGGAGAGGTATACATAGGTTTTCTGCTTTCTAGGGCAGTACCTTTTTTTTTTTGAAGGGTCTTGCTAGGCTGCTAAATTGCTCAGTCTGTACTCAAATTTATGATCCTCCTGCCTCAGTCTCCCAGACTGCTGAGATTACAGGTGTGTACTACAGTGTCCAACCCTCTCTTCTTGTAATTTAAGAAATTCTCTTCTTGACATTCCAGGGGCCAGGCCCACACTTGAGTGATCAGAAAGGGGTCGTTTCTCCTGGTGTGTGCAGAATTGAGAGCTGATGGGCCTAGGCATGTGCACCTGAGAAGGCTGCAGAACCTTGGAATTAAAAGCATGTTTTTCCCACAGATGGAGAAACTGAGGCCCAGAAAAAGGAAACAGCTAGTCAGGGATCCACTACAGGATATTTGGCAGAGCCCACACTTGAGTCCAAGACTCTGGACTTCCAGTCCCTTGTTCTTTCCCTATGCTTGCATAATAAAAGAAGGAGTTTAAAACTCCTCTGCCAAGAGAGGAGCTTTGGCCAAGGTAATTCACCCCTTGGTGCACTGTTGAACAAGGAGAGTAGACTTCCACATCAGTGGTTTATATGAACAAAGGGTGAGCACTGAGCCCAGCAAGGGTGCTGGAGGTGAGTGTTAGGGAGCAGGGGGAGGCAGCCAGGGGGTGGGGTGAGAGAGCACTCCCAAAGGTACCCTGTGAGCAAGGTACTGCAAGAGCACAGGCCATCTGGGGGACATGCAAACAGAAGGGGTTCCAGAGCAGTTCTGGAAGTTCTTTTCGTCAGTTGCTTTATGAGATTTTATAAAAAATGTGAATTCTGCTGCCAGGGGCCACGCAGTGGGAAAGCAGGCTCATAGAACATTACCATGTGTCTACATGCACCCCATTCACCAGATCTGGCACTGTGAAGCTTTGGATTTTTTTTCATTAAAATGACCATGAAAAATAAATGTTTTGAATTAATTCAGGACCTCAAGGCAACCACAACTGCACAACGAAAGTCACTCATGAAAGTGGATTTCCAAAACCACTTCAGAAAGTGACAAGAGTGATGGGATAAGTATGTTCAAAATGAGGAAGAGGATTTTGAAGGGATTAATGTAATATTTTAAAAATTCAAATATTTAATATATTTTATCACATATATGGTAAGCTTTCAAGAAAGGAAGCAATATAAATTCCAAACCAATAGAGAGAAAAACATTGAAATAAGAAAATGGAAGTGGGCCAAGCATGGTGACATACACCTGTAATCTCAACACTCCAGGAGGCTGAGGGAGGGTCCCAGCTTCAAACTCAGTCTAGGCAAGTTAGCACCTTAGCAAGAACATATCTCAAAGTAAATCATAAAAAAGGCTTGGGGATGTATCTCTGTGTAAAGACCATGGGTTCAATTCCCAGTACCATGGATGGGATGGGGGAGATGTATATATCAACTGTCTACCTTCCCTGAAGTGAAAGATGAAAGTAAAAATTTTGAAATCTACAGCAAAGTGGAGCATGTAAAATTAAAAGTGCTATGCTTGAAACATCTAAATTTTAAAGTACAATAAATATAAGTGGGATAAATACATTTAAAATATTGAGAGTGTCAGGTTGGCTTTTAAAACCCATTCTTCCTGGTATCTCACACCATACTTTTAAAGTCATTTTCCTCCTAAAGTTCCGTGCATCTTTTGAAACTTTATTAAGTGGAAGTTTCTTTGACTATAATCTGAA
>NW_004524821.1:2796968-2804324 GCF_000260255.1 Octodon degus | reverse complement strand
TTTTTTTGCGTGTCTTACTATGTAATTCAAGCTGGCCTTGACCTTGTTTAGAGAAGTCAGGCTGCCTCGAACTCACAGTGATCCTCCTGCCTCAGCCTCCTGAGTACTGGGATTACAGGCATGTGCCACCACACCCAGCTCCCTAGTGATCATTTTTAGAACTTGTTTAGAGAAGTCAGGCTGCCTCGAACTCACAGTGATCCTCCTGCCTCAGCCTCCTGAGTTAATGGGATTACAGGCATGTGCCACCACACCCAGCTCCCTAGCGATCATTTTTTAAGATTTATATCATTTATATTGACAAAATTGACTTTAAGGCCAAAAGCATTAATAGAAACACTACCAAAGATTAAAGTCAATTCATAAGGAAAATATTTTTTTTTTTTTTTTTTTTTTTTTATTTAGGACAGGGTCTATAGAGTTTCACTGTGTATATCAGACTCATAGTTATTCTCCTGTTTTCAGCCTTCCAAGTGCTGGGATTACAGGCAAGCACCATCACACCCAGTCTCAATTGCCCTCAGTGTGCCCCAGGGCGGGGCCGGCACTGCAAAGGAAAATAATCTTTTTTAATCTCCTCCCCACCTCCGGTACTGGGAATTGAACTCAGGCCCTGTGCTTGCCAGGCAAGTGCTTATTCTACTGAGCTATCTTCCCGGCCCCTGAAAATAACATTTCTAAACAAGTATGTATGTATGCATTATTATTATTATTATTATTATTATTATTATTATTATTATTATTACTTGGTACCAGGAATTAAAGACTTACACTCTTGTGTATGTGTGGACAAGTTGTCCTAAAATATAAGCAGAAATATGAAGGATCAGAGTGGTCATCACAATTTTGGATGCCAGCTTTCTGCCTTCAAGTTTTCCAAACAGGCCTCTGGTAGCATGCAACAGACAGGTGATCTGCATCATGCCTGGTCTAATTCCTGACTCAAGGAAACTGTACAAGAAGAAATGATTATTTTTTTAACCAATAAACAATGGGCAACCTGGGCTGGGGATATAGCTCCATGGTAGAAGGGCCTGCCTGGCAAGCACAAGGTTCAGAGTTCAATTCCCACTACAAAAAAAAAAAAAAAAAAAGGCAACCTACAGTATAATCTATAAAGAGTGCCGTCATGCCAATGAATTCTTTGAGGCATTGTCTTAGTTACTTTTCACTTGTTGCTAGGACAAATACCCGACACTAAAAATTAAAGAAGGAAAGGTTTATTTAGCTCACAGTTTGTAGAGGCTTCAGTCCATGCTCCACTGGCTCCAAGGCAAAGGGGGGCAGTTCATGGTGGCAGAAAATAATGAAGATCAGAGAAGGAGCAGCAGCTGCGGCATCCATCTAGCCTCTCTCTCTTCCTTGTATGCTGATTGCGAAGACCTGTGTGCTGTTTGGAAGATCAAGGGCCTCCTAAGCACCACAGCTGCGAAGTGGTACATGGAAGGCCGAAGACCAGGATTTCTACAAAGAAGCAGAGCAGGTGGTAGTAGCCTTTCTTAACTGTTTTATATAGTCTTTTTGGGCTGAGTCACTCTGGGGCGGGCCCAATCGCACCCCAGGGCGGGCCCCCATGGCTGGAAACTGCCGGAATCAGCCAAGTTGACACAACATATCAACCTCTACAGGCATGTTAATTCTTTAAGGCTTTAGAAACAAGTTGGATATGATGGCACACACCTGTCATCCAAGTACTCAGGAGGCTGAAGCAGGAGGACTGGTGTGAATCTGAGGTCAGTCTAGTGTACAAAATGAGTTCACTACCATCCTAAACTACAGAGCAAGACTCTTGAAAGAAAAAAAGAAAGAAGGCAAGAAAGAAAGAAAGAAAGAAAGAAAGAAAGAAAGAAAGAAAGAAAGAAAGAAAGAAAAAAAGAAAGAAAGAAAGAAAGAAAGAAGAAAGAAAGAGAAAAGCAAGCAAGCTTGAGGGAAGAAAAAGATAAAGTTAAGAACAAATTACTGATTTTTTTTATGCCTCTCTATTAAAAAGAAAAGTGCAGGCTGGGTGTGATGGCACATTCTTGTAATTCCAGCACTCAGCAGTGAGGCAGGGGGGTTGCCTTGAGTTTGAGGACAGCCTGGGCTACATAGTGAGCTCAAGGCCAACTTGAACTACATACCAAGACCTGTTTTCAAAAAAAAAAAGTAAAGAAGGGAGGCATGTTACTTCTTAGTGAGTCATAGTGAGTACTTGGTGAATCTCTGGGTTTGTGGCATACATGCGTCCTACTTTGGTGCGTTGGCTCAACCAATTTTGGGTATCCTAAAAACTGCCTATTTTTGGTGGATACCAAAATGATGAAAGTCTCTTCTTGTTCAGAATATGGCCCACAGCCTTTAGGCTTCAGTAGATCAGTGGCAATTACACACTGCATGAAGATTCTAACAAACCCCAAGGAACGAATCATAAAAGGAAGATAGCTATGTTTTTTGAAGTGTTCCCTTCTTTTCCAAGTCACTATTCTCCATTGGCCTGGTGGAAATTAACCTCAGATTATGAGAAACTGCAGCCCAGCAACTAGAACTTTCCATTGTGAACTGCATGGTGGTCTGCCTGCTCCATGTCCTTGGGAGCCCACTGTATCCATGCTATAGAAGTATCACCCAAAGTTCTGTATGTTAAAGGATTGGTCCTCAGAATGACAGTGCTGGAGCTGGTGGGATTTTAATGTGGAGCATACTGGAAGGCTGTAGGGGATAGTGGAACCCGAGCCTCTTCCAACTAATCATGGACTGAGGTCCCAAAACTATTTTCTTTTAGGTAGCAATGACAACCTGACTGACACCAATGAAGTATCTTTAGATCATTTCTCTTGGGCTGACTGGAATCACCAGAGATATACCTCCAGTTTTGCTGCCCAGAGAGCATGGGATCTTATACCGGAGAGGAGCATTCAGGGAAGGCTGGGAATATCAAGTTCATCATGTAAATTTTCATTTATCTTAACCTCATCAGTCCTCTGTATTTAGCATAGTACCGTGTGCTCTGCCGTGTGTGTCTTTCTGTTCCAAGACCAACCTCCCAGACTATTCCTTCAGTCTCCTGCAGAGGTACAAGGAGGAGTCACTTCATTGCAGAATAGGTACCTCACTGTTGCTTCAACAGATTTACCACAAATTCAAAACATCACTTTCACTCCAGTTTTCAATGATACTGCGGGCAACCAGTCTCTTCACCTTTTGGGATTCTGTAAAGGATTTTGGGTTGCTTCAGAGCCTTTCCTACTGCTCATGTATAATACAGACTTTTCAAGACTTGGGTCTGTTACCACTTATCCAGCTGATTTCCAATTTCCAACATGTTGTATTTCTCCCATTCAAACCATCTTTGTGGACTTATGGCGGTGGGTAAAGACCCTGGACAATTGTTCCAGAGAAAACCCAAGAAGAGAAAGGACCTCTGTTTACCTTCATGTGGTAGTAAAGAATGTTCCTTGGAAGATAAAGGACTATAGCAAAGTTCAAATTCTTTATGTTGAGTAGGAAAAGGATCCGTAAACTGAATGAATTCACTAGAAGCAAAAGTTCAGACCTGGGAGTGATGATGACTCTGGAAAGATAATTTTTAACCATTAGGAGTTTTCCTTTTAGTTCTTTAATTGAAGTGTATCATACATACAGGAAAATATACACATTAATAATTGTTTATGCAGTTTTTTGTGCTAGGAGACATATAACTGGTACATTAAGCATAACATTTCAAGGATATTTTTCACTTGAGGGAGGGTAGTATAGGCTGGTCAGATATGTAAACTCATTTTATAAGGATTGTATGGCCTGCAGGTTCATAGTTCATTCATTTAGTGATTATTTGATTTAGGTTATCTCAGATCCTGAGATAAGGAACAGAATGTAAATAGCTTAGTGTGAGAAATGCAGGAAATGTCAATAGGGAAATGGGGGAAATAAGATAGAGAAACTAGAGAATCAGTAAACAGTGTACTATTGAATTAGCTAACTTATCCCCACTCTCCCCACCACAGATTGAACCTAGGGCTTTAACACTCAGCTATATTCTCAGCCCTTTATATTTTTAATTTTTCATTTTAAGACAGGTCTCATGGAATTACTAAATTGACAGGCTGGGCTTAAAATTTTAACCCTCCTGCCATAGGCTCCCAGAGGGCTACTTTCATAAGTACGAACTATCATTCCTGGATTTTTTTTTTTTAATGAGTGAGAACAGATTAAATATCTCTACCCTCTTAAATTACTGCACAATTCCAGTCTTCTCATTGAGGGAAAATATTTCAAATAAATGCTTTTATAAATTGACTCAATTGTCTCATTTAAAAGTTAATTTTCTTGTATGAAATATTTACTGTTTTTCATAACATGTAATGCTTTCCTGATTATAGCAGTCATGTTGTTCTTTTTAATACATTTACTTAAATGAGAAAAGGAGGCTGAGAACTTGAACTGATGCAGTCAACGCTGTCTGGCATAAGTCCTAGTTCAAGCTTAGTATTATGAGATAATACCTTGCTTTTAGATAATACTTATTTTAACTTGTGCATGTTAGCAACCTAATGTATTTCTTCACATGTATATTTGTGTGTGTGTGTGTGTGTGTGTGTGTGTGTGTGTGCGTGTGTCCATAAAGGACATTCCCTAATATGTATAAATGTCTGTATGTAATATATGTCTATGTGCATCATCGTTTCCTAACTTGTATATTTGTATGTATGTATGTATGTATATTAGTGGATTAATTTTGAAGCTGAGTCATACGATTTTGCCCTTTGTGAACGTCAAAACTGATCCAAGATTAGGAAACTCATAAAGCTCACTCTAATATATTTTTTTTTGTGATTTGATTTTCTCACTGTTAGTCTGTATATGTCCTCTTTCAAATTTACAAAAGGTCCTTGTTCTATTTTTACATTCAGCAATTTAATCCAACTAGAATTACTTCTGATATGTTTTGAAAAGGTGCTCATTTTCATTTTCTCTCAGGTCAATACTAAAATTCTGTGGTGTTTATTTATTACATAATTCATTAATTTCTTACTGAATTGGGCTATCATCTTTGTCAGCTAATAAATTGTCCCATATACCCAAGTCTACTTCTAGATTTCTTAGTCTGTTTAATTGGTTTGTCATTTCTCATGACAGTTTCATTAATTATTTAGCTATAATAACTTTGTAGTATGTTTTGATAACTGGTAAGGCAAATCTCCCATCACTGTTTTTCCCTTACTTTTCTTTTCTTGGATTTTTGTGTTCTGTGTTTGGGAGGAGGATCGCAAGGCTTAAGTGATCCTCCCACTTAAGCCTTCTGAGTTGCTATGGGCTGCTCACAGAAATATAAGCATGTACCACCATGCCAAGATTTATTCATGCAAACCAATTGTAAGATCTTTTTAAAATCTAGTTCCAAAATCAAAACAAATTTTCTTGGGGTTTGGCAGAAATTGCAAAAAAGTTTATGTTATCTGAAATGAGTGTAATATCAACCCATTCCCCAAAATAATGTCTAATTTATTCAAATTGATGTGAAGTAGTTACTTCATAATAAATACCTTAATTTTATTCTAGGTTCTCATGTTAGAATAAGATACTTATTTTTGTGTATTTATTATGCAGCAACTACCACACATAAATTCTCCTATTCTGATAATTTTATTTGATACTTGGTTTTCCTAGATATAGTGTCATGTCATCAGCAAAAATAAATAGCTTTATCTCTTCCAATATTTGTGCTGACAAATATGGTTTCCATATATATATATATATATATATATATATATATGTTTTATAATTTTGGCAAGATGGAGTCATTTAATGTTTTTTGTAACTCAATAATTATTTTAATGATTGTAGATATTCAGAAACATCACAATAATATTTGTTTTCAGTTTATAGTTTTTAGTACTTATGGGAGTGACTTGTATGAAATTGCTATCCAACTAGTAGGACTGCATTTATGCATCTTCCATTTTTAGGGTTTTTTTTTGTTGTTGTTTGTTTGTTTTCAATACCAGAGATTGAATTCAGGACCCTGTGCTTGCCAGGCAGGCACTTATTCTACTGAGCTATCTCCCTGCCCCTCATCTACCATTTTTAGTATTATTGATAACCTGGATGTATTTTCCCCCAAATCCCTTAATGTTCACCTTAATGATAGTAACTTTAATAAGACCAACCAAAATTGTATGGTGGTCATTTTGTTTGCCTTATGGCTTCAGAGATTTCAGTCCACAGCTGGCTGGCTCCAAGACAGAAGCATCATGGCAGAGGGAACAGGGGAAAGAAGCTGCTCACCTCGTGACAACCAGGAAGTGGAGCACAGCGGGAGAGTGCCAGGAGAGATACGCCCTCCAAAATCATGTGACATCCTAGTGGTCACCTCCTAACAGCTCATTTACCATGAACATCAGTAGGTTAATCCACGGATGATTGTAGCATTTCTATTGTCAAATCACTTCTCTGGGACTATTTCCAGTTAACTGGGAATGAGGCATTGATTTTTTTTTATGTATTTGGCAGGTGAAAGGTGGCTTTCAGATCATTTGTGTTATCTGGGCCTTCTTGAAAAGTCATACTCTCCTAATGAATCAAGGTAACTTTTTTCTAACACCATCTCCAACAAAGCAGACTTCTTTTGAGAGGTTCATGAATGTTCATATTCTTCCACACTCTTTTTAAGAAAAAATTCCTACTTTTTATTTTTTTGTTGAATAACTTTTTTTTGTTATTGTTTTTGGATAGTCCCATTATGTTGCCCAGGTTGGTTCTGAACTTGTGATCCTCCTTCTTCAGTTTCCTGTGTGTCTATGACTAAAGATGTGTGCCACCATTTCCAGCCTGTTTGTGTAAATTTTAATATTTCTGTTTCTTTTCGTGCATGAACTTTGGGCAGAGACTTCCCATTTTACCCTTCTAATTTGAAAGTCCTCTAATTTGGGACTTTTTCTTTGACCACCTAGTGGGCAGGTACTGTTCCCTATGGCATCTTCATTATTATTTTGTCTGGGGGTTTTCTTTTCATGCAGTTTGTTGGCTTTTTTTTTTTTTTTTTTTTTTTTTTTTTTTTGCATTTGTACTTTCTCAGCATGGTGGTGTTTGTGGAAGGATTAGCCTTCACACAATTTTACTTTTCTGCCTTTGACAAAAGTGTATGAGCTTCTCAGTTTTCCTTATTTTCTTCTTCCCATAGTAATCCAAGCATGATCTATAGTGTGTACGATATAATTCAATATACTCATTTTGTGATCTGCTAACAGCTGCAAAGCAACAATTTCAGCCTCCAGGAGGAAATGTCCTTTGTGTTGACTCCTTCTTTCTCATTGATGCCTATTAGTCTCACATTGTTCATCTTTGCATCATCTTGCAGGTGATGAATTATTCTTTCCT
>NW_004524821.1:2775867-2794547 GCF_000260255.1 Octodon degus | reverse complement strand
CACAACTGAGTTACATGATGTTACAGTGTAGGTTCTCTTATGTCCTGAGGCTTCACTGACCTTGAAAGGCTAGAGCCAAATGTTGGCTGACCTTGCAGCCCTTCCTTTTCTCCAGTTTTTGATCTGCAAACTTAGATTGTTAACCCTCCAGAAGGGAAGCTTATTATTACCCTGCAACATATGCAGTTCAGTTTACCCTAAAGATCTGTCTAATTATCAAACATCTTAGGCATAACATGGAACAGGTATCTTACATCAAACATTGATGTGTTGAAATTTAACTCCTTACAGAATATGAAGAAAAAAATTAAAAATAGGAATAAACATATTTTTACACAGAAATTTAGAAATCTAACCATATACAGCATTGTAGCAGCACAGTCCTGTGACTTTTTTTTCTTTTTCTTGTGTCTTTTTTTTTCATTTATTACCCATTTAAAAAAAAAGAAAAACACAGAACAAAACAAAAAACCTTTTACTTGTGAGACAGTATGGTAATAATTGGTATGTCATGACAAGAAGTATGTATTTAGAAGACCAGAATGATAGACATTCCAAGTGTGACCCTTCTATTACACATTGCTGTCTTCAGTGCAGTTGCTTGGTTCACAGGTATCAGCATATATAGTTAGTCAGGTTGAGAATCCTACCAATTAACTGCTAGTTTCAAACCCCTGCTGATGTTTTTCAGGATCATTGACTTTGCTCATCTTGTGTGTATAAATGTATGGCTTTGTCCCTGTCCTGTTTCTCAGCTTTTCTTCTTGCCCTCTCCTCGTTGTCCAACCTCAACTTCTCACTTTCCTTTCAGTTGTGTTATACCTTTCTATTTGTATTTCTTCTTTTGAGTTCTTATACTAGGGAGACTATATGATATTTACACATGTGGTTCTGGTTTATTTCACTTATGAGTATATCTTCAAGTGGCTTCCACTTAAATATAAATGCTTCAAGTTTATCATTCTTTGTAGCAGGGTAATACTCCATTGTATAAAAATACCACATATTTTTCAACCATTCCTCATGTGACAGGCATCTTGGCTGTTTCCAAGATTTGGCTATCACAAATTGTGCTACTATAAACATAGGTACACATATATCACTATGATATGATGTTTTCAGTTCCTCCAGGAAAATTCCCAATAGGGGCATAGCTGGTTTGGATGGGATTTCCAGTCCTAGTTTCTTAAGGAGTCTCCACATTGATTTCAATAATGTTTGCACCATTCTACATTCCTACCAGCAGTGAAGAAGGGTTCCCTTTCCTCCACAGCCTCCCCAACATTCGTTGTTGGTTGATTTCTTTCTTTCTTTCTTTTTTTTTTTTTTTTTTTGGAGGAACCAGGGATTGAACTCAGGCCCTTGCCAGGGAAGCACTTATTCTAGTGAGCCAACTCCCCAGCCCTGGTTGATTTATTTATGATAGCCATTCTTTCTGGGGTGAGATGATATCTCATTGTTGTTTTAATTTGCATTTCACGGATGGCTAGTGATGTGGAGCATTTTTTCATATATTTGATCGATTCTTTAATTTCATCCTCTGAGAAGTGCGTGTTCCTCTCGGATGCCCATTTCTGGATTGGGTTTTTTAATTTAGGGGCCTTAATGTATTTTAGTTCTTTTTTTTTTTTCAGAACTGGGGATTGAACTCAGGTCCTTGTGTTTGCCAGGGAAGCACTTATTCCACTAAGAGATCTCCCCAGCCCCTGTATTTTAGTTCTTTATAAATTCTAGAGAGCAGACCTTTGTCTGAGTGCTTATTAGTTAAGAATTTTTCAAAATTTGTGGGTTGTCTTTTCACTCTGTTGGTAATTTCTTTTGATATGCAAAAATGTCTCAATAAGAGTTGGTCCCAGTTGTCAATTCTTTCAAGTGTTAACTGTGTAATTTGATTTTTGTTCAAGAACTCTTTGCCTCTCCCTATGTCTTCAAGAGTTCCTCCTACTTTCTCTTCTAGGAAATTTAATGTTTAGATCTTTAATCCATTTTGATGTTAGCTAAGTGCATGGTGATAGACCTGGGTCAAGTTTAAGTTTTTGGCATTTAGAGAGCCAGTTTTTCCAGCACCATTTGGTAAAGAGACTATCTTTCTTCCAGGAAGTGTGTTTGGCCCCTTTGTTGAATATCAGGTGGCAGAGTGTGTTCATAAGAGGCCTCTGCATCTTCTAATCTATTCCATTGATTCTCAGGTCTATTTTGTTGCAAATACCATGTTGATTTTATTACAGGAGCTTTGTAGTATAATTTCAATTCAGGAATTGTAATGCCTCCTGCCTTGTCTTTGTTGCCCAAGATTGCCTTTGCTATTCTAGGTCTTTTCTGGTTCCAAATAAATTTTAGGAATGATTTCTCTAGGTCTGGGAGGTATGTTGTTGGTAGTTTGGTAGGGATTGCATTAAATCTGTACAATAATTTTGGGAGTATGGCCGTCTTCACGATGTTGGTTCTTCCTATAAAGGAGCAGGGAATAACTTTCCATTTTCTGAAATCCTCTACGATCTCTTTTTTCAGAGTACTGTAATTTTCTGTGAAAAGATCTTTGACTCTTGAGTATTGACCTTGTATCCTGCTATGCTACTGAATTGGTATATCAATTCTACTAGCTTCTTGGTGGAATTTTTTGGGTCTTCCAAGTAAAGTATCATGTCATCTGCAAATAATGATAATTTAACTTCTTCTTTACCTATTCTTATTCCTTTTATTTCTCCCTCTTGTCTAATGGCTATAGCTAATGATTCCAAAACTATATTGAGTAGGAGGGGTGATAGAAGACATCCTTGTCTTGTACCAGATCTGAGAGTAAAAATTTCAGTTTTTCCCCATTTAGAATGATATTAGCCATTGGGTTGTCATAGATGGTTTTTATCAAATTGAAGTAGAGGCCTTCTATTCCAATTTTCTGTAGACAATGAATGAATGTTGGACTTGTCAAAAGCCTTTCTGCATCAATTGAGATGATAATGTGGTTTTTAGATTTCACTCTATTAGTATAGTGTATTACATTTATAGATTTTTGAATATTGAACCATCCTTGCATCCCTGGGATGAATCCTACCTGGTCATGCTGTATGATCTTCTTGATAATTTGCTGTATTCTATTTGCTGGGATTTTATTGAGGATTTTTGCATCTATGTTCATGAGGGAGATTGGCCTGTAGTTCTCTTTTTTAGTTACATCTTTCCCTGGTTCTGGAATCATTATAATACTTGCCTCCAGGAATGATTTTAGGAGGACTGCTTCCTTTTCAATTCCATTGAAGAGTTTGAGGAGTATCGTAATTATATCTTCTATAAATTTCTTATAGAATTTAGTTGTGAATCCATCAGTACCTGGACTTTTCTTTGTCGGCAGGCTCTTTATTATATTTCTTATTTCATCGGCTGTTATTGGGTTATTGAGAGTTGTTATATCTTCTTGATTCAGTTTTGGTACTTTGTACCTTTCCAGGAATCTGTCCATTTCATCTGTGTCTTCTATTCTGGGATCGTAAAGATTCTCAAAGTAGCTATTGATAATCTTCTGAATTTCCACTGGGTCTGTGGTGATTACACCCTTTTCATTCCTTATCGCTTGTATTTGAATTTTTTCTTTCCTCTTTTTGATGAGGTTAACTAGGGGCTTATCGATTTTATTGAGTCTTTCAAAGAACCAGCTTTGTGATTCATTAATTCTTTGAACTGTTTTCTTCATGTCAGTTGAATTAATTTCTGCTCTAATCTTTATGATTCCTTTCCATCTTTGGGCTCTGGGTTTGGTTTGCTCTTCATTTTCTAGATGTTGGAGGTGCAGAATTAGGGTGTTTATTTGTTCCCATTCTGTTTTCCTAATGTGTGAGTTCACGGCTATGAATTTTCCTCTGAGAACTGCTTTCATCATATCCCATAATTTCTGATAAATTGTGGTTGAATTTTCATTGAATTGCAGATATTGTTGAATTTCTTGTTTAATTTCATCTGTGACCCATTGATTGCTGAGTAGGGTGTTGTTTAATTTCCATCCATTTGAGTTTTTTTCTGGTTTCTTTTGTCATTTATTTCCAGTTTAATTGCACTGTGGTCAGATAATATGCAGAGGATGATTTCTGTTTTCCTGCATATATTTAAACATGACGTATGGAGTAGTTTGTGGTCTATTTTAGAAAATGACCCATGTGCAGCTGAGAAAAATGTGTATTCAGCTGTGTTTGGGTGGAACACTCTGTATATGTCCACCAAGTCCATTTGTTCCAAACTCTGGTTTAGTTCTGCTACTTCTTTACTAATTTTTGATCTATCTTTTTGGGATGAGGAGGTGTTAAGGTCTCTTGTTAAGACTGTGGTCTTGGATATTAGATTTTTCATGTCATTAAGATTTGTCTTATATAGTTAGATGCTCCTGTGTTTGGTGCATAGATATTTATGACTGTTACCTCTTCCTCTTGAATTTTTCCCCTAACCAGTATATAATGGCCTTCTTTATTTCATTAGATCATTCTTGGTTTAAAGTTGAGACTGTCTGAAAATAGGATTGCTACCCCTGCTTTTTTCTGAGGTGCTGGGGCATGTAGTATTGTTTTCCATCCTTTAACTTTAAGCCTATGAATTTCTTTATGAGTCAAATGTGTTTCTTGTATACAGCATATTGTTGGATTTTGTTTCCTTTTCCACTGTGCCAGCCTATTTCTCTTAATTGGTGAGTTGAGTCCATTTACATTGATGGTTATAATTGAGATATGTTGACTTATGATTGACATGTTATTTTTCTGCAGTTGTTGTTTACTCCTTTTTCTCCAGTGTTTAATTGTTTGCCTTATATAGTGGGTTTCTTCTGTTCTCATTCATGGAGTTCTGATCATTTTGGTCCCTCTCTAGAACATCTTTCAGTAGTCTGTGTAGGGTTGGCTTTGTCATCATGAAATTCTTGAATTGTTCTTTGTCATGGAAGTATTTCACTTCTCCCTCAAACTTGAGAGTTTTTCAGGGTATAGTATTCTGAGCTGGAATTTGTTTTCATAGAGGACTTGAAGTACTCTGCTCCATGCTCTTCTTGCCTTCATGGTTTGTGAGGAGAAGTTGGCCATAATTCTGATGGGTTTTCCTTGGAATGTGATCTGCTTCTTTTCTCTAGCGGGTTTCAGTATATTATTCTTGTGCTGGATTTCTCAGATCTTGACTATTATATGTCTCCGTGTGTTTTTTATTGGGTTGAAGTTATTTGGCGTTCTGTATGCTTTGGTTAACTGAATGTCAGATTGTTTCATGTTGGGAAGTTTTCTGCTATTACTTCTGCTCATATTCTTTTTATATCATTTGTATTGACTCCATCTTTCTCATTGATGCCTATTAGTCTCACATTGTTCATCTTTGCATCATCTTGCAGGTGATGGATTATTTTTTCCTGCATCCTAGTTGTTTTTAAGAGATCCTTTCTTACCTTTTCACTAGCTGCAGCAGTGTCTTCAAGATCTGAAACTCTGTCTTCACTTTCACTCAAACAGTTTTGCAGGCTTGTGATTGAGATTTTAAGTTCCTCTATATCTCTTTGACTCTGCTTCATGTGATCTATTTCCTTCTTGTATTGCTTATTCAAGGAATTCTTCATATTTCTAATCTCTACTTTTTAATCAATGTCTTCTTTAAAAGGAGTTATTAATTCTTTTAGTGCAGAGTTTTTTTGAGATTGGATTATCTCCATATGTTTCTGTATTTGATTCTTTACTTCTGATGGTATGAATTCAAAGATTTCTTTTTTTTTTTCAGAAGTTAGTTCTGCTTTGAGTTCCTCTCTAGCTTTCTGCTGTTGTTTCTTTACTTCCGACGCTGTTAATTCATACATTTCAGCTGAGCTAGTGTCTTGTGCACTTGTTCTGGGTGTGCATTGGGTTTCTCCCATTTTTTTAATTTTTAAATTTATTTTTATTTATTATTATTATTGTTATTGTTATTATTATTATTATTATTATTATTATTTTGCGGAACCGGGGATTGAACTCAGATCCTTGCATTTGCCAGTCAAGCGCTTATCCTACTGAGCCATCTCCCCAGCCCCTTCCCCCATTTTTCTGTACTAGATTCTTTACTTCAGATTCTATGAATTCAAAGATTTCTTTTTTCATTTCAGGAATTAATTCTGCTCTGAGTTCCTCTATAACTTCCTGCTCTTGTTTCTTTACTTCCGACGCTGTTAATTCATTCATTTCAGCTGAGCTAGTGTCCTCTGCACTTGTTATGGGTGGATTCGAGGCCTGAGATTGCATTTTGCTCCTTGTCTTTATCATTTCATATAGCAGTGTCCTCTGGCCTTTGGTGTAGAGCTTTGGTGCAGTTATAATTTTAGCACCTACTGAAATTTGGGTATAGATCTATTAAGTTTGAGTTTATCTATTTATGCCTGGCTTGGGTCTAGCTGTTGTGTTCAGCTCCTTCCTGCTGCAGCCCTTAGAAGTGAACCTGTAGTGCCCCTCTGTTGTGCCCCTGGCCAGGGAGCACAGGGGAGTTCAGAAGCTCCCACACACACTAGCTGGGTCTTGGCTTGGGCTAGATCTGGGGGTCCTGAGAGAATCACAGAAGTTCTCACTCACTGGGTAGGCTTGAGGGTAGGGGCTCCCGAGGGTCACAAGGGTCCCAATGGCGTAGTAGAGGGTCTCACTCATACAGGTGCCTGAGTTTTGGTCTGGAGGGGTCCCGCGGGTTCAGGGAAGCCGGAAGCTCTCCCTCACACTCACCGAGCCTGGGCTGGGCTGGATCTGGGGGTCCCGAGAGAGTCACAGAAGTTCTCACTTGGGGGCCTTGGGACGGGGGTCCCGATGGCACGGCAGAGGGTCTCACTCAAACTCAGGTGCCTCAGTTTTGGTCTGGAGGGGTACCACGGAGGCAGCGAATCCAGTAGCTCTCCCACAAGCTTGTTGGGCCTGGGCTGGGTTGGATCTCCAAGGTAATTTGTGAGCTTACTCACAAACCAAAGATCTATAAGCACAAAAGTATGTATCAAATACTTCCTCATCCTAAACTTAGAATCACAGTTCCTTGAACATTTTATTAATTTTGTTTTCACTTTAAAACAGATTGCACTGATGTGAGATGTTATGTAATATGTATGTCAGGAACTCAACTTGATTTGTTCTTACCATGTACTGAATGTTTGTGTTCCCATTCCAAATTTATATTGAAGTCCTAACCTGAAATGGTACTATATTTGGAGGAGTTAAGACCTTTATGGCACCAAGTAAGGTTAAATGAGGCCTATCATTCTTATAAGAAGAAACACTAGTCAGCTTTCTTCTACCCTTGTTTTTGTGGTACAGGTACTGGGGATCAAATTCTAGGGTGCTCTACCATTGATCTGTATCCCCAGAGTGTCTCCCCCTCTTTTAAGACTGAGCCTCACCAATTTTCCCAGGAAGAATTTGAACTGTTGATCTTCCTGGCTCGGCTTCTCCCAGTACTGAGGCTACAGGATCACCTCACTATGACTGTCTCTCTCTTCATAAAGCACACAGGAAGAAGTCATGTGAATGTACAATTTGAGAACAGCTGCTTAAAAGGCAAGAGAAAGCCTCAGAACTCAGCCTTGCTGTCATCTTGACCATGGACTTCCAGCCTCTAAAATTGTGAGAAAGTAACTTCCTATTGTTTAGGCAACCCAAGAAGAACAACAACATAGTTCCCCAAATGGTAGTAGCCTCAGAATGTAGCCCAAGAAGAGCAGCACACTTCCCTAATAGTTCCTATTTAACAAGCCAAAATTATTCACCTACTTGACAATACATAATTACTCAAGTATTTTTGAAAGGCTGCTTTGATAATATAGTAAATTTAAAGACATTATTGAGTGTGTTTCTGGACTTTAAGTTTTATTTCACAAATTTATGAGTATATTTTGGCACTAGCTGTTTTGATTAGCATGCACACCTCTATAGGACAAGGTAATATCTGGTAGGGAAAAATCTGTTTTCATTATCACTAGAAAATGTTGTTTGGCATTCTAGAATACTTACCACTCCAACTAAACTTTAGAATCATGTAGGTTTTATTTTATGTGCTGGGAACTGAACTCAGGTTCTTGCACATGTTAGGCAAGTACTCTGCTGCTGTACCACACCCTCAGCTCATTAAAAAGGAAAGTTTATATTTTGATTGAAATCCATTGAAATTTATGGATTTAATGGAATGATGAAATTTATGGAGTTAATTTATGGATTAATTTGGGGAAGAGACATAATTAGAACATTCTAACTTATAATGTTATATCACTTATAATCTCCATTTCAATTTATAATCTTACGTTTTTATTTATATTTTTCTGTGTGATATTGTTTATTCTCAGCTATGTTTCACTTTCTAACATTTTTCTACAAAGATATTCACACCAAGGCTCATCTATAAATCCCAGCACTCAGGAGGCTGAGGCAAGAGGGTCACTGTGAGTTCAAGGCCATAGTTAACTCAAGGCCAGCATGAATTACACAGTGAGATCCTGTCTCAAAAAGCTCCCCCTCCCCATATTTCAATGTCATGATGGTGTATGTTGTTTCTTCTTCTCTAGCCTACAAGCATGTGAAGCAAGAGGGACTTGTCTGGTTTTCCATATTGTAAGAGTGAAGAAATAAGAATCAAATGAGAGACTTTCCCAGGATCTTAGAGGTAGCTAGGCCAGAAACAGAAGGCAGCAGAGGAAACAAGTGAGCCTATAGCATCTTAGTAGAAATCAAGGAAAAACTTAAAGACTGATGTACATATCTCAAAATGACAGGGGAGATAGATTCAGGGGGTTCTTACTGGACCAATTTAAGTGTCCAAATTCTGACACCTTGAATAAATAAAATCCCACTTGTTCATAGTGATGCTTTCAAATAAAAAAAGGAGGACTCATTTGCAAACATTGGAGGTGATTAATACACTGACTTATTTTTTTAAAATGATTGTTATGGGAATGAATAATGTATTACCGTGGCTTTTGGATCTTCTTCAGTTGGTGAGTTCCTTACAGAAAATGCCTGCCAATAATAAATGATAAAAAATGATAAAATGTGTTAGACATCTTTTTGTCATTGTGATAAAGTATGTAAGATGAATCAAGAGAAGAAAGGTTTATTTTGGCTAAAAGTTACAGATGTTTTAGTCCATGGTGACTTGGCTCCATTTTAGGGTCTGTTGTGAGGCAAAGCATCCCATTCAGGGGAGTGTGCCATAGTACAGGTGTTCATCTTAGTTAAGAAACAAAGAGAGCACTCTTTTACAAAAGAGCCATTACACTATAAATCCATAAACAGCTTAATCCACTTGTGAGGACAGAATCCTCATGATCCCAAAGGTTACACTTGTGAACATTACAGCCATGAAGATCAATCTGTCAACACATCAGCTTTTGGGAACTACTTAAGATCTCAACCCAGGCTGGGAAGATAGCTGTGCAGTCTAAGTACCTCCCTGGCAAGTGCAAGGTCCCAGGTTCAATCCACAGTACCACATGTTGTGCTAGCCCTGGAACCCCTGGGTGCAGTGGTGCATGCCTCCCCCTGGGGGGACTGAAAACAGGATCACTATGAGTCCAAGTTGCACAGTGAGATCCTGTACTAAATAAATAAATAAATAAAAGATTTTTAAAAGTCTCAACCATAATAATATTTTACTATTCACTGCCTGGCCTGGAAAATTCAAGACCCTGACTTTGACTCCTGGTTTAAAAAAATATATATCTATATCTATATCTATATCTATATCTATATCTATATCTATATCTATCTATCTATGTCTATATCTATATATATCTATATCTATCTATCTATATATCTATCTATCTATCTATCTATCTATCTATATATATATATTAAGGGCCAGTCAGATAGCTCAGCAGACTAACATGCCTACTTAGGCAGAGGACAGTGGTGGGAGTTCGATCCCTGGTGTGCTATGCCAGCCCCACCCCTGGGGTGCACTGAAATGGCCATTGAGACTAGTCATGGGGGTGCACACCTGTAATCCCACGCCTGTGCTTGGGAGGCTGAAAACAGGAGAATCACTATGAGTCTGATCTACATAGTGAGACCCTGTAAACCCTGTACTAAATATATATCAACAATTACTGTAAATGAAATAGTTGAGAGATTAATGGGGAACAGATACTCATGTAGTGTCAAAATGTTAAACAACAGGGCTGGGGATATAGCTTAGTGGTAGCAGTCTTGCCAAGCATTCATGAGGCTCTGGGTTTGATTCCTAGCATTGAGAAAAAGTGCCCACAGATTACTTCCTAAGTGGCAAGGAAAAGACATATTTTTCCACTCTTTTTTTTTTTTTTGTACCAAGGATAAAACTCAGGACTTCATGTTTGCTAGGAAGGTACTTATGCCACTGAGCTATCTCCCAAGGATATATTTTTCCAATGGTCAGGTCTGGTAGTCACCTTCTTTACTGAATACTCAATAATGAAATATGTTAGCATTTTGTAGTTTCTTTAAAAAATTTTGGGGGGCACTACTGAGGACTGAACTCAGAGCCTTCTACCATTGCACTGTATATCTAGCTCACACTTTGTACTTTCTGAGTAATGTTATATAAAGTGCATGCTGTTTACCAAAAAAGTTTTCCTGGTCCTAAATTCACCTTAAAGAATGTATTGATTTGCAGGAAATGAGGAAATACTCCCTGCAAGCCATGAAGATGCATTCAGATTGTTCTGAACTCATAAAGTAGCCAATGCCATGAAAAAAGAGGAAGTACTATGCTGGAGTTAAAAAGACTAAAAGTGATATAACTTTTTGCATGTATGAACCTTGATTAGCTCCTAGTTTGGAAAAAAAGCCCAGAGTAAAACTTGGAGGACAGTTGAGAAAATCTGAATATGGACTGAATATTTAGATGATACTAAGGAATTAATAATTCTATAACAGTAATTTTCCTAGGCACAATGCATGATGTTGTAGTCACATGAGATCCTTACTGAAAGTATATATGGATGAAGTTTTATGATGTCTGCAACTTTACAATGTTTCAGAAGAAATATAGATAAAGCAAATAGAGCAAATACTAATAATTATTGGACCTAGATGGCGGATGTAAGACTGTCCAATATTTATTATGTAAATTAAAATAATAAAGACAATAAATTATATATTTAATTTTTAGTTCATATTTTTAATAAATGAGGCCTTATTTCTTGAATTTTAGCAACTTGGTAGGCTGTTCACTTAGCATGTCAACTGCTAGAAAATAAGGAATAAGATCCGTTTTCTACCTATTACTCATATTAGATACTAGTACTTCTAATATTTGAGGCAAACAATTATACAAATAAATGTATTAGGAAGCAGCCTGACATAGACACTTGTCAAGCTTTTGGGGGAGCCCCAGGGAGAAAAGACTTTCTTCTTATTAAAGATGCCTCAGAAAACGTCACTTGATTTGAGCCTGAAAGTTATCTTCAGCTTCAGCCACCTGTAGGATTTGAAGTAAAGCTCTGAAGTAGATCCATTCCAGCAATATTAAAAAAATTTGGACTAGGAATATTTATGGATAAAAGATGGCACTAGAAGGAGATACCGCTTAGAGAAGAAGCTTTGAATTGGTTGTGCAGGGTCTTGAAGTCCAAGTGAAGGGTTTGAAATTTGTTTTCTTGTCAGTGAGACACCTTTGAGAATATTACAAAGGAGTGACCTGAGAGGACAAGCATTGGCCATTGTGAAATATTAACCCCCCCAGAGCATTGCACTGCAGGTCACCCTTATTAAAAGGGCTCTTGGCTATTTTAAATATATCTCTTTGAATGTTTGCAGGGAAACCTCGTGCATTGGGTCTACAAGCCACTTTTCTATATTTAGGGGATTTGAAAAGATATAAACATCAGGGTTCTTTTCCTTCTTCTACTATCTCATGATGCTGGTGAGACCAGACAGAAAGTTTAGAGTATAAAATGACCCTAGGACTCCTAATATCAGAGTCCTAGAAGAGTTGGAGTTTCCTATCATTTTCTTGACTTTGCTTCTCAGGTTATAAACTATCACAACTTTCTTTAACTCAGTTTCCTAGACTGGTTATTCATAGCCTATAGAAATTAGGTGACATTTGTTGGATTTCACAGGTAATTCCCCCACTTGTAGTAGCCCTTCTTTGTAAACTTCCTGTTTTTAGGAAATATCTAGCCATTCAACAATTAAAAAATATTTTTTGGGACATATATGAAAGTGGAAGTATGTAATGTTATGCCTACTGTTAAAAATTACCAACATCATCTTGAAGAAAAACAAACATTGAATAATTAAAATCAATATTATGAGACACTTTAAGCAATAGTATATTTTATTTTTAACTGGATGTTCCACTTTTTACATTTATATTTATTATTATTGGTAGTAGTACTATTATTTTCAGTGTTAGGGATCAAACTCATGGCCTTATGCATACTAGCATGGGGAGCAGCTGGAGCTGGAGATTGATTACATGTGTGAGGCTGGAGCAAGGCCAGTCCTGGTAACATGGACTGTTTGTTTCCCTAAAGTGATCCACAGAAACAAGCTGATAGGCAAAAGGGTGTCATGCGACATCAACCTGTACAGTGTAAAAATAAACACACGTCAGTCCTTGGGCAGTTCTCTCTCTTCCATCAGGAGAGAGCCTCCACCTGACCTCAGCTTTCTGTATTCTGACTCCTGTCTTCATTTATTCATCCTCCACCATCTCCCTCCACCCCAAGAATTTTGAGAGCTTCATGGGACATGGCACACTAGGAAAACACTACCACTTAACTACCTTCCCAACCCATCAAGCAAATTCGAAAATAAACCATATCAAATTCTGATATGCCTGGAGATATAACCATTTATTAGTGACCCTTAAGAGAGGATTTTTGGTCATGCTTTGCAGAACTATAGCAAAAAGAGGAAAGAGAAGATACTAGTGCTTCACAGCCCAAAATTTCTGCCTCAAGTTATCTTTCTTCAATAGGCATAACTCATGCTCCCTCCCAAAATCTTCTGTTATCTCATACTGTTCTTATTAACAGAAATATCCAGCTAAGGATGTTTTGTCCATGCTAAAATATACTCATTTTAATCTGTACTTTTAGTCAGCAAAGGACCATGTTCTCTTTTTTTAGCTTTAGTCCCCCTTGATTCTTAATTTTCTTAATACCCTCTATCAAAGAGCCAGTTAGCAAGAGGACACTTTACGTCTGGAAAACTCAACTAGAATATCTTAGCATCCAGACAAGATTTTAACAACTTCTTTAACTCTGGCTAAAAAGAAACATAATTGATATTCTAGGGCCTGTTGAACTTCAAGAACGTAGCTGTGAACTTTACCCAGGAGGAATGGGGTAATTGGTTTTTGCTCACCTGAATCTGTACTGGGAGGTGATGCTGGGGTACTATGGGACCTGGTATCATTAGGAAAGGATGGGCTCCCCTTTTAAATCAAACTTTCCTGTTGGAAGAAATCTTCATTTCTCTATTAAGTGCTTTGCTTGCACTTTGAGTTCTGTGTTAGAGATGCTAATATCTTCTGAACTCCTCACAAGGGTTGCTGTAGTATATTTTACCCCTGTGCTTGAACTCTGTCAGAAGGCTGAATATATGAAAGGAATATTTTTAAATTTGTGTGCTGGAGGGGCCGGGGAGCTAGCTCAGTGGCATAAGCACCTGCCTGGCAAGCACAAGGTCCCAAGTTCAACCTCCAGTACTGAAAAAATATTCTTGTGCTGGAGGGTGCATATTCTTTGTTCAGTACTCTTCTTCCAGAATGAGCCATGGTGTTTAATATTCTCAGACAATCCAGATATTGGCATAATGGTAAAACCAGTTATCAACAACTACTATATCACTTTTGTTACAGTAGTAAAGTCAGTTAACAACAATGACATCAAATATCAATTGGATTTTTTTGTATAACAATTTTTAAAGGCATACAGACAAAATGAAGTAAACATTTCAGCAGATCTTCATTCTTGTGCTAGAAGTGTTCTTTCCATCAAGTTTCAGTCTCTAACCATTTAGTTTAGTAACTGTCATCTTGGTCAGAGTCCATTACGTTTCCTCGGCTGAATTGAACTGTTGTTTTCTTTTCTGTTTGTTAGGTTACATTTTCAAGGATTTCTACTAAACCTTGTTCTGAGACCTTCCCAATCTGGCCAGCTGTATAATTATTGCTTTCTTTTTTTCAGGCTTTACAAATGCTAGGTTACTTAACCTGGCCCCCGCTGACTGATCCAGAATTTGGGCTTGGATACTGTTTCTCTTTTCTGCTTCCCTGTGCTTTTCTTCCTGTTGTGCTGCATCCTTTGGATCTTTGCAGGCTGGAGATATTGCTTGGTTCTTGAGCACTAGCATAGCATGCTTGAGGCTCTGGGTTCAGTTCCTAGGACAGCAAGTATATAAGCAAGCCCACAAACATTCTTAGAAGGAGAATTTCTATACTAGGAAACTGTGTTTACATGCAAGAATAACTTCTGGAAAATAAAATGTGCCAAATTTGCAAATGGTGCTTCCTTCAAGACTACCATCTCCTTTGCCTACAGGTGTTACTGAGGATTCTACAAATATCAGTATTTACCTTCTGGACCCCCAACTCCCACTGTAAACTGTAAACCTCCATCAAGGTGAAGGTTCCTGTCCCTGCTGTATCCGTAGCACCTAGAACTCAGCAGAGCCTAAAATGAATGCTGCCTACCCTGGTTAGAGCAGCTCAGTTCTAAACCCCAGCTGTCACTGGAAACCCTAACCTGC
This sequence comes from Octodon degus, assembly GCF_000260255.1. Lineage (NCBI taxonomy): Eukaryota > Metazoa > Chordata > Mammalia > Rodentia > Octodontidae > Octodon > Octodon degus. Next base: position 2,779,851 of record NW_004524821.1, on the reverse strand, counting down.
AAGTATCAACTGGGGTTTGACAAACCCAGGAATCACTCATGAACTCCACTAAACAGAATAAGGAGGTCTATGATTGTAGTGAAGACAACTAGGCCAATCATGTATTGACCTATTGAAATTCTGACTGCTAACTTTTTTTGGAAGTAGGAAGCAGAGGCAGTGCAAGAGCTCAGTCACACCACTGGGATAAACATTTTTCTTTCAGGCCTGCTCCCTCTGATAATTACACCCACCAAGCCTGCCTCCCACAGCAGAATACAGGCTCTGTGATCTTTCTGGTCTGAACCTAGCCCTCTCAGGTGACCCCAGGAGAGCCCTGCTTAGCTCTCACCCTCTCTAAGCCTGTGTCCTCCTAAGGCTGTCTCTCACCTGGTCACTGTGGCAGTGAGGTAGATGATTAGGGCATGGTGAGCCATTAGGGCATGGCTGGGAGTGGGTGTGACCCATCAGTCATGGACAGCTGAGGTGTATGTGCAGAGCAGCTTTGGAGCCCTGCATGGGATGGCTGGATCTGACATCAAAAAAAGACATAAAAGACGGCAGTCATTGAGTGCATGACACTGCTCTGTTCTGACAGTGACCTGTCCTGTGTGCAGAACATATCTTTTTTTTCTTTTTATTTTCCTCCTCATTTATTGAATAAATGTTAAGCTGTTACATTCATCAGTTGTCTCTGTTCAATTACTTGAAAAGGAGAAGAGCTGGGAACCACTAGACAGTAAGGTAACACTTCAGTCCTTAAGTGAAATCTTTCCTCCTGATTTATTTCACTTAAGAGTATGATCTTAGGTACATCCATTTAGATAGAAATGTCTCCAGTTTATCCTTCTTTATGGCATAGTACTCCTCCACTGTATGAGAAAACCGTATCTTCTTTATCCATTTGTCAGTTGATGGGTATTTGAGCTTTTTCCAAGAGTTAGCTATTACAAACTGTGCTGCTATAAATATGAGTGTGCATACATCACTGTCATGTGATGCTTTTAATTCTTTCATTTCTCCAGAGTTCTAAATCTTGCTGTGATCAGACTTTTTTCCTGTGTACCCTTAATGTACATGCAATTCTCCTCATTATCCTCTGCCCAATTCACTAGATTCTCTATCAATTTATCCCTTACTTCATTTTCTTTTAGTGACTTTCAACCCTTTTCTGAACTTTAATCCATGGTCACAGCTTCTATTCTGATTCTTTTCTTTAGTACAAGGAATTGAACTCAGGACCTCATGCTTGCCAGGCAGGCACTGTGCCACTGAGTTATATCCTTGGCCCCATTTATTTGATTTTTTTAAAGTTGTGTAGTTTGATTTTCTATGGTAGGTAATTTATGGATCTACAAAGCCTTTTTACAAATCCTGAAAATTTCTTTTTACCAAATCTAATGTCTTCTTCAATACAGTATGAAAGAACACTAATAAAGACTCTGTGAGTCCTATATTAGCCCCAGTTTACAAAGCAAGAAAAAGTGATTAAGAAATTCAACCAGGGCAATCAATTTTGGGGGAAGTTAGTATTTTAATTGCAGTCATTCTGACTTCACAGTTTGTATTTCTACAGTAGTCTGTATAGGAGCATTAGGTTATACAGACTTTTCCACATTGGTATTCCTTCTTCCACCACCAGATTAAGAATCTCTCTGTCTTTCTCTCTGACTCTCTCTCTCCCACTCCCTCTCTTCCTCCCTCCCCCTACTCCCTCCCTCTTCCCTTCCTCCCTCCCTCTCCCCTTCCTCCCTCCCTCTCCCCATCCTCCCTCCCTGTTCCTCCTCTCTCCCTCCCCATCCTCTTCCCTTTGCTCCTTCCTCCCCTCTGCTCTTCCTCCTTCCCTCTGTCTTATTTTAATACTTCTCAACAAAAATTTCTGCCTTCATTAGGATAGGCTAAACTGCTATAACAAATGTACTCCAAAATTTCGCAACAGATTTTGAGCCACAAATTATCTTACATAGAATATAAATTTGTTTCTTGATCATATATTGCCCTGGAGGAATTATTTAGGTCTGTTGACAGTTCTTTAATTGGCAGTTCGAACATCAAGGTTCCTTTGTGGCTCTCATCCTCTGCATTTACCCAGCATAGCAGCACAAAGGAGCTCATTTGGGAAGGTTTTATGAACCAACAAGAGTGATTCCCATCACTTTCACTCACTTAACAGGAGTGGTCTTTGTACTTTACATAATCTAATTAAAAAGAAATTGGGAATTGTTATCTAATTGTGTGACCATAAATTGGGAAAACAGATTTTAGGTAATAGCTAGCTATCTCTGCCACACACTTAAGTAACCTGCTTTTTGAAAAAAAAGTTTTAAGAAATCATTTATTTATTTATTTTTTATTTATTTGGTACAAGGTCTTGCTGTGCAGCTCAGACTCACAGTGCTCTTCCTGTCTCAGCCTCCCCAGCACTGGGATTACATGCATGTGCCACCATATCTAGTTTTGGTGGCTGGTGGGGGCCAGCATAGCATGTGGTTCTGGGGATCAAAACCAGGTCCTTGTGCTTGCCAGGTAGGTGCTTAGACCACTGAACTATCTCCCTAGTAGCTGTTTTGTTTTGGTTTTTTAACACCAATGTTCTAAATCTGTAAAATCTTCCATAAATATATTCAATTGTCATTTCATACCCACACACATTACAGTAAAAAATAGATGATGAATGTGCAAAGTAAAACATTATTACAATAAGATTCATAACTATTAATCTCCCTGAAAAGTACTGTTGGAACACATTTGTACCTTTTTTTTTTTTTTTTTTTGGAACCGGGGATTGAACTCAGGCCCTTGTGCTTGCCAGGGAAGCACTTAATCCACTGAGCCATCTCCCCTGCCCCTATGCCATTGTTCTTGCCACCTTCTGAAGCAGTTCTGAAGTTGTCTTTTGAGAGTTGATTTACAAGGTATGATTAAAAAAAATAGACTGAATGTTGCTGCTGAGTTTTAGCCAATGGAAAGGCAGACTAGTAAAAATGTTACTCTGTATCCTCATTCACCTTGTTCACTGAATGTGGCTCCTATAGCTTTTGACTATCCCAAAATTCAAAATGACATTGAAAGGTAAATGTTCCAAACTGATTTAGGTAAATGTTCCAAACTGAGCAAAAGCATGTCAGTGCAAATAAAAACACTCATGTTCTTTTGGCCTCTACAATCACGCAAGAGTGTACCAGTCACATTTACCTTCTTCCCCATGGCTTCTTCCTTGGTATTACCTGTCAGATCCACTTCTGTTCATCTTTTTTTTCTCCCCAGATGTTTATTTTTTATTTTTTATTAATTTTATTGAGAAACAGAAATGAGACAGTTTCGAAACCAATTAATAGGACAGTTTCAATAATTAATACATTGCATATTGTTATCTTCTTAATGGTTATTCATAGTACGAGATGCCGACATGATATCCTGTCCAAATACTATTAGTGCAAATCTTTCTTCTCATTGAATTAAGAGAAAGCTGTACATCTATCCTATTTTGTATATACAGATACAAAATGGTCCTTCCTTTGTATCCCCTTCTTTTGTTTAGTTTTGTTAGAGAAGGGTATTCCATTGGCATTTAAATATTGTAGGTGCATGAATTCAGCAAAATAATCCAATATAGTCCAGTAGTCCATAAGAGTAGTGGGTTTTCCATAGGACTGGTAATGTCAGAAGTTACTGACTTGAGCCTTTCACAGCTCAGCATATTAATATGGCTTTACTTTTTTTGCCATAATTTTATTGATAAACAAATATCAATGAGACACTTTCAAATCAAATTGGTAGGACAGTTTCAATAATTAACACAAAGCATATATTCTTCTTAGTGGTTAATTGCTGTACAGATGGGGACTTGATATCCTATTTACAAACACCATTAGAACACAACATTCTATTCATTAACAGAATATACCTATATATCTATCCCAACCACTTTGAATACACAGATACAAAATGGACATTCATCTGTATACCCTTTTTTTGTTAAGTTCCATTATTTGAATATTATAG
>NW_004524821.1:2755949-2770081 GCF_000260255.1 Octodon degus | reverse complement strand
GTTGTTTTTAAGAGATCCTTTCTTACCTTTTCACTAGCTGCACCAGCATCTTCAAGTTCTGAAACTCTGTCTTCACTTTCACTTAAATGGTTTTGCAAGCTTGTGATTGAGGTTTTAATTTCCTCTATGTCACTTTGACTCTGCTTCATGCAATCTATTTCTTTCCTGAATCGCTCATTTGAGGAATCTATCATTTTTCTAATCTCTATTTTTTTTAATCAATGTCTTCTTTAGAAGCAATTATAAATTCTTTTACTGCAGTGTTTTTTTCAGATTTGGTTTCCTCCCTATGTTTCTGTAGTTGCTTCTTTACTTCAGATGTTATGAGTTGTGATAATATTTTTTTTTTATTTCAGAAAAGAGTTGTGCTCTGATTTCCTCTATATCTTTCTGCTGTTGCTTATTTACTATCGACGCTATTAATTCATGCATTTGAGCCGAGCTAGTGTCCTCCGCACTTGTTCTGGGTGGGCATTTGGTTTCCTTCATATGTTTCTGCATTTGATTCTTTACTGCAGATGTTATTAATTGAGGGATTTCATTTTTTATTTCCAATCTGAGTTCCTCTATATCTTTCTGCAGCTGTTTCTTTATTTCAGAAGCCTTTGATTCATTACTTTCAGCTGTGTGATTCCCTATTAGTTCTGTGTTAGTGTCCTGTGCACTTTTTATGGGTGGCGCTGGGTTCTGAGGTTGCATTTTGTTCCTTCTCATCATTTTGTGTAGCACTGTCATCTGACCTTTGTTGTAGATCTTTGCTGTGGTTATAACCTTAGTATGTACCGAAGTTCAGGTGCAGATCTACAATGTCTGGATTTATCCAGCTGTGCCTATCTTGGGTCTGGCTGCTGTGTTCAGCTCCTTCCTGCTGCTGCCCTTGAGGGTGAACCTGTTGTGCCCCTGTGGGAAGATGTTCTGCTCCTGGACTAGCTGGGTGGTTCTATCTTCTACCCTCTGTAGGGATTGCAGCTGCACGGTTACACCCTAGGCCTGTATCCCAGGCCTGAGCTGAGCCTGGAGGGGACAAGGTGGAGTAGGGGGGAGAGGCATCTCTCCCACACACTCACTGCGTCTGCCTAGGACTTGGTCTGGGTGTTCCCGGAACGTTTCAGAAATTCCTACCTGGCAGGCGTGGTTGGGGAGGTGCTGCAGAGTGGTGGGGGGCGTCCCATGGGGGTGGAAGCCGGTCTCACCCATGCTGCGCCTGGGTTGGGACCCGGAGTTGGTCCCGCAGGCACAGGGTAGCTGGAAGCTCTCCCACACACTCACCGGACCTGGGCTAGGACTGGGTCGAGGGTTCCTGGAATGCGGCAGAAATTCCTACTCTGCGGGCAGGGTGGGGGAGGTGCTGTGGAGTGGTGGGGGGCGTCACAAGGGGGTGGAAGACGGTTTCACCATTGCTGTGCCTGGGCTGGGACCCGGAGTTGGTCCCACCGGCGCAGGGTTGCTGGAAGCTCTGACTTCTGTTCATATTATAGATACAGTGATAAGCTCCTAACATTTCACTTCTGAATCACTATAATTTCTAGCTGCATATTACAATATATATTTTTGTATATTGTCAAAAGTATATTTTTTGACACAGGATGTCACTGTGTGGCCCAGGCTGGCCTCCAACTTGCAGCAAGCTTCCTGCCTCCACCTCCCAAACACTGGAGTTGCAGGCATGTGCTATCACAACTGGATGTATTATTTCTTTATCCAGATTATCTTGAATATTGCTACCATATTTAATCCCTTGAAACATAATATTTATCTTGTTCTTATCTTAAAAATTAAATGGTTCTTTATTCCCCAAAATAATCTAAATATTTCTACTGATTTGTTAAACCCATTTCAACACATATATCTTTCTGTCTGAGTACTTTGTAGGAGCTATTACTAAAGTGTGGTTAGAAATCCTAGAAAATAAGATTTTGTTACGAACTGAAAATACTATTAGTACAAAAGGGTCTCAAATAGATGACTAGGAATAAACAGAGTACATAACAGGGAAACTGTATCCTCCAATGCTATTGTGCAAAGCATACTATAGAAGGAATAGGTTGTCTTCAAAGGTTTTACAATGCAGTATTTTATCACAAATTAAGAAACCATTTTCTACCTTGACAGATGGGTCAAATCTAGGGAATATTCAGGTAAAGGAATCCACATTTACTGAGAACACCTACCAACCAATAATTCTATAGTAAATACAATGAAATACTGTCAAGAATATATACAAATATAGGTAATAATGACATAGATTATGAGATAATTTGTAATAGTGAAAAATAAAAGATAACCTAAATATTTTTCAGTGAATAAATGTAAGGATATGGTATGTCCATATAATAGAATGCAGTGTAGATTTTAGAAGGATATGGCTAGGCGTGGTGTCACACACCTATAAATCTAGCACTCAGAATGGTGAGGCAGAGAATTGCCCTGAGGTCAAGGTCACACTAAACTTCATAAGGAGAACTTGTCTTGAAAATCTAAAAAAAGAAATAAAGAAAAATAGAATAGAAGAAAGAGGAATCAATCTAAATACTCAAGCACAAAATGAGTTTCATAAGATAGAGTTGGGTTAAGGAAGCAAAACAACAGATAACTCAGTGGCAGTGTGCTTTTCTAGAACATGTGAGGCTAAAAATTCAATGCCTAGCAACTTTCTCTCTCTCTCTCTCTCTCTCTCTCTCTCTCTCTCTCTCTCTCTCTGTCTCTCTCTCTCTCTCTCACACACACACACACACAAACACACACACAAGTTTTGTTTATTGCAATTCCTTGTTGTGCTTACCATATACAGGATGTTTACAATCAAACATATATAAATATATATATTATTGAAAAATGTCTATACCTTCTAAAATCTTTAGAAAGTGTGGGGAGTTTCAAACAAGAAGAGACTATCCTTTTGGTAGCTGCAGAACTAAACAGTATTTTACGTATATCACTAGGGAGAAACCCTATGGATATAAGGCATGTGAATTATGTTCAGCCTTCAACCTGAACCAACATTGGAGAAATCATGTTAGAGAGGAAAACTTCTACATGTAAAGACTGTCAAAAAGTATTTTCCCAAGTTAAACACCTTATACAGCATGAGATTATTCATACTAGTCTAAAATCCTGTATTTTTATAGTATATGTGATAAAACCTTCAACCATAATACATACTTAACAACACCACAGAGCTCATATTGGAAAGAAATCTTACAAGTGTAAAGAATGTGGGGAAAAACAGTAACCAGGGAACATATCTCTCTATCTATCAGAGAGTCCACACTAAAGTGAAACATCATGAATGTAGCCTTTGTAGGGAAGCTTTTAGGCATGACTCACCCTTTGCTAAACATGAGAGAATTCATACCACAGAAAACCTTTACTGTTGTAATGACAGCAGAAAAGCCTTCCACTATAATTCATCACTTATTAGATACTGCAAGACACATTTAAAAAATACCTTCAGTAATGATAGTATTGAGTACAGTCAACATAAAAGGAATTATTGAAATAAATGCCTCTAAATCACTTGTTCCCTGATTTAAATTTTGGGACTAAATAATTTTTAATTATTTGATACATTGCCAACTATTAATTTTGCCATATTAAAAATCACTCACCTATTATTGGGATTGTTTCAGGAAAGAAAAGTTATTTTAGTGTTAGAAAATGTAGAAAGTGCATAATAATAGAGAATAGACTTTTATATTGAATTAAATAGGTTGTATGAAAATATCATAAACTTGTGTCTATTTTTAATGTTTCACTATGAACCAGTGAAAATTTTATGACAGGTCAGTGACCTGTGGGTTGACATTTGAGAGTCACTATTTTTACTATCCCTTTAATAAAAAATAAAATATAGTACAACCTTTGATTCTAGTTCTTTATGTGGCTAAGAGAGGTGTAATTAAAATGTTAGTTAGCTTATTTCTAGAAGATACAATGTTAAAGGGATTATTCTACTATTAATCTACTCTACATAAGATAGGTATTAATTTTTTGGCTTCTTATAGAGCAAGAACTGGCACATTGGTCTGTGTAAGGCAAAACAATAAATATGTTAGATGATATAGATGTGTGTGGTCTCTGTCACAGCTACTCAACTCTGCTGTTTTTGTGTAAAAACAGCCAGAAACTTTATAAGCTAAGGCAGTTGTGCACCACCACACCCAGCTGTCCTACTATCTTTTAAAAATAGATATACTGAAGTTGGTACAAGTTAATTTTTTTTATCTTTTCCCTTGCCAAATAAACAAGATTGATTTGAAAATGCACATTCTGTTGAGTGAAGGTTTCTTTAAGATAGCCCCCAGAACTACATCAAAGAACTCTCAAAAGGAAGGGTGACTGCAGGAGCCACATTAAGACAGGATTATATGGGAGAGGAAGTGGAGTGATTCCTGATGTCACTATAGTTAAAGGTACTACAACAAGTACTACAAATATAATTTTCTGAACATAAGTAGAAGTTAAGTTCAACTTTTTTTTTCATGATATTCAGCATTGACTCTTGGGAGCCCTGAGCTATATATTTTATTTTAAGACAGGATTTCAGCTAGAGATGTGGCTCAGTGGCATAGCATCTGCCTGGCAAGTACAAGACAGCATCTGCCTGGCAAGTACAAGGTCCTGAGTTCAATTCCCAGTAAAAAAAAAAAAAAGAAGAAGGTTTCACTAATTTTCGTAAGGCTGGCTTCAAATTTGCAACCCTTCTGCTTTAGGGTTTTCAAGCAGCTGGAATTATGGGTGTCTGCCACAACCAAATACAACTTCTGCCATGTGTGGAAATATCTCTATCTAAATAGTTAGATTCCCTGCACATCATCAACATAAACCATCCAAAGTGAAGCTATGAATCCATAATATACACAAGTATCTCTAGACTTTTTTTATGCTGCTACATTTACTTTTTAAGAAAACCATCCCCTTTTCCCATTAAGTCTTTGTATAACTTTGGTGAACAGTAGTACATACTCATCCTTAAAGTTGTATTATCATCCTTCTGTGATCCTAGATTTCTCCCAGATTTGAATATTTCTGATTATTTCTTTTGATAAAAGACATGGCCATCACTTTTTTCTATCTAGGTTCCCTACTCCAGCGATACCCTATAGTCTTAGGACTTAAAGCACGGTTGGTGGGAATATAAGCTAGTCTTAATTTTATGACTGCTATACTCATATCACCTCTCTCCTGAGTTCCTGTCTACTTTCTGCTAGTGGGGCACTGAACAGCCTTTTCTAGATACCCTCACTCTTGTCTTCTCTTTTTCATTCACATATTACCTTTTCACAAAGGCCTATCCTGAACATGCTATTTAATATTCACCCTGTCCTTCAACTTCAGCACTGCAAAACCCCCTTACTTTGCAGTACTTTTTCCATGTCACTTTGCAGCACAGTAGAAATATTTGACAATGTATCACAAGTGTCTATGACAGTGTTTGACAAACTAGGGACTAAATGTTTGTTGCATTGTTTTAGTCTGACTTGAAATAAACTATGTATCAGTGATGACAGTAAAGAAACATAATGCCTCTGTCTTTGCTACCTAAGGTTTACAGGTGAAGAAATATTACATTTATTTACAAGTGAACTAAGATTTACAGTCCTCTATTAATTGAGATTTATAATACTTCATAATAGAAGAGTATTTTAAGTTACTTTCCCCAAAAAATCAGTTAAATAATTTAGCTAAAGAACGGCATTTTTTTCCTGCTATGTCTTGTACAGAGACTAATAGCTAGAATATATAAAAAACTCAAAAGAAATAGGCTCTATCCGAATAAAAGTTCCAAACCCCAAACACAAGCAATTAAAATGAATCAACACTTCTCAGAAAAAGTTCAAATAACCAACTAGTTAGTACATGTAAAAATGTTCATGTCTTTGGCCATTAGGGACATGCAAATCAAAGAACACTGATTTCCTTTGAGTTCTCTTACACCAGAATTCAAAAACTAATACCGATAAGGTTATGGGAATAAAGGAATCCTTGTACATTGTTGGTGGGAATATACACTAGTATGGAAATATGAACTAGTATAAAAATGCCAGGAATGGTGATTCACCCCTGTAGTCCCAGCACTCAGGAGGCTGATGCAGAATTGCCATGAGTTATGTTGGGTGGGATGCATAGTGAGTTCAAGGCAAACCTGCAATACTTAGGAAAAGGCTGATATTTGTGTTTTTGCAATTGATCATAAAAAAGGATAGTGAATAATGATTTTAGTGAAATTATTTTTAAATATTCTTCCCCTGATTGATGCAAATATTTGCCCATTTTTCTAATGTATGGAAATTGTTCGTTCCTTATAATTAATTTTTTCTTCAAACATAATAAGAAGGGAAAATGTGAATAGTGACATTAATAGTTGAAGATGCACAAAAAGAAGCCATGTTCAGTTCACTGTTGAAGAGAAATAGGTATATGTTATGCCTTGGAACTTGTTTTATTTTGTTATTTTCTTTATAAAGAACATGGCATTTCTTAAATACCTTTTAGCTTAGATTTGCTTATAGAGGATTGTCCTGGATATAAAGAAAGACGTCCTGAGTTTGAGACAGTACTACATTAAAGGCAATTTCAGAGATTTAAAGTATCACTTAAAAATATTCAACAGGGCTGGCCAGATAGCTCAGAGGACTAACGTACCTGCTTAGACAGAGTGCAGCTCCCAGGGTTTGATCCCCAGCATGCCATGCTGGTCCTACCCCCAGGGCATGCTCAGACTGCAATTGAAACTGGGTATGGTGGTGCGCACCTGTAATCCCAGCACTTGGGAGGCTGAAAATAGGAGAATCACTATGAGTCCGACTCTAAACAGTGACACCCTGCAGACCCTGTACTAAATAACTAAATAACAACAAAAAAACAAAATCGACAGTGCCTGCACAGACAAGTGCAAGGACCAGGGTTCGATCCCCAATACCACATGCTGCGCTGTGGTATTCCAGTGCTGGAGAGGGTGAAAACAGGAGGATCACTATGAGTCTGAGCTGCACAGTGAGACACTGTACCAAATACATAAATTTTTTAAAAATTCAACATTATTATTAATATTTCCTTCATCATTTCATTAGCTGAACATAAATCAATGTCTTAACAGTAGGAAATTACCATTTTTTACTTTAAAATTACATTGTAGTCAATTAACTGTTTACAAAATACACATGCCATAAACAGAGAACTTTTTGTCTATGATAAGGTTCACAGACTGAATGTTTTTAAAGGTGTTGTTATGTACGGTTGGTGAGATAGCTCAGCAGACTGAGCACCTGCTTAGGCAAACAAAGGAACCAGTATTCCTTCCCCATACCACATGCCATGCCGGCCCTGACCCCAGGCAAGCTGACTGAGCCATGTAGACCTGGCAGGTGGTTCATGCCTGTAATCCCAGTTCTGGGATGGCTGAAAACAGGAAGATCACTTGGAGTCCAAGCTCCGTAATGAGACCCTATACCATATACATTTTAAAAAGTTGATGTTATGTTAAATAATTTCAGTTTTTTATGAATATTAGTGGCTGTTTACTAACTTTCATTGGGTCAAGTGTGTATCAGTACCACTAAAGAAGACAGAGCAATCCAAAACTGGCCCTTTTTCATTTCTTGAACTGTTACCACTACAGACATTTTTTTTAGCATGAATGAGTTGAGATTTTTCTGTACTTAAAAATCATTTAATCACATAAGAAAACATTTAAATATTTATTCAGGAAGTAAACCATCAAAGAAGTATATCTCTGTGATCTGTTCTGAACCTGGGGTTAGTGTGGAATGAAGCAATTTGGGTGAGAAATAAAGTATTTCCTGCCTTGTGAAAATCTGGATATTATGTTGTTAGAATGGGAAATTGGAACATTTTATATCATATATAATTTCAAAATTAGCTTCCATACCTTTTGGAAAACATGCTTATAGAAAAAACATAGAATATAAATAACCTCTTACTATGACACCATAAATGTAAAACTAGTATGCTTGGCTGATAACTCTAAAGATGTTACTTATGTTTGTTTTTAAAATATCCATGTATGTAATAATTTGCTCATAATATTGTCATGAAAAACAAATAAATTTTCTTATATCTTAAATAAAAGCAAACAGCAACAACAACCACCACCTAGTATACAAATAATTTCCACTTTGGAAATCATTATTGAGATTCCGCACAAAACTAAAAATGAAAATTTCAGTAAACTCAGCTGTATCTTTTCTGTGTATCTTTCAAAAGAGTTAAGAGACATAATACTACAGTTATACATGCATATTTATGTTTATAGCAACACAACTCAGAATTGTGGAAGTAGCCTATATGCCCATTATAGCTGAACAGATAAAGGGAATAACCAATTAGCTATAATAAAGACAAAATTTGAGTAGTTTGTAGGAAAATGGGTGCACCCATCATGGAATTCATGATGCTAAATGAAATAAAACAGATGTAAGAGGCTAAATATTACAGTTTCTCTTATATGGGAAACCTGAAATGTACAGAGCAAAAGATAGATGTTAGGAAGCAAAGAGGTAGACTCTGTGAAGATAGGAAGGAGACATGATGATAGAAGAGATGGGAAGGAGTGGAGGGGAAGAGGAAGTAAAATGGATCAAACGTGATACATGTACCAATCCTCCAAGATGCATGTAACTGTTATGTGTTAGAAACATACTAATTTTTTATTTTTTTTTAGCAAAACCTAGAAAATAGTCAACCAGGAAATAAGGTTTCTGGGATAACTGAAGCCTTACAGACATAGGATTGTGGAGGATAGACTTGAAAACACAGATTTGTAGAAATTCTGAGTTAGATCCATAGGTCCTCTTCACACAATAGGCTGACACTCCCTCTCATTATTTTCTTCAACCTATTAGCCCATCCTCATCCCAAAGGAGACTAATGTTTCATTTTCTGAAGGAGAAGCAGCATTACTAAAAATTGAGACAGCAACTACAGTAAAGATTAGGGATACGAATTAGGCTGAATTGAAAATTAATGTTAACGTGTTAATAAGCTATGGGATGCTCCAACCCCTTCCTCCTGAAGGACTGGCTTTCATTTCTTCAGCACTATCTGGCTGAACCCAACAGGAGATTGCAGGAGTTTTCTCTGGAGAAACTGGATGCCCCCCCAAAGTACTGATATTTGTGGATATTTCCATGAAAATCAAAGTCAGTACCACCGTCTTAGTTACTTTTTACTCGTTGCTGGGACAAATACCTGACACTCAAAATGAAGGAAGGAAAGGTTTATTTAGCTCACAGGTACTGGAGGGTTCAGTCCATATTCAGCTGGCTCCAAGTCAAATGACAGCAGTTCATGCGGCAGAAAACAGTGAAGAGCAGAGAGGAGCAGCAGCTGTGGCATCCGTCAAGCCTCTCTTCCTTCTGTGTTGACTGTGAAGACCAGCGCTCCATAGTGAAGATCGGAGCTCCTCCAAAGAGACTGCTCGGTGGAAGCAGGGCAGGGCAGCAGGAAACCAGGCAGGGTGGCTTCCTGCCTTTCTCAGTTCCTGGGCCATGCCCACCAGCAGGGCTAGGCCCCCATGCTGAGATCTGCCAGAGCTGATTCTGCTAAATTGACACACTGTATCAATAACACAACCACAAATCCCTGTCCATAAAAGATGATGACTTCAATCTCCAAAAAGAGAAAAAAGGGAGGAAATAGATACATTTAAACCTGGCACTCTCAGAATTGAAGGATCTCAACTGAAGGGTCCTCAGAATTCTCAGCGCAGTAAATACTAATAATAAACATTTATCGTAGACTTACAGTGGGTTAGCACTGTTCTAAATCCTTTGGATAAACTGGTTAAATTCTCAAAATAATACTATAATATCATGTCATCTTGTACTATTAATAACAACTACGAAGACAATAATATGCAATATATTAATTATTGAAATTGTCCTACTGATAGGTTTTGAAACTGTCTCATTGCTATTTGTTTCTCAATAAACTAATAAAAATATTAAAGCATCATAAATAAAAAAATACTAGAAAGTGGGCACTATTATTTTTCCAATTTTTGTAGATGAGTAGCATCTTAGTTACTTTGCACTTGTTGCTGGGACAAAATACCAGACACCCAAAATTAAGGAAGGAAGATTTATTTAGTTCAGTTTGTGGAGGTCTCAGTGTATACTCATCTGGCTCCCTGGCAGAGTGGCACATGGCAGAGGGCAGCAGTTCATTGTAAAGGGTTAATAGAGTTTTGTGCCTTAATTGTAAAAAATTATAAAAACCCCTTGTGCTTCCTGTTATCTGTTCTAAGAAATGTGTTCTCCCTTTTGGCTCAAGGCTGTTCAACAATAAATAAGTTTCTTGTCAAGGCAGCAAGCTAACACAAACTCCCTCCCCAACCATCTTCTGTAACTTAGGCAGCTTAAGATATATCTTGTAAAAATATGCACTTATCACTAAGCTGTGAAAGACCTTTTAGTTATAAACAGTTTGCAGCTGTGTCAAATGAATGCAGTTTCTGTTGTTCTGTACTAGATAACAAGTTTGTTTACCAAACTGGATATGATTTTTGTTATAAATACCCCCTTGCTACCTATGTTCAGGGCCGATCAGCCTTCTCCTGCAAGAGAAGTGGCTGAGGGACCCGAGCTCAGTAAATAAAAGGCTCTATTCAAATTTCTATCTGGTTGATCTGGTTCCTATGCAGAGTTGACCCATAACATTTGGGGGCTCGTCCGGGATTCCCTTCACTGGGGATCAACCATAGGAACCAGAGTCTTTGGAAACCATTTCCCCAGGGGAAATTTCTGACGCTGGGACGGTGTCCAAAAACTCATAAATCCTATCATTTGGATTGACTAGACCGAGCCATCTGAAAGATCTTGCTGGTAAGACATTTGTGTCTGTTCTATCAGGGCGGCCCCTCTGAGAGTCCTAAGAGGTGCTGGACGCAGTGATACCCTCAGACTCGACTCCTTTCCGTGATGATGGGTTGGAGTCTTAGGTCTGTTTCTGTTTCGTTTTTGTGTGTTCGTCCGATTGTCGTTTGTCTGTCTGATAACCATGGTTCAGTCTGCTTCTGCTTCTGTGTCGCCTTTGCAATGTATTCTTGATCATTTCCAGGAATTCCGATGGCAAGCTGCTGACTACAGAGAACTTGTCTCCCTGGGGACTCTCCGCACTTTGTGCCAACTGGAGTGGCCTCATGTATCGGAGTCCATATGGCCTCCGGAGGGCTCTTTTAATATCTTTCTTGCTTATCAGGTCCGTAGGGTCATATTTAAAAAGCCAGGACATCCTGATCAAGTCCCATATATTCAAGCATGGATAGATTTATTACACGACCCTCTAAAGTGGATGAAAACCTGTCGCCGTGCCTGGGCATCACGCCAACGTGCCTCTGGTACAGTGGCGCTGGCCACTGCTCCAGAAAAGGATCCTCAGAGTCCAAAAAGGCCACCTGTGCTGCCCCCGACATCTGAATCCCCGACTCCCCCTCCTTACCCTAAGCTGTCCCATCCCTCCCTTAACCTTTCAGCTAGCCCCAACTCCTCCACTCCTCTGAGTCTGCCGCATACCCGTAGCAAACTGCCCCTTTCTCAGCCCCTGCCATCTGACCCTGATCCTTTTCCCACCTCAGCACCAGCCTCAGTACTTCCTCTCCGTAAACAATTGGGTGGAGATGACCACCCTTTCATGGTTTATGTCCCCTTCTCGACTAGTGATTTATATAACTGGAAAAACCAGATCCCCTCTTTCTCTCAGAATCCTCAATGGCTTATCTCTCTTCTGAAATTTGTTTTCTTCACCCATCAGTCCACTTGGGATGATTGCCAACAGCTTTTACAGGCCCTCTTTACCTCTGAAGAGTGGGAGCGAATCCGGGGGTGTGGACGAAAATGAATTTTGGGCCCAGACGGCCAACCAGCTTCAGATCCTGTACGACTGGAGGAGTCCTTCCCTTTGACTCGTCCTAACTGGGATTCTAATTCCCATAGAGGTAAGGAGGCTCTCAATCAGTATCGCCAGCTTCTTTTAGGGGCAATCAGGAGGGTGGCTAGAAAGCCTACTAATTTGTCTAAAGTTACAGAGGTCAGTCAGGGACCTGATGAGTCTCCGGTGGCATTCTTAGAGAGCCTCCAAGAGGTCTATTGGATATATACACCGATAGATCCTAAAGCCCCTGAGAACCACTGTGCTATAAATATTGCCTTTGTATCTCAGTCGGCCCCAGACATTAAAAAGAAATTGCAGAAGATTGAAGGATTTGAAGAAAAAGCACTTACAGAGCTGGTGGAGATAGCTCAGTGAGTTTTTAATAACAGGGAAGACCTTAAGGAGCTAAATAAGAGGATGGCAAAGGTTCTGATTGCCATGGGGGAAAAGGGCTCCAAAGTTAAGGAAAAGGATCCAAAGAAGAAAGATAAAAGAAAGACTCCCCTTAAAGAGAAGTAGTGTGCCTATTGCAAGGAGGAAGGGCATTAAAAACATGAATGTCAAAAAAGAAAAAAAAAAGCCTGCTCAGGTCTTGATGCAGGAAAAGGAAGTCTGAAGAGGCTGGGGCTCTGAATCTGGCCCCCAGGAGCATGGTCACCTTAGAGGTAGGGGGCCAATCTACTGACTTTCTGGTAGACACTGGAGCTACTTACTCTGTCCTGCAACAACCTGTGGGGCCCCTATCAGAAAAAAGGACATGTATACAAGGAGCCACTGGAAAGACTAAGTCATACCCTTGGACCCAGGCCCGTATAGGAAACCTGGGAACAAAACAGATGACTCACTCTTTCCTAGTTATGCCAGAATGCCTGTACCCCTTGATTGGTTGTGACTTACTCCATAAATTACAAGTGCAAATCTCCTTCCAAGAAAACTCTATAGAGATTTCACTTGGGGAAGAAAATCCTTTACCTTCTGCCATTCTATACACCTGCCCTTTGACTGAAGAACATTTGTTGCTGGCAGGTGAGGAACCCGAAGAGATCCTCTCTGACTTGCTTGTAAAATGGACATCTGAAATACCTGGAGTATGGGCTGAAAATAAACCCCCTGGTCTGGCTGCCCATCAGCCACCAGTAGTGATTTCTCTTTTACCTGGGGCATCTCCTGTTTGTGTCCTCCAATACCCCTTGAACTTACAGGCCAGGTTAGGGATAAGTGTCCATATACAGAGACTCAAAAAGGAGGACATCCACATCCTGGTTCCCTGTAAGTCTGCTTGGAACACACCCCTGTTGCCAGTCCAGAAGCCTGGAACTACAGACTACAGACCAGTCCAGGATTTACAGAAGTAAACTGTAGAGTGGAAACTATCCACTCCACAGTTTCCAACCTGTATACACTTCTGAGTCTGCTGCCCCTGGACCGAATCTTCTACACAGTCCTAGACTTAAAGGATGCTTTCTTTATGATCCCATTGGCTCCGGTAAGTCAATCCATTTTTGCTTTTGAATGGGTGGACCCCCAGATGGGAGAAAATGGCCAATTAACCTGGAGCAGATTACTTCAGGGCTATAAAAATTCACCAACCCTGTTTGATGAGGCACTGAGCAAAGACTTGCTAAGTTTCCAGGGAGAACATCCCCAAGTAACTGTGTTACAATACATTGATGACATACTGTTGGCTTCTAACACCTATGATTTGTGTAGAGAGGTAACTGAGGACCTGTTGTGAGAATTGGATAAAATGGGCTACAGAGTCTCTGCCAAAAAGACTCAGCTTTGCCTATCTCAGGTAACATATTTGGGCTATAGACTGCAGGAAGGACAAGGAACTCTGTCTAATAAACGGATTGAAGCTATATTAAAAATCCCTGTCCCTACCACCAAACGACAGGTAAGAGAATTTCTGGGGCTCCTTGGATATTGCAGGCTTTGGATCATAGGATTTGCTAAAATTGCCCAGCCTCTGTATGCCAGTGCTGGTGGGGACTAAAGAGAAAAACTCTGTTAGAGTAAATCTGAACAAGAGGCTTTTGAGACTCTAAAAAAAGCCCTTGCTTCAGCTCCTGCCTTGGCTCTGCCTGATCTGACAAAAGCATTCCAGTTCCATATACACGAAAGCAAGGGCGTCGCTAAAGGGGTCCTAAACCAATACTTGGGGCCCTGGAAAAGACCTATAGCATACCTGTCTAAGAGACTAGATCCCACTGCGGCAGGTTGGCCAAACTGCCTGCGAG
>NW_004524821.1:2754558-2755849 GCF_000260255.1 Octodon degus | reverse complement strand
CAGGTATTTTTCATCAAGTATTGATATGTTGAACTTTAAGTCCCTGCATAATATGATGAAAAAACATTTAAAAATTAGAATATATTTTTAAAAATAGGCATAAAGAATTATATAATTCTCATGTTTGCACATAAGTCCAAAAATCTCCCTGTATACAACCTTGAAGCAGGACAGTCCCACAATACTCCTTTTCCTGTCTCTTGCTTTCCTTCACCACCCCCTTCTTCTTAAACAAATATCTACCTGAGAGACATCATAGCAGTAAATGGCATGTCATGACAAGCAGCCCCTGTTCAGTAGACCAGAATGACAGGTACTCCAAGCATGAAACTACTATTACAAATTACCATCTGGAGTGCGGTAGCTTAGTTCACAGGTATCAGTATATATAGTTAGTCAGGGTGAGAACCTTTCCCAATAACTGCTAGATTAAAAATACTTCTGAAGATTCTTGGTATCATTGCCTTGCTCATCTTCTACATATAACTGTATGGCTTGTCACTGTCATGTTTCCTAACTCTTCTCCTTTCCCTCTCTTGATTAGTTAAGTCCTTGAGATTCTGCTTTCCTTTTACTTGTGTTATATCTTTCTATTCGTATTTCTTCTTCTGAGTTCTTATACTAGGGAGACTATATGATATTTACACATGTGTCTGGTTTACTTCACTTATGAGAATATGTTCAAGTGGCATCCACTTCAATATCAAGACTTCGAGTTTATCATTCTTAATAGCTGAATAATTCTCCATTGTGTAAAAATACCACCTCTTTTTCAACCATTCCTCAAGTAATGGGCATCTTGGTTGTTTCCAAGATTTGGCTATCACAATTGTGCTGCTATAAACATAGGCACACATATATCACTATGATATGATGTTTTTAGATTCTCTGGGAAAATTCCCAGCAGAGGAATAGCTGGTTTAAAGGGGATTTCCAGACCAACTTTTCAAAGGAGTCTCCATACTGATATCCATAATGGTTGCACCAGTCTACATTCCCACCAGCAGTGGAGAAGGGTTCCTTTTTCCCCACAGCCTCTCCAACGTTTGTTGGTGGGTGATTTCTTTATGATAGCCATTCTTTCTGGGGTGAGATGATATCTCAATGTGGTTTTAATTTACATTTCATGAATGGCTAGCGGTGTGGAGCATTTTTTCATGTATTTATTTGCTTCTTTAATTTCTTCCTCTGAGAAGTGTGTGTTCATCTCGGAAGCCCATTTCTGGATTGGGTCTTTAAATTTTGGGGCCCTAGTGTTTTATAGTTCCTTATAGATTCTAGAGAGCAGACC
>NW_004524821.1:2743799-2748130 GCF_000260255.1 Octodon degus | reverse complement strand
TATGCTGGGGCAGCAGTGGTCACAGAAGACCAAGTGATCTGGGCCCAAGCCTTGGGACATGGGACATCTGCCCAACAGGCAGAGCTCATTGCCTTAACCCAGGCCCTCTGCTGGGGACAAAATAAGCAGGTGAACATCTACATTGACAGCAGGTATGCTTTTGCTACCCTTCATGTACATGGAGCTATCTATCAAGAACAAGGTCTATTAACCACAGGTGGACATAAGATCAAAAATGCCCAAGAGATCCTGGACTTGCTTGCAGCTGTGTGGCTCCCCAAAAAGGTGGCAGTTATTCACTGCCAGGGACACCAGAAGATAAACTCTCCAGTGGCCTGAGGAAATGCTCTGGCAGATGCCACAGCCAAGGAAGTGGCACAAACACCAGTGGGGCTACTCAAGGCACTCTTGCCTGTCTTGCCACCCCAAGTGCTGGATCAGCCCACTTACTCTGATACAGATCTTTTGTTGGCTAAAAGCTTAAAAACCATGCCAACACAGGATGGCTGGCAGATGCTGCCGGACAGCAGGATTCTCCTTCCTGAGGCACTAGGCTGAGAGCTTATTCAGCAGATACACCAAGGGACTCACTTGGGAGAAAATAAATTGGCTAAATTGTTGCAGAAATCCTACTTCATACCCAAACTGAATCAAATGACTAAGGAAACCAGCCAAAGGTGTCTCCGCTGTGCCCAGGTAAACCCCAGCAAGATTACTTCTAAACCTGGACAGCGCACTTGAGGTATGTCTCCTGGGGAACACTGGGAAATTGATTTCACTGAAATGGGTCCAGGAAAAGGAGGATATCGCTACCTCCTTGTTTTAGTGGATACCTTTACTGGATGGACAGAGGCCTATGCCACCCGATCAGAGTCAGCTCTGATAGTGACAAAGAAGTTATTGACAGAGATTATTCCCAGATTTGGCCTGCTCATTACTAAGGGGTCTGACATTGGTCTGGCTTTTATAGCCCAGGTTACTAAAAGTCTGTCCCAGACCCTAAAATTAAAATAAAAGCTACATTGTGCATATAGGCCTCAGAGTTCAGGTCAGGTAGAAAGAATAAATCATACTCTAAAAGAAACCATTTCAAAACTAGGGTTGGAGCCTGGCAAAAACTGGGTGAGTCTCCTTCCTTTTGTTTTATTACGAGCCCACTGTACTCCCTATGTACAGGGATCACTCCCTTTGAATCTATGTATGGTCAGCCACCTCCCTTAATCCCCAAACTGGGGGAGGAAATCCTGACATCCATTTCTAATCAGGACTTTGTTAAGTCCTTATGGGCTCTGCAGTCTACTCTGCAGGCTACACACTCCCTCTTCTGCCATCAACATTCAAGACAAGAACAACTTGAGAGTTCACTGGCTGCAGAACCTGGCTCTCTGGTGTGGATAAAAAAGTGGGATCCATCCACATTGGGACCTCGCTGGGTAGGACCTTATCCTGTCATCCTGAGCACGCCTACCTTGGTCAAAGTAGCTAAAAAGAGACACTAGATTCATCACACCCACATTAAGCCGTCTGCAGTAGACGACAGCTCCACAAGATGGTCAATCAAAAATATGCCCAATCCGCTCAAGGTCAAATTAGTACACCAGGATACAGGCCTGGCCTAACTTTCTTTTCAGTTCTTATTATGCATTATGTAATCTCTGAATTTCATGCGCTGTCAGCCATACCTGCTATGTCTATAATTAATTCCCATGATAACATGTGGATAAAGATTGCAAACACTCTTAATTTGTCAACTTTCTGCTTGGAACAAACCTTAAATCTTCAATATGTTCTGGGTTCATGCCTAAGACCAGTGTGCAAGCCTGCAGAAGATATTAGAAATTTAAACTTTTTAAAACACATTTCTAATCCTGCCCCATATTATGACTTGGCTAATTGGGGACCTGTCTCACGTGATGTACCACCTGATGCCCTGCATTTTGTTACCCCAAAGACTGTAGTTACTTTCAATAAAACTTGTGTGCAATTTGTAAACTGTACTAAAAAAAGTTGTCATCAATTGTCAGGGTTTCTAAATTGTTCTAGTCTTATAAAATATCTATATATAACTGGCAATATCTTATTACCCACTTGATGGTTTTTCACATGCAATGGACATACTTTTAACTACATCCCAGCTTACCTGGATGGAGTCTCCTGTTGTTTAAGCAGGCTGATTGTAATTCTTCCGTCTCAAGATGATTTGATGCTACACCATTCAAAAACATCATCACCCCACAAGAGGAGAGAATTTTCTAACATTCCTCTTCCTCCTGACTATAATGATAAAGTCACTTTCCTGTCTGATGCAGAAGCCTATGCTATGATAATCAGTGTTGTTAGAAACCTATACTTTGGTAAAATAGCAAAAAAACATGTAAAACAATTAGGTTATAATGTGGCCAAAGCCCTTAATGCCACTTCAACAGCCACCGCCCTACTCAATGCAGAACAAAAGGAACATAGACAAGCTATATTAGACAATTGGGCTGCTATAGATTACTTACTATTATTTCACCATCAAGAATGCAAAAAAATAAAAAACATGTGCTGTTTTAACTTATCAGATAACAGCCATCAGATACAGAATCAAATAAACATACTAAAAGAATTAGCTCAAGATATCCATCAAGGTAATAACGGGGGGTTATTTTCAATATCCCCCCGGATAAATAATCTGATAACTGCTCTGATTGGGCCTGTGATCATATTTCTTCTGGTCCTGCTCATTGGACCTTGTATAATAAACTGTTTGACTACATATATACGACAAAGAATCTGGACGATTAAATTAATGGTGTTGAGATCTAACAATGAGCTTCTCACACCCCTAGGCAACTCAAGCTATGAGTTTTAGATAGATCAAAGATTTGATTCCCAGATAAAAACCAGTGGGGAATGTAAAGGGTTGATAGAGTTTTGTGCCTTAATTGTAAAAAATTATAAAAACCCCTTGTGCTTCCTGTTACCTGCTCTAAGAAATGTGTTCTCCCTTTCAGCTCAAGGCTGTTCAACAATAAATAAGTTTCTTGTCAAGGCAGCAAGCTAACACAAACTCCCTCCCCAACCATCTTCTGTAACTTAGGCAGCTTAAGATATATCTTGTAAAAATATGCACTTATCACTAAGCTGTGAAAGACCTTTTAGTTATAAACAGTTTGCAGCTGTGTCAAATGAATGCAGTTTCTGTTGTTCTGTACTAGATAACAAGTTTGTTTACCAAACTGGATATGATTTTTGTTATAAATACCCCCTTGCTACCTATGTTCAGGGCCGATCAGCCTTCTCCTGCAAGAGAAGTGGCTGAGGGACCCGAGCTCAGTAAATAAAAGGCTCTATTCAAATTTCTATCTGGTTGATCTGGTTCCTATGCAGAGTTGACCCATAACATTTGGGGGCTCGTCCGGGATTCCCTTCACTGGGGATCAACCATAGGAACCAGAGTCTTTGGAAACCATTTCCCCAGGGGAAATTTCTGACGCTGGGACGGTGTCCAAAAACTCATAAATCCTATCATTTGGATTGACTAGACCGAGCCATCTGAAAGATCTTGCTGGTAAGACATTTGTGTCTGTTCTATCAGGGCGGCCCCTCTGAGAGTCCTAAGAGGTGCTGGACGCAGTGATACCCTCAGACTCGACTCCTTTCCGTGATGATGGGTTGGAGTCTTAGGTCTGTTTCTGTTTCGTTTTTGTGTGTTCGTCCGATTGTCGTTTGTCTGTCTGATAACCATGGTTCAGTCTGCTTCTGCTTCTGTGTCGCCTTTGCAATGTATTCTTGATCATTTCCAGGAATTCCGATGGCAAGCTGCTGACTACAGAGAACTTGTCTCCCTGGGGACTCTCCGCACTTTGTGCCAACTGGAGTGGCCTCATGTATCGGAGTCCATATGGCCTCCGGAGGGCTCTTTTAATATCTTTCTTGCTTATCAGGTCCGTAGGGTCATATTTAAAAAGCCAGGACATCCTGATCAAGTCCCATATATTCAAGCATGGATAGATTTATTACACGACCCTCTAAAGTGGATGAAAACCTGTCGCCGTGCCTGGGCATCACGCCAACGTGCCTCTGGTACAGTGGCGCTGGCCACTGCTCCAGAAAAGGATCCTCAGAGTCCAAAAAGGCCACCTGTGCTGCCCCCGACATCTGAATCCCCGACTCCCCCTCCTTACCCTAAGCTGTCCCATCCCTCCCTTAACCTTTCAGCTAGCCCCAACTCCTCCACTCCTCTGAGTCTGCCGCATACCCGTAGCAAACTGCCCCTTTCTCAGCCCCTGCCATCTGACCCTGATCCTTTTCCCACCTCAGCACCAGCCTCAGTACTTCCTCTCCGT
>NW_004524821.1:2731018-2743699 GCF_000260255.1 Octodon degus | reverse complement strand
GTTGTTCTGTACTAGATAACAAGTTTGCTTACCAAACTGGATATGATTTTTGTTATAAATACCCCCTTGCTACTATGTTCAGGGCCAATCAGCCTTCTCCTGCAAGAGAAGTGGCTGATGGACCTGAGCTCAGTAAATAAAAGGCTCTATTCAAATTTCTATCTGGCTGATCTGGTTCCTATGCAGAGTTGACCCATAACATTCATGGCAGCTACAAACAAGCTGCCCTGGGGCTGCGGGTGTAGAACTCGGATAATGTCCATGCCCTCCTCTCACACAGGATGAGGATGCTTAGAAAACTAAGAATCCTGGCTCTCTGCTGAGTCACTTAATTAAATTTCTACACTTCTCAAGTTGATACAATGTATCAACCAGTACAATTCATCCCTTGTCAAACTGCCAACCACACATTTCTTTAAGTCAGTTTTCAGGTGCATAGACATGCTTATTAACATTTTACAACTTGAACATTGTATTACTTTAGAACCATGACATTTTGCACCTGAGCAACCTCCCCCACTCCAAAGACTCAGGCACATCCCTTTATACAAAAAGCATTTTAGTCCATCCCTAAGAGTTGCCAAAGTTCTAACAGTTTCAGCATTGCTGAAAAGTCCAAGTCCCAAGTCTCTTCCAAGAGCTAAGCCAAACTCTTGGCTGTGAGCCCCTGTACAAATGAAAAGTTAAATACTTGCAACATTCAATGGCACAAGAAAAACATTATCATTCCAAAAGGTACAAGCAGCAGGATACCAAGCATTGGGACCTAAGCAAGTCCAAAATCCAGAATGGCAAACATTAAGTCCTGTAGTTCTATGTGGAACATCTGAAGCAGTCTGTAAAGAGTTGTGAGCTCTAAAAGCCTCACATAGCCCCACCTCTATGACACTTCTGCTGGTAGCTCCATGGCTTTTCTCTGGTGCTGGCTTTGCTCCCTCCTTATAGCTTTTTCCAGACAATCCATGTTCCTGGCTTTCCCGTACTTCTGGGGTTTCCACTAAATCAGCTTCTCATTCACAGCTCTACACACTGCTCTCTCAGGGGCACATTTCATGACCTCCCAGGCCTTCTGAAATCTAGGTGGAAGCCTTCTTAACCTCCAAACTCCTCAGAACACAAAACTCCTGCACTCTGTGCCTAAAACCAACACCATGTGAATGATGCCAAGGACTACTGCCAGGTGGAGCAGTAGCCAGGTTTTCCTCTCTTTTGGCTGTAGGGGTCAAATGCCGGGATCGCTGAGCACTCTGACTCTAATTCCAAGGAACATATCTCTATGCTGGCATCATTCTGGAACTCGGTGTGGTTACCATCTCCATTCTGGAACATGGGGATCTGCAGCTTTCTCCTCAAAGTAAAGTTCCTCACCCTTGAGATTCTGAGGCTGCAAAGGGCAAGAACCTGCCTGCCACCTTCTGTAATGCCCTCAGGATATCTTTTTTACTCTTCTGTTCCTCCTGGGCAATGGAGATCCTAGTTCTATCTTTGTGGCCCACAGCCTTTCTGGTGCTTCCTTTCTGGTCAAACTCACAACATTTAAAATCATCCTACTGGGCACTTTGCTCTTGACTCTCAAAATATATCTGACTAAAAGCCCCCAACAATAGCCATGCCACTGCCTCAACATTCAACTGTGCCTTGAGATTTCTTTTGAAAGATTAACTCATCTACTGCACTTAATCTCAGTACAAGACAAAGTCTCTGGACAGGAACAAAATGTAGACAAACTTTCTGCCAAGTCATATCACAAATCATCAGCAGTCCTCCTTCCCAGCAGAAACCTCCACAGCCTGGTCTTTACAGGTGGGCTTTCTATCAGCATTCTGGTCTTCTGAGCTCTGACCAGAATCTCCCATACAGAAGAGCCAAAGGCATTTCAGCTCTTCATTAGTACAGGACCTCTCCAAACCTTTCCTATCTCTTTCCATATGCCATTCCCAAAAGCCTGTAATCCACATTGTCAGGTATAGTCACAGCAACAACCCCACTCCTCTGGTACCAAATTCTATCTCAGTTACTTTTTACTCATTTCTGGGACAATATACCCCACGACCAAGATTAAGGAAATAAAGGTTCATTTAGCTCACAGTTTGTGGAGGTTTCAGTGTATACTCATCTGACTCCAAGGCAGTGTGGCACATGGCAGAGGGCAGCAGTTCATGGCAGCAAAAAACAGCGAAGAGCAGAGTGAAGGGAAGGGCAGCAGCTATGGCTTATATTATAAACAAGCTGCCCTGGGGCTGGGGCTGTAGAATGCACAAAATGTCCATGCCCTCCTCTTGCACAGGATGAGAATATTCACAAAGTAAGAATCCTGGCTCTTTGCTGAGTCATTTAATTAAGCTTCTAAACTTCTCAAGTTGACACAATGTATCAACCAATAGAAGTTGGTATAGGGATACATAAAAGTTAAGTAAGTAAGGACACTCAGAAATTGGTGGAGCTGTCAGTGGATGCAAGCAAGTTGCTTCCATGTATACCAAGGAACAAGATTATGGAAAAATTAAGTCTACAGAGGAAAATAGAATGTCTTAATGCCTTCCAGAGCACAATGATGGGACATTCTAAGCTTTTCATAGCAATAAAAATGTATTCACATTTTTTAGAAAAATGAATTTTACCCCAGGGTTCTGTGCCAAGCCAAGTATGATCAAGTGTGAGGGCAAAATAAACATTTTTTAATAAAAATATTTTTAAAGAAAACCCAGGTGTCAAAATTACCTCTGAATTATCTTTTATTAGGAAGCTATAGGAGGATTTGCTCCCCCAAATTAAGAGTTAAAGGATCATAGAACCAATACCTCCAGCCAGAAGGGCGGAAGAGATTCAATTTCCTTATTCTTTAAGTGATTATATTAGTAGCTAGTGTCTGGGATTCCTCTAGAAACATCTTCCTCAGATACACATTAATTTTCATTCTGTTCCATATTTTATACATGTTTCACTTTTACATTTTCATAATTAATTTATTCCATATAGAACTTATTTTGTGGCTTTTTGAATGTTATCACAACTAATAAGCTTATTTTCTGTATTTTCAGTTTGTGTTTTTACATTCAATGTAATTAACATTTTTGTTTTCCAAGTTTCCATCAATAACTCAAATGCTTTTTATTATATATCATCCCTTCTCAACTGAGTGTATATGCAAACATATTATTTACATGACCTTATTTAGCTACACTATTTTTATGAAATGGCTTTTTTCATTTAGAAAATGTGGACACTGAGCTATAATGCACTACACCGACAACCACCTTCTATCCTTTTATTACAGGGATAACATTAGTTTGTTTTTGTTATTTTGAGTCCACTTGTCTGTGTTTTGAACAACTGATTTTGTTTTAGATTCTTTTGGAATTGGAATTGTTTTTTAGTCTATGTGTGCTCAGGTCTTGATTACGCATTCGTAGTAGAATGGTTAGACTTGAGGTTAGGAATAATAAAAAAAACAATTAATCACATTCCTGCTCTATATCATCCTCTTGGTTTGTGACATTAGTCAAATTACTTTTTTAAAAATTTTATCTTTTAAAGAGAATAAAAAATAGTACCAAAAATATCTCATTATAATTAGTACAGAATTTCACTAAACAAAAACAGTACGGTTTGGGGCCAGCCAAATAGCTCAGCAGATTAAAGGGCCTGCAAGCAGGCACAGGGTTCAATCCCTGGGACCTGCCATGGGGTGTGCTGAGACAGTAATTGAGACTGGGCATGGTGGCTCCCCAGCTCTTGGGAGGCTGTACACAGGTGAATGACTATGAGTCCAATCTAGTAGTGAGATCCTGAACACCCTGTAGACTCTTCCCTAAAATAAAAAAAATTTTAAAAAGTAAGAATTCAACACTGGTTCTTATATTTCATATTGTTGTCTTCAAATCGGTTGTTTAGATTACCAGATATAAGCATGCAAAATTGGTCAAAAAATTAAAAAGGAGAGAGAAAAAAGTCTAAGCACTAACTGCTCCTTTCAATATACTGGAAGAAGTCAGCATAAAATTATCTCAGCTATCCTGTGTATATACATATATATTTCTTTTTTCTTTTCTTCTTTCTTCTCTCCTTTCCCTCATCACAGTTGGTCCTTCCTTTTGAATAGTTTTTTTCCCCTTTCACATTATCTACTGTACCTTTCAGATTTTATTTACTCTTTCAGGGTCTTATACTACGGACACAATAAGTTGTTTACACATGTGGGTCTGATTTATTTCACTTATGAGTATCATCTCTAGTTGCATCCATTTACCTATAAAAACCTTGAGTTTATCTTTTTATAGCTGAGTAATATTCCATTGTATAAAAATACCATATCTTTTTTATTCATTCCTCAGTTGATGGGCATCTGGGTTCTTTCCAAGACTTAACTATGACAAATCGTGCTGTTATAAACAAGAGTGCACATATATTGCTGTTGTATGATGATTTCAGTTCTTTTGGAAAAATACCCAGGAGAGGATTAGCTGGGTTGCACGTGAGCTCTAAAGTCTTTTTAAGGAATTTCCACACTGATTTCCATAGTGGTCATATCAGTCTACACTCCCACCAGCAGTGGAGAAGGATTCCATTTTCCACACAGCTCCTGCAGCATTTGTTATTGGCTGATTTCTTTTTAAAAATTTTAATTTTATTTTTAAGAGTAAAAACAAAAACAAGAACAAAAATCAGAAACAAAGATAGAAACAGGGTAACATACTACAATACATATATTACAGATTTTCAAAAGGAGAGTAGCTGATTGATAATGGTTGATACATTATCTATTTTTATTGTCAAATCTGTTGTTCAAATTAACAGATATAGTTATGTAAGTTTGGATATATGCTTGAATACTACCACTTGCTTTCAATAAACCTTAAATTTTTGTTATTGTCTCTTTTTTCTTCTTTTACATTTTAAAAAATTATTTTAAAGAGAGTATAGTAATAATTGATATGACATTAGAAATGGTACACAATTAAAGACCAAGATGACAGGCATTCAAGCATGGCTTTTGTATTACACATTGCTGTCCTCGATGTAGTTGCTTAGATGCAGATATCAGCATACAGAGTTAGTCAAAGTGAAAATTCTACACATTAACTGCTATTTTCAAAAAGCTTATGGAAATTCTTAGTACAATCACCTCAGCCATTCTGTATATATACTTGCATGTTTTTGCCTCCTGCCATTTTCCTAATCTTTTCTCCTTTCTTTCCTCTTCATTGTTTAATCCTTAAGTTCCATTTCTTTTTTTTTTTTTTTTTTTTTTTTTTGCAGAACCGGGGATTCTTGCATTTGCCAGTCAAGCGCTTATCCTACTGAGCCATCTCCCCAACCCCCATTTCTTTTGTTTTACTATATCTTTTATGCCTTTCAGGTTTTATTTCTTCTTTCAGGTTCTGAAAATAGGGAGACAATATGATGTTTACACACATGGGTCTGGTTTATTTTACTTATGAGTATAGCCACTAGTTGCATCCACTTACTTATGAAGGTTTCAAGTTTGTCTTTCTATATAGCTGAGCAATATTCCATAGTATAAAAAATACCACATATTTTTCATCCAGTCCTCAGGTGATGAGCATTTTAGTTGCTTCTAACATTTGGCTATGACAAATTGTGATGCTATAAACATGGGTGCATGTATATCACTATGGTATGATGTTTTCAGTTCTTTTGGGAAAATATCCAGGAGGGAAATAGCTGTGTTGCATAGGACCTCTAGTCCTAGTTTCCACAATAATTTCCATAGTGGTTGTATCAGTCTACACTCCCACCAGCAGTGGAGAAGCATTCCTTTTCCTCCCAGCTCCTCCAGCATTTGTTATTGGTTGACTTTTTGATGATAGCCATTCTTTCTGGGGTGAGATGGAATGTCAATGTTATTTTTATTTTCATTTCTTTAATGACAAATGATGTTGAATATTTTTTCATATATTTATTCGCCAATTGTATTTATTCAAATTTCTTACTTTTTCATAGTCTTACTTTTCCATCTACAAAGAAGCATTAATTACAGACTTGCTATGCCGGGAGTATATAACCACTCAAAATTTATTTTATTTTGTGATTTTTAAAAACTTGTTATAGAAAGTAAATATTCATTAATGAAAGCATAGAGATATATCAAGAAACACATGTGTAGAACCCAGATATTAGCAATGTTAAAATTTTTATGTGAAGAGTACGGATTGTGGCTCAGTGGTAGAATGTTTGCCTAGCATGTGCTTGTCCCATAGCACCATAGATACATAAATAAGTATATGAAACTTTATTAAACTAAGGTACTAATACAGAAAAGCATAAGTATAGGTAAACATCTTCAAAATTAAACATACCTGTGTAACAATCTCATAAATTTAAAAAAATTATTATTTCAATCCATTGGTCTCTTCCCTGGGTCTCCTCCCCATTATTATCTTCAAAAAGGTGACATTATATGTCAGTTTTATCTGATTGTTGTTCTTTATGCCAGTGGAGTTGCATAATGTATATTCTTCTCTGTCTGGTTTCTTTTGCTTACAATTGTTTGTAAGCCTCATCAATATAATGTGTGCTGTGGTTCATTTATTGTTATTGCTGAATGTACTCCATTGTGTGAATATACCAATATTTACTTACCCTTTTCACTGTCAATAGGCACCAAATGCTGCTCTGAATATTCTAGTATATGTCCTCTGAAAGACATGTGTATGTTCTTCTGTTGCTTATATAGTATACCTAAATGTAGATTTCTGACCTCTAATATTCAGCTTTCATAAATATTCCAAATATGTTTCCAAAATCATTATGCTAAGATATACTCTTACCAGCAGAGTAAAATCTGGTTCTTAATTTTAATCCAGGTTAATTTATGAAATTTTCCCTTATTTAAGACTTTTAACCCCCATAATAAATCTGTGCCTACTTCAAGGTCATAAAAGTATTTTCTTACTTTTTTCTAAGCAGATTCTTTGTTTTACCTATCATATTTAGATCTGTAATGTATTTGGCTTTGCTTAATTTTGTATGCTGTAAAGTAAAAGTCGATATGATTATCTAGCTGTCTCAGACCCAATTTATTAAAGAGACCTTCCTTTAATTTGCTCTTATCATAAGGTCTTTATATTCAGTAATACAAGTCTTCCAAGTAAAAGTACACAATTTTTCTAATCAATATTTGATGTTAGCTGGGTTTATAACTCAGTGATAGAGCTTGTGCCAAACATACACTTAAGGTACAAGAAGGCTTGGGTTCCATCCCCAGGAACAAAAAATAATAACAATAATAATGATAATGATGTTAATGAATATGTCTAGCCTACTCCAAGACAGTACTTAAAACACTTTAACTCCATTAACCTCTTTCCTGATCTGCATGCTATTGTTGATTATTTTTTTAAATTATCTCTTATTTTATTTATTTATTTGGTACAGGGTCTCACTATGCAGTTCAGCCTGTAGAGATCCTCCTGTTTCAACCTCCCCAGCACTAGGATTACAGGTATGTGCCACCACGCCCGGTTTTGGTGGTAGCAGAGCATGCCAGGGGTTCTGAGGCAAGCATGGCATGCGGTGCCAGGGATCAAACCCAGGTCCTTGCTCTTGCCAGGCAGGGGCTTATACTGCTGAGCTACTTCCTCATTCCTATTATTATTTTATTTTCTGTGTTTAAAAACCTCAAATTATTGAAAGTTTTTAGTTTATATCATTAATACTCATAATAAGTTATGTAAATATTTTTTCCTTCTTTCCTTTTTGTATTTTTGTCTTGGAAACATTTTTTTCCTGTTTGGAGTTCAACACTGAAAATTTCCTTTAATACATATAGCCTTCTAGAGAAAAATTTTTTATTTTTGTTTGAAAATGTGCTTATGTTGCTTCTGTTCCTGAAGCATTTCTTAAAACTGCTTTTAATATGGGTTGTTAATTATTTCTTCACAATCATTTGAAGACTTGATTCCACTGTCTTCTGGCCTCCAGTGTTGCTAATAACCTTAGGTGAAACAGTGTCACTTGTGTTAACTGTTGTTTTGACACTGCATTAGTTATTCATTGATACAGAACAACCCTATATTAGTTATTTATTGATACATGACAAAAATATACTTTTAACTAGCTTTGATGGTGCATGCATACTTACAATCCTAGCACTTGGGAGGCTAAGGTAGGAAGTTTGTGAGGTGAAAGCAAGCCTGGACTACATAGCAAGACTTTGTCTCAAAACTAAATGAAAATAATATTACAATTTTTATGGGTCATAAATTTCAGAAGTTGCTGAGATGGGAGGTTCTGGCTCAGGCTACAGTCAAGATGTTCACTGAGGTTGAAATGAAATATGATGAGGGCTTGACTAGGGCCACAGAATAGACTTCCAGAGGTCTGTGCAGGGCTGTGGACATGGGTCTATATTACACAGGATGGGTTTCATTAAGGTTGTCAAGAATAAGGCCTACTTTAAGAGATACCAAGTGAAGTTTAGAAGATGACGAGAGGGCAAAACTGATTACTATGCTAGGAAACGCTTGGTAATACAGGACAAAAATAAGTACAACACGCCTAAATACAGGATGATAGTTCGTGTAACTAACAGAGATATCATTTGTCAGATTGCTTATGCCCGTATTGAAGGGGATATGATAGTCTGTGCAGCATATGCACATGAACTACCAAAGTATAGTGTGAAAGTTGGCCTAACAAATTATGCTGCAGCATATTGTACTGGCCTGCTGCTGGCCCGCAGGCTTCTCAATAGGTTTGGCATGGATAAGATCTATGAAGGCCAGGTGGAGGTTACTGGAGATGAATACAATGTGGACAGCATTGATGGCAAACCTGGTGCCTTCACCTGCTATTTGGATGCAGGCCTCACCAGAACTACAACTGGCAATAAAGTTTTTGGAGCCCTAAAGGGTACTATGGATGGAGGCCTGTCTATCCCTCACAATACCAAACGATTCCCTGGTTATGACTCTGAAAGCAAGGAGTTCAATGCAGAAGTACATCGGAAGCACATCATTGGTCAGAATGTCTCAGACTATATGTGTTACTTAATGGAAGAAGATGAAGATGCTTACAAGAAACAGTTCTCTCAGTACATAAAGAACAATGTAACTCCAGACATGTTGGAAGAGATGTATAAGAAAGCTCATGCTGTTATATGAGAGAATCCAGTCTATGAAAAGAAGCCAAAGAGAGAAGTTAAAAAGAAGAGGTGGAACCGACCCAAATGTCTCTTGCCCAGAAGAAAGATCGGGTAGCTCAAAAGAAGGCAAGCTTCCTCAGAGCTCAGGAGTGTGCTGCTGAGAGTTAAACCAAATTTCTATGAAGATTTTTCAGATAAAGACGAATAAACTTATTCATCAAGAAAAAAAAAAAAAAAAAAAAAAAAGAATAGACTTCCAAAGTGGCGCACTCACATGGCTAGGTTGATGCTGGTAACTGGTCTAGATTTTCCCACAAGGAGCAATTCAAAAGTGTGCAAAGCAGAAATGGCATGTCTTTCATGACCTAACTTTGCACACCATAATTTCTTCAACATTCTATTCCTTATGAATAAGTCTGCCTCACACTCAAGAGGATTCTCTACCCACGGACACTTAAAGATTTTCTTTGTCATTAGTGTTTTGCCATTTTACTATATTTCTAGGTGTGCATTTCTTTTTATTTGTCCTATCAGAGGGTTATATGAATTCTTGTATCTTGATCTGGTTGCTTTTATAGGTATTGCAAAATATTTTGCCATTGTCTCTTTAAATACTCTCTGGTCTCTGCTTTTCCCATATTAGATCTTACAGTTTCCTCTATTTCTAGCCTGTCTTTTATAGATTCTATTTTCGTGTGTGTGTGTGTGTGTGTGTGTGTGTGTGTGTGTGTGTGTGTACGTGCGTGCATGCTATTGGGAATTGAATGTAGGACCTGGCCACTGATCTGCATCTCCAGCCCTTTCATAAAGTGTTTTTACTTTTTAAAACAGGGTTTCACTAAGTAGTTCAGGGTGGGTTTGAACTCATTATGTAGCCCAGGTTGGCGTCAAACTCACAGAATCTTTCTGTGTCAGCTTCCTGAATGCTGAGATTATAGGCATAACCTTCTGAACCCAGCTAAAATTTTAACTTTTATACAGGGACTCACTAAGCTATGCAAGCTGGGCTTGAACATGTGATCCCTCCTGCTTAGACTCCCAGAGTACTGGGATTACCAGCATGCACCACTATGACCAGCTTCCTTTTTTTTTTTTCCATCAATACTTTATCATTCTAGATAATCTCTTCTGACTTATCTTCCTGTTCATTTGTTTTATCTGTCCAGCTGTGTTTAATCTACTGTTATATTCATTCACTAAGTTCTTAATTTTGCTGCTGTATTTCTCTATCATAGGATTTCTATTTAGTTATTTCAGATATCTACCAAAATTGCCCAAGTTATGTTTTGATGGAGACCACTATGAAGCAGCCCTGAGCAGGACTTAAATTAACCAATGGGCTTTTCATGTTTACTCATGAGTCTGTCCAAAGGCCACGTCTCTGGAAACAGGCGGCAGACTCGGTAAGTGAACCTCTGTGAGTCATTAATCCCAACTGAGGCCTATAATGGCAGGTGAAGCCATGAAGCTTCAAAGGATAAGACAATGTCACAGCCAAGGACACCTGGATCCAACCTCAGCTAGATAAAGACTGAAGCCTCAGGCATCTCACTCCTGAGTGAAATAACTTTGTATTTTACGTGAGAAGTCCTTGAGTTTTTCCACCCTTCTTGAATACTCCCTTCCCTTCTTCTGATGATGAAATGAATACAGGCCACCCAGACAAGGTCTTGGTGTCAGCCCTGAGAGAATCTCAGATTCTGTGAGAGGGCTTTGATCCTCCTGAAGCTCTTAAATCATTCCATTTGCCTCTTTTTATTTAGCCTTCACTGTACAATTGTTTGGTAATTGTGGACCTGATCAGTCTGCAATAACTAAGGGATACTATTAACCCAATAACATTTCTTTAAATAAAGAAAACTTGTAATTTGTATCTGATAACATCAAAAGCAGTTGTTCTTTCAATTTTTTTTAGTGTTTGTGTATCTGCTGGTTCTCATGGTTTCTTTATGTACCTAGTTATCATGCATGTTTATACACGTGTACTTGTGTGTGTGGTGGATCCCAGGACCTCATACTAAGCGTGTGTAGGAAGAATTGGGAGGCTACAATTATCATGCTTTCCTTGAAGGAAGATATGAATTTGGTTTTGCCAGGCATCTGGTGGCATCACACCCAGAGACTACTTAGAACTAAGATCATGACTTAAGACAGGAAATTTTATTTTATTTCTCTGAAGCTGTTCTACTTTAAATTCACCCTTATCCTATATAGGGGACCGTTATTGTAAGGAGGATCTCCTATTTCACTCCCCTCTGTGTGCCCCCTTTTCTTCTTCCTCCTCCCCCTCCCCTTCCCCCTTCCCTTCTTCTTCCTCCTCCCCCTCCTCTTCCCCTTCCTCTTCTCCCTCCCCCTCTCCTCCCACCCCCCTCCTCAGGGTCTCCATAATTCCTCAGGCTGGCCTGGGCTTTCTAACCACCTGCCTCAGCCTTCTTAGTAGTTGGGATTACAGGTGTATACCACCATTCTGTCTCTGTCCCTCTGCTCCGCTCCCCTCTCTTGCTCTCCCCTCTCCTCTCTTCTTCTTCTCCTCCTTCCTCTCCTCCTTCCTCTTCTCCTTCTTCTTCTCTTTCCCTCCCTCCCTCTCTCTCTCTCTAATTGTGTTTACAGTTGGATTATCTTCCTGATTGCTGACTTTCCAAGTTTTACTCTGATAATTACCTGTTGTCTAGCCCTCTTTTAGATGCTTTGTTATTGGCTCAATTTTGTTTCCACCAAATTCATATGGTGACGCTGATTCCTATGTCGATCATCATAGTGGCCTCCATAAAAACATTAATTTATATATACATTAGTGTCAATCTGATAGGTGACTAATAACCGCATTTGAGGAACCAACCACACTGACTCTGGGGAAGATCAAATTTTATTCCTCTACCTACGGGCCAGCTGATATTGGAGTGAATATCAAATATTTAAAGGGAAAACTGAGTATATATAGGCTTTAAGTTTGGGATGTGCAATTTTAAGGAATCTTAAAAAGCTGCATTGAATGTTTGGGTTTGAGGCTGTAGGGGCAATCAGCACAGGATGGTACTAAGAGCTGCAGTCAGGGGCACTGAAGAAGTATCTTAGCCCTATGTTAAACTTTGTATTCTTTGCTTCTTGTTTACCACGGAAAGCTACTCTCTGTATTGGAGATTCCACTGTTTGTACTGGGCAGCTCAATGTCTCTTCAGGTCCCTCTCAGGCCAATTCTGATAGTCACCCTATATGAAGAGGAAATGTGGAGCACAGAGACCCTGGAAGTTTCACAGGAACGGAAAAAAACTCAGAAGCGATGGATGGGTGGGTGGTCAGACGGATGGACGGACGGGCGGGCGGGCGGACGACGGAGATGGGCTTGCCTGCGTTACCGCCGGCCAGCCGCTCAGACCCTCCGGCTATGAGGGCGCGCTGGCTGCCGGGCCCGGCACGGCGGTCGCGGAGGCCCCGGGCCCAAGCCAGGAGCTCCGCGGCTTCCGGCTTCCGGCTTCTCGGGCGCGCGCTCCCCGAGGAGGGCAGGCGGCGGCCGCCGAGCGGGAAGCGGGTGCTGGGGCCGCGTCCGCAGTGACCGAGTGGGGCGGGCCGCTGGG
>NW_004524821.1:2726786-2730202 GCF_000260255.1 Octodon degus | reverse complement strand
GATGAATGTCCATTTTGTATCTGTGTATTCAAAGTGGTTAGGATAGATATATAGTTGCTTTCTCTTAATGAATAGAATGATTTGTTCTAATGGTGTTTGTAAATAGGATCACAAGTTCACTTCTTGTACAGCAATTAACCACTAAGAAGAATATATGCAGTGTATTATTTGTTGAAACTGTACTTCCGATTTATTTTGAAACTGTCTCATTGCTGTTTATCAATAAAACTTTGAAAAAAAATAAAAAAAAATTTAAAAAAACAGAGCATCTTCTTTTCTTCCCCAGGTTATTTCTAGTGTCTAAATTCTGAATCTCAGAGAGCTTAACTTCTTGTTGTTTACTGCTCTGTCTTCTTTCCAGAAGTCACAGTTCCTTTTGTTTTTTATCCCTTATCCCTTTCTTGTCCCTTTCCTTTTGCTCCCTATCTTGATCCCCTTACCTTTTTTTTTTCATTTGTGTATTTTGTACAGGGTCTCACTATTCAGCTCAGACTCATAGTGATCCTCCTGTTTTCAGCCTCCCCAGTGCTGGGATTGCAGACATGCACCACCACAGTGGGACTCAGTTGCTGGCTCAGCATGCCCCAGAGGGAAGGCCAGAGCAGCACACGGAACTGGGGATCAAACCCTGATCCCTGCACTTGCCAACTCAGGCACTTAGTCCACTGAGCTATCTCACCAACCCTTGATCCCCTTACCTTTTAAGGACACTCTGTTGCCCTCCTTCCTGTTTTCTATGTTTTGTTTTGCCCTTCATCTTTACTCTGGGATCCTCATTCAAGAGAAACAATGTGACATTTAAGCTTGTGTGTCTGGTTTGTGTTACATCTAGGGCTGAGCAGACCCTTGGATACCTGTACAGGGGAATGCAGAGTAAAGAAATACAAACAAATTTTAGGGCCGAAAAAGGACCAGGAGGAGTTTGCCTCTACTGGACTTGCTTGGCTACCTGTGGTTCGCACACCTTTATTGGCTAACAAGAAGTTCAGGTGGAGGGGTAGCATGCATTTCATGGAACAGTAACTATGGAAAATGCTTGCATAAGAATTAAATTAGTGAGGAACCAGATATTCTCTAAACCCAATGCCTGTATTTTGACAGTTGTCCTCAGAAGATGCTATCTTGTCTAAGGAGAGATAGGTTATTAGCATTCTGACCACAGCAAGGGGACATACACAGCATTCTGCATACCTTCCTTTTCTGAAGCAAGATCACACTGGCCTCAGGACTTGAGGAGGCTTAAGTCACATAGTCTGCTCCCCATAATCTATCACACAGACTGGTCCCCAACAGTTGTACTTAACATCATGGCCTCAAGGTATTCCATTTCCCTAGAGGTGACACAAGTTTATCTTTTTATGGCAGTACAGTACTCCATTGTGTGTAAATACCACATTTTCTTTATTCATCTTGCAGGAATATGGACTAATCCTAAGATTTAGCTATTACAAATTGTGCTGTTATTAACATACATAAGATGTATTTTAGTAATATGATAACTTTTTTGGGAAAATGCCTAAATGCTAGGTGAAGTGAAACTTCTAACTTAGTTCCTCCTCTTCAGTTAGATTGAATTAGTTTTTAGTATTTTCTTTTGTGTTCGCTGATGACTTCTAAGGTATACTTTATGATTTGTTTTATAGTTTTATTACAGTAGTAAATTTTAATAATGTTACAGTTGATTTGAATTTATATTTTACTATTTCATGATTATTATGAAAGCTTTGCATATTCCTGTTTACTTTTTCCTATTTTTGTGTTATTGTCACCATACAATGTATTTTACATGTTATAAACCCCAGAATACATTGTTCTTATTTTTGTTTGTTTTTTCTTTTTTGGTACCAGGAATCGAACTCATGGCCTTGCACTTGCCAGGTAGGTAGGTGCTGCACCACTGAGGTACACCTCTGACCCTTATTTTTGCTTTTTAACAGTAAATTGTTACATAAAAAGTTAAAGAAAAATGAGTCTTTCATATTTGTCTATTATTTAATAATTCAAGTATTCTCCATTTCAAACACCTTTAGTTCCAAGTTCCTGACATTATTTCCCTTACATCTAAAGAATTTTATCACTTCTAGCATATGGGCATTCTGGTGAAATATTCTCAGTTTTATTGATTTAAACATGTCTTCATATTGGCTTCCATTAGAGGATCTTTTATTTGATTTAGAATTCTAGGTTGATTTTCTTTTTATTCAAACAGTTTCACATTTCCTGTTATCTTTTAGCTGGTATTATTTCTGATGAAAACTCACCTGTTATTCTTATCATTTATGTAATATGTCTTTGTTTCATACCTACTTTCTGTTGTATTTTTGTTCCTCTTTTTTTGCCTACTTTTATGATCTTTTCCCTTACCTTTGCCTTTCAGCATTTTACTATCATGTACATAGGTTTTGTGTTTGTTTTTACTTTGAATTTTGGAGTTTGCTGAACTGTTTGCATCTATAAATTGGTTTGTAGTTTCTCCATTTGGAAAATTTCAGCCATTATTTAAATATTTTTTTCTACCCACTTCCTCCTTTACTGAGATTCTAATTACATGTAAGTTAGACTACTCACTAATAAATGAGAGCTTTTTTCCTCTTGGTGCTCTAGTTGATCCATTAGAAGTTTCACTGATGTTTTCTTAGTCTAAAGTCTTTATGTCTGTTCAGTGACTTTTTCTGGTATTATATTTTTCACTTGTAGAACTTTCATTTAGTTTTCAGCATGTCTATATTTCTATTAAGTTATCTATATCAGTTCATCCATTCTGTTTAGATTTTATTATAAATTCTTTAATGTACTTTAAAGTCACTTTAAAGTTCTTGTTTTCTATCTATGCATCTGCTTGTATTGATTCATATTTTCTTGATTATAGGTTACATATTTTCACATGTCTAACTTTTTATTGTAGTTCAGATACTATATATAAAAGAACAGTGAAGTATGAAGTATTGTATATGCATATAGTTGTAAGTATAGTTTTGTTGTTGTTGTGTTTCTAAGAGACACTATGCCATTCCTTCTGTCCCATGGTTAAGTTGAAGGGCAGATTATTCATTTCTCCTGGTGCTGTGGCTCAACTCTGCCTCTATTGAAGCTTACTTTGATTACTTTGTTTTTGATTTTGATTTTTTGAGACAGGGTCTCCCTATGCAGTTCAGGCTGGCCTTGAACTCACTTTCTAGCCAAGGTTGGTCTTGAACTCACATAGATTCTTCTGCCTCACTCAGCCTCCAGAGTGCTGGGATTACAGGGGTGTGCCACCGTGCCCTGCTGTTGAAGCTTAATTTGAATTTGTTTCTCATCTTTGTTTATGTTAAACCACAGCTAGGCCCCAGAATTCAGACTTAGGAATAACACAGAGATATTTGTGACAATAAAAGGAAAAGCATCTCTTTTCTCATCCTACTTCTCAGCTCCCA
>NW_004524821.1:2717859-2726686 GCF_000260255.1 Octodon degus | reverse complement strand
GGCGGGCGGAGAGTCCGCGCGAAGCCTCGGGGACGCGCGGGCGCGCTGTCCTGCGGCCCAGGCCGCGGGTGAGTGAGCGGCTGCGCCGCGGCGGCGGGCGCGGGCAAATGCTTAGTCGCGGTTTCGGAACGAACACTGCACTTCAGTGGGAAGTTTCTGTGGTTCGGTAACGAGACTTCATGTGTTCGGAGCAGGATATTTACCAGAGCTCCAGTGGGTGGGTCGCACGTGGTCGCACACCTTTTCTCTTCCCCATAAACTTCAAAAAGTCAGCCTGGCTCCCTTCTGCCGCGGCGCCTATGCTCGGACTCTGGGGCTTGGATGCCATGATGGATTGGGGTGGTTCTCAAGTTTGCCAGCCACAATCAATTCTTCAATATCCCTTGACTGTTTCCTCCCTTTGAACACAGACCTCCTTCCCCTAGTCTGAACATTTCTGAAATCAAGATTTCCCAGCTGTTGAGCAGCAGCAAATGTGTTGAGTCGGCTTGCTCACGCTAAAATGCAGTTCTTTGATTTTTCTATCAGATGAGACTTATGAAATGAAATTTAAATTCAGATTTCTAATTATTTCTTTAAAACAACTGAAAGATAATCCTGTGATATTACATTTAAAAACGACAGCACAGTGCTTCTCGCCTGTAATATCCACTCTCTGGGAAGCTGAAGCTGGAGGGTCGAAAGTTTGAGCTCGCCTATGAAATTTAGTGAGACCCTGTCTTCAAAATAATAATAATAAAATAATAAAAACGGAGATGTAGCTCAGTGCAAAGGCTCTGGGTTCAATCTCCAAGTACCATCAAAAATACATAGAAGAAAAAGATTATGATAACGTTAACTAAGCTTGCTCTATCTTTAGCATTGTCTCAGTCAACATTACAACCCTGTAAAGTGCAGTTACTATCTCCATTTCATAGATGAGGAAACAAGCTCAGGGAGGTGGAATGCCTCGTAGTTTTAATGCACAAATGTCAGGGCTCCAACCACCTGATTTCAAGCCTGCCTTCTTAACTCTCAAGTCTGTATCCAGGCAGACAATGCACATTGCTTACACGGTGGGAAGATAAGGCAGAGCTTACACTTGTTTGTACATCTTGGGTGTTTATGTATCTTTGTGTCCATATATATTTGATTGGTATTTAACCTGTAGCCAAGTGAACCAATTATATGACATATAATCAAAATGTACAGTGAATATATTTTAACTTCATTACAGTAAAAGATACATTGTCATTAATCTCCTTCAAAATACTCGTCTTCACTTCAGACACATGCATCTCATCATTCTTCCGTTTTCTGAAGCAGTGATAGAAGTCTTCTTTTGAGGGTTTTCTTTTTATAAGGTGTAATAAGAAAATAGTGAATGCTACTGCTAAGTGCCAGTCAACAGAAAGGCAGGTGTATACAAACATTAGTGTGCTTCCTCATCCACCTTCCTCACTGTTGTGGCATGTACATCTTCTGGCTCTTCTCCCAAAGTCACAACTATCAGGAAAGGTAAACTTTTGAATTGATTCAAGACATCAAGGCAGCCATGATAGCACAAATAAAAGATACTCGTGAAAGAAGATTGTTTCAGAAGGTACTGAGAGTGACAGAATAAGTGAAGGAAGGGGGAGTATGGTGACAGGGACTAGTGGCAAAGTCTTGTTATAAACTTTTAAACGTTAAACGTTAAACTATATTTTAAAATCATACATTGTATTCCTGGATCAATGCTACACCTTTGTTTTTATATCTTTTGCAGGTTCTGGAGTTGTGGACACATGACAAGAACTGGGTTACTCTGTTCCTGCCTTTTGCGCCTCTGGAAGAGTGTAGAGGCATGCACTTAAACTGGCCCACCTCCCAAAGAAACAGCCTGAGTTTTTCATACCAAATTCTAGGAGCCCCCAGGTCCTTGTGCTTCAGGGACATGCCAAGTTCCTAAAGGCAGGTAATTGTGATCTGAGAGGGACCACCCAACTGTGAAGAAGTTGCAACAATTTCCTTACCAGAAGTGGACAGTCGCAGTCAGGCCGGCATGCCACAGCAGCTCATGATCACCCTGCCCACTGAGACCAGCGCCTGGGTGAAGTTGCACCATCCAAGAAAGGCTGAGGAGGGGGCACCCCTGTGGGAGGATGTGACTAAAATATTTGAAGGAGAAGGTGAGAATAGACTGATGGAGGGGAGAAGAAAGAGGTCTCAGTGTGGAAAGAGCTTTCATGCTGGTAGTGTCTTTTGGATAGAAATTGGGGAAAGGTCTTTGGAGGATGTTACCTTCTTGTCACTATTAACAGAATACCTGATGTAAACAGTTTAAGGCAGGAAAGAGTTGTTTTTGGTTCCTATTTTCAAAGTTTCCAGTCCATGGTCAGTTGGCTCCACTGCTTTGGAGGTTATGATAAGGCAGAACCATCATGGCAGAAGGTTATGGCAGATGCAAACTGCTTACCTCATGTAGTCAAGAATCAGAGAGAGGGAAAGCCAGTGAGGAAGGTGCAGGGAAACAGATGTAGTTCCCAAGGCCACGACCACATGACCTCCCTTCTACTGAGCCTCGCCTCCTGCTCCTATCACCTTGCAATAATACCTTCAAATTATGATCTCAGCAATGGATGAATCCACCTGATGAAGTTTAGAGTCCTCATGAGCTAGTCACTTCCCAAAACGCCTGTCAGCTGGTAATCAAGCACATGGGTTTTGGAAAACTTTTCAAATTTAAACCATAACAAGAATTATATTTGTGGCTTTTAGAAAGGGGAAGCTGTGAAAGAAAATATTGGCCTCATGTCCAGGATCACACTTTATTTAACGATCTGGTGAAGAGCAGATAGATAGACAAGAGAATTCATGTCTCATGTATCTTTTTTTGGTGGAATTGTCATGTGGTATCTTTAATGCTTGGTATTCAACCAGTACTTTTGTTGTGTTCTAGCATTATCAGGCAGAGACTTTGGTCAAGTTTTTTTACAGATCGAAAATGAATAATATTTTCTAATGCTAATTATTAATTAATCCATATAGTCAGATTAAAATAATGGAAGGCAATCTTTAAAAATCAGTTTTGGGATACAGGAGACAGAAAACTTTCTTATGATTGCATATATCTGAGAGATTTTCGCAAGGCAGATAACACAATTAGACTTGGAAGGGCTCTTTTAGGTTTTTTAAACAGATTTAGAGAAAGGACAGAAAAATAAAAACGACCCCAGAGAATGGGGACTATTTAGTCTAAGTGAGGGTTAGGAGTATGGTATGGGTGGTGTACCATGTATAAAGGATAGAGGTTTGGGAACTTTGGAGGTTCTAGCATGGGAGAGTGCTGCTACATATATACCCTTGACCTAGGAAATAGTCCTCCTCGATCAGAGAAGGTTGTCCTTTTTGACTGAGCATGCAGCTTCCAGAGGGACACACATGGAATGGTGAGGGAGGAAGAAGGCACTTGTATAGCCAGTCAGATCAGCCAAATGAATCCTGGTGATCAGTGGGTGACAGATGTCACAGCCATATCACCCTTACATCTGAGGATGGTAGTTTGGAGATAACCATTACTGAGAAACTACACTCCAGGCAGCTTATAGAATACCTTGAAGTCCATGATGAAGTTTTTGGATCATTCTTACCCATGGAGAGCTTCTGAAGACTTTTGAACAAATGGGTAGCTTAATAGATCTGGACCCACATTGACTATTGGGAAATATTAATGCTCAAAGCAACACACTGCAGGTTATCCTCACTGAGGGGAGTGTCAGGCTGCTTGTAAGTCATCCTAAAATCCTTTGTTAGTGTTTTCGGCAAGAAGCCCTGTCCATTGCATTTTGTGTTTGAGGAATTTGAGGAGATGCAAATCTCATGGTTCTTTTTCTTTCTTAGCTCTGCTATCTCAGGGTTCTGATGAGACCCAGGGAGAAGGTTTAGCAGATGAAGTGATTCCTGGACTCTTGACAACAGAATCCGAGGTAGGCAGGGGTTTTCTATGTTTTTCTTGATATTGCTTCTGGCTTTTATGGATATAATCTTGTCGCCTGGGGGAAGTAGAGGTGAATGAAGACTAACAAAAACAACTAAAAGAGCTCAGTGCAAGTCACTCCCCAGAAATCTGGGCTTCTGTGGTGACAGTTTCCCTGTTCATAGTAGCCTCTCTCCCTCCCTATAACTCTTATTTCTCTAGATCAGCTGCATCTAGATCTAATATTGTATTAATTTTGATAGAAAAAGCAAAGTGAGTGATATGCCAATCCCTAAAAAACTAACAGATACCATTTTTAGATTTAATATAAACAGTCAAATCTCAAAATCAAAATCTGTAAATAAAGCCAGACATGGTAACAAATGCCTGTAATCCCAGCCCTCTGGGCAGCTGAAGCAAGAACATTGTAAGTTTGAGCCCATCATGGGCCACTTAGTAATTTAGTGAGTCTCTGTCTGAAAATGAAAACCAAAGGAAGGGTTAGGGTATAGCTCTCTGCAAAGTCCCTAGGTTTCAATCTCCTGTACCAAAACAGACAAAGAACTACAAGTGAGAAGAAAGTTGCAACATTCTTAGTGATATATAGTGGAGGAAAAGAGGTACCCTTGTTATAGGTTTGAGAAGAAGCCAAAGTAAAAATGTATAGAACAGAAATGGTGAGGCTACACTGCATACCTCTTCAATAGTCAAAGCAAGAGCAGGAGAGGCCTGAGAGCAGTCAGGACTGAGAGCAACTGGCCTTCATTGTCTGGCAGACATGAGAAGGAAACAGAAGGAAATTACAGAGTAAGTGTGAAAGAAAGACCTTTTTAGAGATATATTATTATAGACAGAAGAGTTTTAGGTGAAAAGAACTTGAAATCTGAAATTAGTACATGTTTGATTTTATCTGAAATTAGATAGTACAGGATTTGATTTATCTTTGGTGATCTTGGGCA
This sequence comes from Octodon degus, assembly GCF_000260255.1. Lineage (NCBI taxonomy): Eukaryota > Metazoa > Chordata > Mammalia > Rodentia > Octodontidae > Octodon > Octodon degus. The sequence continues at coordinate 2,721,790 of NW_004524821.1, read as the reverse complement.
ATATTTTTAGCTCTTTACAATCTTGGTTGTCTCAACTAAAAAGCTTAGATATTAATTTATGCCTTGTATTGGAAATAGTAGTCTACAGTTGTAGTCTAATTTAGAGTTATCTCTGTTCCACACATTCAGAGTGCCTTACTTCCAGACGTTTCACAGATACTAGATTCTTAGCCTTGGTAAAGGGTTACATTTTTAAGAACTGAAGCATAAGCCAGTGGTGGCACAAGCCTGTAATCCCAGGACTTGGGAGGCTGAGGCAGGAGGATCAATGTGAGTTTCAGACTAGCCTGGGCTTCAAAGTAAGCTCAAGGCCAGCCAGAATTGCATGGTGAGACCCTGTCTCAAAAAAAAAAAAAAAAAAAAAAAAGACAAACTGAGATATCAGTAATATACAGGAAATTGCACTTAAGAAAGTATATAATTCTATTTTGACATATGTTCCCATGTAACCCATCAGTAAATAAAAATATTCCAATTATCTGCAAATGTTCCCCCATCTCCCTTCTAAATCAATATGCCACCCACCCCCTAAAGTACATGAAGTCTCTATATTTCTTATACTCATTTATTTCTGTAAGTTTCTTAAGAGTTTAATTTTATATTTTATAATAATTAGGTATAGTGTTCTGTAAATGTCTATTAGTTAAATTCATTAATAGTGTTGTTCAAATCCCTGATATCCTTGATGCATTTTTGTCTACGGGTTGTATCACTTATTGAGAGAGGATGTTAAAACCTGTAATTATTGTGATTTTGATCTGTATATCCCTTTAGTTTTGTTTGCTTTATTTTGAAGTTCTGTCATCAGATATATGAACACTTAAAATTGTCTTCTCTAATTGACTTTATTATCATTAAGGAATGTCTCTCTGATCTATGACCACACCATCCTGAATATATCCAGTATCACCTTTAATGTCATTTTTAAACTAGTAATATGTTTTTCCCTGCAGTCCACTTTGTTGTATTTAAATTTGCTCCTCCAGTGTTCGATTATTATTTTCCTTTTCTTTTTTCATCTTTTTGAGATGGGTTTTTCTATATAGTTGAGGCTGGGCATGAACTCAGTAGCCCAGGCTGGCCTCAAATTCACAGCAATCCTTCTGCCTCAGCCTCCTGAGTGCTGGGATTACAGGTGTGCACCACCATGCCTTCCCATTCATTTGTTTCTTAATCCTTATTTCCTCCCTTATTCCCTTCCCTATTTGAACATTTTCTTCCTACTTCTCAATATATATCATCCATCTTGGTCTAATTTGCCCTTTGAGTTTCTCACACAAGAGAAACTATGATATGTGAGCATGTATGGCCAATTTATTTCACTTAAAATTATGTTCTCGAGGTGCATCCACTTAGCTTTGAATGTATCCTTCTTTATGGCAGGGTATATTCCATTATATATAAAAAATCACTTTCTTTATCCATTCATCCACTGATGGTCATCTGGGCTGTTCTTAAGATTTAGCTATTACAAACCGTTGTCATAAACATGGGTGTCCATATACACTGTCTGGTAGGATGATTTTTCAGCAAGATACCTACAAGGGAAATCTGGGTCAAATGAAACGTAATTTTATTTTTTGAGATGATTGTACCAATTTACAATGCCACCAACAGTGGAGAAGTGTTCTTTATCTCCCACAGCCTTGCCAGCGTTTGTGATTGATTTCTTGATATAACTGTTCTTTCTGGAGGGAGATGGAGTCTCAGTGTGGTTGTTCTTTGCATTTGTCAAGTGCCCAGTGATACTGAACAGTTTTTCATACATTTAGTTACTAGTTGTGCTTTTTCCTTTCAGAAGTATCTATTTCAAATGCCCAGGGGATGGGGTTTTTAATTTTTTGGGGGAGGGGAGTTTTGGAGTGCTTTATACATTCTAGATATTAGTGCCTTATCTAAAGAATAGCTGGTAAAAAATTTTTCCCATTCTATGGGTTGTCGCTTCACTACATGGTTAGCTTTTTTTTTTTTTTTTTTTTTTTTGCTGCGCAAAAGCTTTTTAACCTGGTATGATTCTAGCTGTTGATACTTTGTAATATTTCCTGTACAATTGGGGTTTGTTTCAAAAAGTCTTCGCCTGTGCCTGTGTGTTCCAGAGTTTTACATAATGTAGCAGATTGTTTCTGTTTTAATATTTATATCTTAAAGTATGTATTTAAATCTTTGATCCATTTCAATTTGAATTTAGTTCAAGGCGAGAGGTATGGATCTAGGTTTAACCTTTCACATGTAGAAAGCATAATTTATTAGAGGGTGCCAGGTGTGGTTGTGCACACCAGGTGTGGTTGTGCACACCTGTAATCCCAGCACTTGGGAGACTGAGCCAGGAGAATCACAGAGAGTTCCAGGCCACCCTAAACTATAGTATTCGGGTTTTTGGCAGCATAAAGAGATAGGAAAGATAAAAGAAGCTTTATTGACTCTGAAGACACAGAAAGGATGAGTGGAAGGGAGATGCTAGATCCTCTGGCCTGAGGCAAAGGAAAGCTGAGCCTTTTATGTGCTTTTGCTAGGGGTAGGGTTTGAGGGGCAGTCTTAGTTACATATAAGGAACTGATTGGGTTCAGTCCTGTATGTGTGGGAAAGGTATACAGGACTGAGTTGGGGAAGAAGGAAGAAGTGGTCATTAGGAAAATAAGCTGTTGTTTTTGGGCTTCAGCCATGTTAGATGACCACCATCGTAATTCAGCAATTCATACTAGGCCCAGAACCTTTCACATAGTGAGTTCAAGGTTACCCTGAACTACATAGTGAGACCTTGTCTTTAAACAAACAATTCTTGACCTTTTCATCAAAAGTAAGACAGCTCAGTGTGTTTGAAATTCTTTCTGCATCTTCTTTTCCACCAATCATCAGGTCTTGTTTTTGCTTGCATTTTTTGGCCTGTACCATGCTACTTATTATGATAGTAGCTTTGCACTGTAATAAATTTAAATTTATTTAAAAACAGAGCGAGTCCTAGCCCAGGTCCAGTGAGTGTGCGGAGAGCTTCCTACTACCCTACGCCAGCGGGACAAGTCCCAGCCCAGGTGCAGAGTGGGCCGGACCCTCTCCCAGCCCCTTGGGCCGCCCCCCACCACTCCGCAGTGCCTCCCCAACCCCACCCAACAAGTAGGATTTTCTGCCGAGTTCTGGGAGCCCCCAGACCCAATCCTAGCCCAGGTCCAGTGAGTATGCGGAGAGCTTCCTGCTACCCTGTGCCCGTGGGACCAGTCCTAGCCCAGGTGCAGCGTGGGCCGGACCCTCTCCCAGCCCCTTGGGCCGCCCCCCACCACTCTGCAGTGCCTCCCCACCCCGCCCGCCAAGTAGGAATTTTTGCCCCGTCCCGGAGCCCCCAGACCCAGTCCTAGCCCAGGTCCCGTGAGTATGTGCAGAGAGCTTCCTCTTCCTCCTACTTCACTTTGCCCCCTCCAGGCACAGCTCAGGCCTGGCACACATGCCTGAGGTGTAATCCTGCAGCTGCAATCCCTGCAGGGGAGAGTGTAGAGGATAGATCCAACCAGCTAGTACAGGAGAAGAACATCTCACCACACGGGCATAACAGGTTCACCCTTAAGGGCAGCAGCAGAAAGGATTGAGCACAGCAGCCACACCCAAGCCAGACGCAGCTGGATAAGTCCAAACTTTGAAGAGCTGCACCTGAACTTCAGTACGTGCGAAGGTTATAACTACAGCAAAGATTTACAACAAAGGTCAGAAGACGGTGCTACACAAAGTGACGAGAAGGAACAAAATGCAACCTCAGAAGCCAAGCCCACCCATAAGAAGTGCAGAGGTCACTAACACAGAAAAAATTGGAAATCACAGCTGAAAGCAATGAATCAGCAGCTTCTGAAATAAAGAAACAGCTGCAGAAAGATATAGAAGACCTCAGATTGGAATGAGAAAAGAAATCCTTGAATTAATAACATCTGAACTAAAGAATCAAATG
>NW_004524821.1:2709730-2710890 GCF_000260255.1 Octodon degus | reverse complement strand
ACCTTAAGTCCTTTGCATCTGTGTGGAATGTTCATCTACATGGCAATCCCTCACTGAATTTATGTCTCTGGCCAGATATCATCGTAGTATAGTGGCCTTCCACGAGCAAAAGAGACCATCCTGACCTTCACGAGGTCTCTCTCTATTCTCTTTATATTGCTTAATTTTTTTCTAAGCCAAGTATGACCATCTATCCTATGTTTAATATACTCCTTTCCAGAGAATCTAGACAGATGTATTCAAGACTCCTGGGAAAATTAGTTTGAAATCTTTAGACTGAAGAATACTATCAGAACTCTTTGAACTTCGATTGCTGTAGACTCACTAAAAGGAATGTGTTTGATATTCTAGAAACTGTTGAACTTCAAGGACATATCTGTGGACTTCACCCAAGAGGAGTGGAAACAGCTGGCCCCTGCTCACCGGAACCTGTACCGGGAAGTGATGCTGGAGAATTTCAGGAACTTGGTGTCAGTTGGTAAGGATGGCCATACATATATTCAGACACCTAAATTTGTAAGAATGTCAGAATTTCAAAGTTACTTATGTTGTGGATTACTAATCCTAGAAATATCTTGTTCTTTTGAAAACAAAACCAGGGTATTTCATTCTCCTTCCGTGGGGAACAGCTAGTTTATAGAGCAAAAATAAAAGGATATGCCCCTTTCTGTTTTCAGAGCTTCTACCACAAGCTGGAAGTACATCCTGGAGGTGTTTTTTAGACATCAACAAAACATTCATCTGTTTTTTCTTTGACTCCATAAGCAGGATATCCGCTCTCCAAGCCTAGTGTGATCTCACAGTTGGAGAAAGGAGAAGAGCCATGGATGACAGCAAAAGAAGATCTAGGAAATCACAATGCAGGTGAGACAGAGGCAGATGGTACCTTTTAGTGTGTGGACCAGAGTGCTCAGAGTCTTCTTACGTTGTGGGAAATGCTCAGGTCACCAGATAGAGCTTGCAGTACACCTGAGAGCTACTTTGTAATGGTATCTCCCTATGTTGCCCCTTTTTTTTCACTGAGCTCTCTTTAAAAAGTCTTCTTGGAATTGGAGTTAAGAGAAGAGAATTCAGACTTAGGAATAACACAGAGATATTTGTGACAATAAAAGGAAAAGCATCTCTTTTCTCATCCTACTTCTCAGCTCCCATGCTTCTCT